>NC_053400.1:19735000-20107500 GCF_016859285.1 Xiphias gladius | reverse complement strand
CACACACACACACACACACACACACACACACACAGCATTAAGTTGCAAATCACACATATCAAATACATTCTTCTTCTCAGTGTATGTCCTTACCCTGTAAAAGGCTGTTGACAGGGGCAGCAGTGCAGCAGCCATCGTGTATTCCTCTGAGCTGGAGCAGTCCTGTGGGTCGAACAAGAGTTGAGAAGTGAGAGCAGGAGAGGACACAGCAGGAGACATGTTACACAGCTCTGTGAACACCTTTTCACTGGATCCTGAAAACAAGCAGCACTGGTTTCCAACAGAGAGGTCATACACACTGGAACCAGAGGGGAAATTCCGCTGAAGACGTTTCTATCAACTTTTGAAACTTAAAGGAGAACAAATTTTTTCTACTGCAAATGACAAGTTATAAAGAAGAAACTGTATTTCTTTCTGCACATGACTAATAAGTGCTGTAAATTAGCAATGCATAGGTATGATCCGGGGAGAACAGTGGGGGGCAAAGAATCTTAGGCAAATGTAACTTCCTGTTACATAAAGACACTGTCTTGTTAAATGTCAGGGTGATGCTCAGAAAAAGGTTTTAAAAAAACCACTCACTCTGCTCTGCTCAACTATTAGGCCATATGCTTCCAATAGTCTTATATAATCCCTGCCCTGACACAATTGTCAGAGTGTTCCAGTGTTCAGTTTATTGGTAATTTTATTTTATGTTTTGCATTCCTGAACTTGATTGCCATACAAGTCTCATTCAAGAAAATCTTAACACTGTGCATAAAATCCACTCGTTTTGGCCAATAAATGCTGTGTCCATTTATCAAACAGCCATAACTAGCCAGAGAGCAAATTTAATTCTCTTTTTTATTTTGTTTTTTTTAATCAGGGAATATTCCCTCTCTGACATTTACACACATGCCAAACTGTCTTTGTATTTGGGATTGTTTCAGGTCAAAGAGGCGGCACTTAATGGTGCTTTCAAGGGAATGGTATTAAAATGAATAGTACATTAAGAGGCTTAGAGCAGGGGTCTTAGGGGCCCTAACCAAACTTTTCCTACAGAGATCACCGAGAAGGATGTGAGGAGGAGAGTAAAAGAAAGGGACCCGAGTTGGACTTAAAAGAACTTAATTCACAGGAAATTGGTACTTTTCTCTAGTAAGCTTTGTTGGGAATGAGAATGGAAAGAGGAAACTTGATTTAAGACCATGTACAAACAACAGCACTGATTCTGACATGGTGCCGCACCTCATAACCCCCTCAGTGGGACCTCATACCCAGAAAATGTGTATGTCACCAACATTTTCTTTCCTCTTCTTCTTGTTCTTCCTTTTTTTTTTTTAAAATGTTTAAAACACATATATACACAAATCTTAAGCTCATAATGGAGTTTTTCTTAAAAGTATGCTGTTTGCTGCACTTTCTGATAGTAGTCTGCAATGGGGGCCTCTATTACCGCTATTCCTCAAAAAAAAAAAAGAAACACAAGAATGTAGAGATGGAAAATGTAAAACACAAGGTCCACAGCCACACATGAAAGCCTGGCCCCCTGTTGACAAAGCAACATAGTTTCTGTTTTATTTTTCTTGTCGCTAGTGTTTTTCTTTGCAGTTACTTGGGCTGTGGTAAAATGTTCCAGCTTGGAGCGGCACCAAAGCATTGTTTACCAGCATCCTTAACAATGCTGCAGGTCACAGGAGTTCATGGACCCCAGTCAAAATAGAACAACAAGTGGAAATGCACAGGCAGAAAAGTGTGAATAAGCAAACCAGTTTTATTCCACTGTAAAGACTGAAGTTCAGTAATGTATGTCCCCAGTTTCTTTGGAACAAAAACTTATGACGACAGACATTTTCAGCAGTAAAAAGGCTGCAGTCATGTTCCAGATGAAGAGAACGCAACAAACGTTGTCCAAAGGCTGCCTCAACACATCATATTTCATATAAGGTGACATTTTCAGGTTAAGGTTTAAGCCTAAAAACCTCCACCTTAATCCACCTTGTAAGAAGATGGAGAGGCTAAGTGAAAAAGCGAACAGATAAGAAATGAAATCTACAACAGGCCTGAGTTTAGACTGAATGAAAAGACAAAGAAGCAGAAAAGAGCTGTTGGTAGTCTATCAGCATCACATGAGGAACTTGACAAAGGTAAAAGTATTTTATTTAGGACTTGATCATTGTCATAGAGCTGAACAGATACACATGGTGCAGGGTAGGGAAAATATGTTAGCTAATTTGGGATTTCAAAAATGGAGGGATAGGAAGGCACTGTGTATCCCCACATTTGTTTGCGAGGACACCCTGCTGTCATCCTTTCCTCCTATTATATACTGTATGTCTCACCGTTTTTTCCCCTCATTCTTGAAGCTGCAAGAGCTAATGATGGCTATGACTAACACAGCCTTTCTGTCTCAGACACGTATACAGCGAGCAAAAACAAGAAACTTGAGCATGTTGACACTACACCAGAGGATGTGAACAACAGCAGCTTCCTTTGTGTTTCAGAGACATTCGCACTTTCCAAGAAAGCTGTGAGAAGAACTGACACTATTGGCATGCTTTTATGAGACTTCAGCGGTTACAGACGTAGAAAAAATTCTCACGTGAGAGACTACTACTATAAATTCAGGCTTGCACTGCTAATAGGAAGAAGAACAAGCTACATAGTTGACCTCTGTGCTGTCACGATGAGCAACAAACAGAGATTCCATAGTGAATACTTGAAATCTGACTGACGCAAATGTTTACCTGGACATACTGGTGAACATCCTAGAAAAATAGTTATCTGAACATGGGAATGATACCCAGTGCAGATTCCCAGTGACCATGTTACGTCAGGCAGTCCATCAAGGCCACGAAGGCAGACAGGGGCCATGTTCTCACAGCAAAAGACTAATTTATGATCTAAATAATGTAAAAATGTAATGAAGTCATCTGTCCGCTATTAAAGGCGATGTTCAAATGACCCCCCCCCCCCATGTGTATACCAAATGAACTGGTATAGACTCAGTTGGTAGGGGCTCCAGTTCATCAGCTTACACTTAAGCAGTCTGCAGTTGAGACAGGGCAGTCAGATTAAGTGCTTAATACTTTTCCAACAACATCTGTGTGTAACGTGCGTTCCTGCACACTGTTCCATATTGGACAGTCAAGCTCAGAATCCTGGGGAACTCATGGGCTCCATGCCGTTGCGGCCACCTCCCATGGACCTCCCGCCCTATTCCACTCTCACAGTAAACTGCCATTCTGAGCGTGTTTTTGAGCACCATCATGAGGCCCTCGGCCATGAGAGAGCAGAGCACAGAGGGCTCATAATCCTATCTGACAGGAAATGGTTGGGATGCCAGGATACATCCACAGCAGGGCTCAGTCCCCCACATGGCTTGCGCAACATTTACTTCTAAAAGCTGGAGCACTGTCGTGTGCGTGCGCGCACACACACAGACACACACAGACACAAACAGACAGACACAGACACACACACAGACACACACAGACACACACACACACACAGAAAATAAATGTGCATTATGTTCGAATGCCTTAATGAGGGTTGTTACTGTGCGTAATTCGTGGCATAGAAAAACAGCAAAGATGAGGATTACAACAGATGTTTAAACAGGAAAACTGTGTCACTGTAAACTCTCAGACCACCATATCAACTCATTCTAGACATTGTATTAGCAATGTTATGTGAATTATGAAAAAAAAACATAAAGAAATAAAATCAAATTAACAAGTACTGACAAGGTACAGTACCACCCGATGCTAATGTCCTAACCTTTGACCTATTGTACATATTTGTACCACTTCCTGCAGCTAGGCTCCTCTGCGAATCGTTTCTAAGGAAAGCACTGATTGGAACCAGGCGATAGACCTGTCACCTAGCCTGAAGCTGACAGTTAAACGATAAACGTTGTAATTAACCTCATAATAATTATGTTATTGCAGATCAATGTGTCATGCCAACAAGCACGCCAGAGATCCTAATGAGGCATCATTCTGTCATTATACAAAGAGCAAGCAACATTTTTTACAGAAAAGGTCACTTTGGCTTTGTTAGGCACTGAAGAATCTCTTATACACACGCACACACACCCGGACAAGACTTCTGGCCGTGGTGCACTCTCTGTAATATCATTTTGGGTTTCTTATGTGGCTAAGCGTTGAAAGTAAGGGCAGAGGGCAGAATATGAAAGTAATTACTGGCCCAGCAATTTACTATTTATATTCCTTTCACAGCTCGACTGAGACAAATCCCTCACAACTCAACTGAGACCAAGAAAGGAAAGCCAGGAACAAATGCTTGGCTTCCATCTCTAAGTAAGAGAAGAAATGACAAACAATACACAATAAAATCTAAAATAACAAACAAGAAGCCATGAGAGAAAGGCTGAGTATATCTTCTCCCATGCTACAGTTAAGAAAAGTAAACTCCACATCAGGTCTCTTGTGTGAAATGATTACTTTTTTCCCCATGTGTGGCTGTGGATCATTGGTTTTTCAGCAGCATGCCCGAGGAAATCAAGGGAGTCAAATTAGTCTTTAAAACTCACTTAGAAACATTTGTTTTAAAATATAATTATATGGTAATAACCTAGATTTTAGTCTATATTAAGAGTTAGGTGAGACAGGCCTCTCTAAAAGTTATGTTATTATGAACAGATCAAATCAAAATAGCAATGTCAGCATTACCCCCCAGTGTGGGTTTACCAGCTTGTGTTGCAAACAGCAGATAAAGTACAGATTACATTTGCATTTTTCCAGATGTGCATGACATCCTTGACAAAATAAGGACTGTAAAAGTCATACTAGAATCATGGATTTCAGATTTATCTCGTCCAGGCATCCTGCGGGGAAGTTTGCTGCATTGTTCATCATTTCATGCTAAAGTTCATTTTATGTCCAGCTTTTGAAGACTGGCTTTCTATCATTTTTCTTGTGAAGTCACTCCATAAAAGCTGCACTCTGTGAGGGCTGCTTAAAATGATTAAAATCCCTGAAAACGGCCTATTCAAGGCAGTAAAACATGAGGAACTACCAATAAAGACCCGGCTGCTCTGGTTGAGTGAAGCCTCACTGACTCTTTATGAGCTGCACGAAAAATCTAATTGCTTACTTACTCTGACAAGTAGCCGAGGCATGAGGGCACCAGGAAGAGACAAACATGCTATCTGATAAACAATCAAGGATAAACAGTCTTACTACACACTGCCAGACAAACTTTATAATAACGGGAAAAAAATTCGACGATGAGGGGTCAGTTCATGCTACACAGATTATGTGTACTACTGCCCCACTTAAACATTGCTTTTGCTAAATCAGAACCAGTTACAGTTCATAAAAATGGCATCTGCTGAAAATCTGGGGTACAGGGCTAAAAATATTTACATGTTGAACTAGACACACACTACTGTACAGTGGACTTTGGCATCAGATATAATTTTGACAACTACCAACCATACATTTTGGTGTCTAATGTATGATGCAATTTCACTGCGTGTTGCATTATGTCTGGGGTTAGAAACAGACTGCAGTGTAGAGGTGGTTTTCTCCCTAAATTTCTCTTTCACAGTAATTCTTGATGAGGTATCTGAAAACCATTCAGTTTTGTGTAATTCTTTTATTGTTTATTAGTTTTTTATTTTATTTTTCAATTTTCAATTATCAATAGATTATTCAGTCTACCAAATGTCCGAAATGACTCACAATTTTCTAGAGTCCAAGGTGACATCTTCAAATTGATTGTTCTGTCTGATCAACCGTCCAAAACCCAAAGCTATTAAATTCACAATGACATAAAACAGAAAAAACTTAAACAATCAATTGATTTTCAAAGCTATTGTTAATTTTTGATTAACTAAAAGATTAGTTGACTGATTTTGTATCAACATCTTAACATAACAAGAAAAAAAAAAAAAGATTTTTCTTCCCCAAACTTTTTAAAATGCAATTTACGTCTCTGGCTGCATGGACTATTATCGTACATGTTTTCAATCAGTTTATAGTACGGATGCAGCAGAAACAGGTGTCCGTGACTTGTGTTGGCATGACTATCTGTTCCTTACCTGGAGGGCACAGTTCATCATACGAATGATGTAGTCAAACTGTTGGTGGTCCAGTATGGCGCGGTTTTGCTGAACATGAAGACTCAGTTCCTCAGTCAAACAATGGCGAGCCGCCTTGCCTTTCAGTGCACGCAGTGCAGCCGGCAGCGTCTGTTAAGAAAAAGGTAAACCGACAGGGTTTTAGAAAAAAAATACTTCTAAATGCAGTGACTGACCTGACAGGAGAGGCTGATTAGAGACAGAGAGAAGACAATCAACACTTTGGGACTGTTCAAATAATAGGAGACACTTTTGCTTCTCGATATTTTCAGGCTTTTTGAGAAAGCAGACCCTTATTTAATGAACTACTGACAAACGGTACTAATTTCATTTTGCAACCTATTCTCTGCTTACAGCAACAGTATGTACCAACATAGTCTTTCCAGCTATTTCGTCCTGCTGAATGGTTAATGGTGTTCACACTGAAAATTTGGCAGTGAAGGATTTACGGGCTCATGGGGTGTACAGAGGATGCACGCTATGCATTCTTAAATTTGCACAGGGATGCAGGCCTGGAAGTCGGGTAAGTAACTGGCAGCCATGCCATTTTAAACACACTGGATGTTCACCTATGACCTCACATACATGGGGCAACTATGAAGGAAAACTTGAGAAGACATCTTTGTGTAGTATCGATGCTTGTAGAGGCAACCCCAAGTGGCAGGAAGAGATTTACCTTTGTATTAAAACAATAGTTACTGCTTAGCAAAGTTAGCAAGACAACAAAACGGATTCAGAGACTATTCTGGTACAGGCTCTAACCATTTCTGTGTCTGAGTGTCTGTGTGTCAGCTGGGAGATATTAGGATGATTAAGGTGAGGAGCGATGTACAGAGATCTACATCCATGATGGCCTGCTGGAGCGGTGCAACACAAAAGACAGATGCCTCAGATGCCTGAGTTTATTTAGAGGTTGATTAGCTCCTCTGATGAAAGACACTGTGCATCACCTTTTCAGTCTCCAGGGTCTTGTTGTCAAAGATGAAGGAAATGCAGCACCGCACCACCTCCAGCCTGCGAGCGCTGTTAAACACAGAGCCACTCTTACCCATGATAGACACTGGAATATAGAAAGACATGACAGGAAAGGAATCACTGCAGGTTAAATCTACAGAGGCTGCAAAGATCAGGGCATTTTCACAAGTCAAAGACGCATTTTGCAGATACTAGTTATGTTAAATCTCTCACTGTGGGAACGATTGGCCTAAACAAAACACTGCAGGTATGTAAAGACTTGTAGTGAATGTTCATATGTTCGCAGCAGCACAGTACGTATTGTAAATGACAGCGGTTTAAAGTTGGCCATACCGACGGATGGTCCGGCAGGTACAACACACTTCCTCTCAGGTCGTACAGACGGGGGACTGCTGCTGTATTTTGCCACAGCCTCCTGCAGTATCTTCTCCACCTTTTCATCAGCCAGCAGGGGGAAGGGTACCTGGTGCACACGCAGGTGGGATCCCTCTGATGGTCGAGGCACTTTCTGGAATGCCATGTGGGGGTTCGGGTTCTCCTAGGGTACATCGACCAGGGAACAAATTGAATTAGTAGGATACACAGGTGTATATACAGAGGATATAAAGTAAAATACATGTAGAGCATGCTAAAGTGAGGGCATATGCCCTATACGGTACAACGAAGAGATGTAGTTGTAGTTATTTTCATGAAGACTTACATTTCTGTAAAGCTGCTCAGAGAGTTCCCTGATGTGCTTCTGATGCTTGGCAGGGCTGACCTCTTCTTCCTTACAGTTGTCAATGTCTAAGGCCACCAGCTTCAAAACACACAACCAACAAAGAAAGTGAGAAAACAACAAAACAGTAATATACGGTATTAAAAGGGTGCATCATCCTGTAGAATACATTAAAATGTTTTACTGATGAACAGTTTTCCTGCGGGACAGTCAGTAATAACTTGTACTGACCTTATTAAACAGATAACCAGATAATCACAGACAGATTGACCATATGTCAACAGTCCGCAATAAAAAAATGTTTCTTAGTGATTTAAGTGTAAAAAAAAGTTTGTATACAAACTTCCCCAAGAGTAACAAAGTTCAGCTTTAAGTGGAGCATCATGGTACAGTACCTCATCAAAGAGATCACAGGCTCTGTAAGGCGGACCTCTCTCTGAGACAAAGCCAGCAAAGGCCATGCCATCCAAAACCTTGGTCAGGAAATCATTCTCAATGAGGCCTCGCTGGCCAAGGAAGGCAGTCTGGATAACGTCAGAATTAGAGCAGTTACAATCCCACACAGATGGCAGCAATGTTATGTTGGTCATATGGATATAGTGTAGAGTCAAAAATAAGCAAAGAGATCAGAGCCTTTTTTAGAATAAGATTACAAAATCCTCAAAAAAAATCTCTGCGAGGGGGCCTCAGGCCAGCATCTTTCATTGTTGAAATCATGGATAAGTTTTACACCCTGCACAAAACGGGAAATAAATCTAGTTATAAATGACTACATGCAACTGAATTTTATTTACTTTACGCATAATTATTTGTGCTTGTGGGGAGAAGAGATAAAACACAGTTCACTCAAGCCTCCTCCACTCAGCGATACCAGGCGACTAAGCAGAGCGTTTGTTTATAATGTGATCCATGTGGGGTACTTTGAGGATGATGTGCTGAGTAGTTACCAGGGAGACACCACAGACATGAACAAACAAAACCCCGGCACAAAACAAAAATGTAAACTTAATACGTTTCATATGGCTCATTGCCGGGCTTTGCCCAAGGTTACAGGACTGTGTCCGAAGCTTGCATAAACAAAAGGATAGCATCGTGGAAGAGTCCTGTAGCCTCTACATCACATTTAAAAACAACATGCATACTCTCACAAACACACACAAACACATACTCTATACACCCCTGACAGGTTTATCTGTCAGGTCTTTACATGTAATTCCACACTCACTGCTGGACTCTGGCTAAAACATTCTTGGCAGATTTAAAGAACAATGTGTTTGCTGAAGAGCAATTGCTTAAGAGTTTAATCGAAGGTCACATATTGGAAAATAGGGTTTTTTTCAAAATCTGAATTTCAACAGTGGGAATTCCATTATGTTGTTATCTTACCTTGTGAAAATGAATAACAGGTTCAGAATGGATGCGGATGAGCTGCAGGCAAGACCTGTAGCCCTGGAAGAGTTGTGCAAACAGTCTGAGAAAGACGGCCCTCACCTCCTTATCCTGGAACACACACACGCATGCATGCACGAACGCACGCACGCATACATGACTCATCAAACAGCTATGCCACAATTCCAGTCTAATAACTTAATTATGCAACAGACATGTTATTTGTCTTGAGAGTAGGGAAGTTGGCGCCCTAACTCTAATGCTAACCTAACTTTTTTGCGATAAGTTCCTTTTTTTGGATGAAGGCAAACATGTCATGCTCATGTGGGAGGAGGACATCAGTCGTTACAATGAAACACCCTGAGGATCATGAATGATGGGAGGGCATGTGATAGCGAGGCTGACTTACCAACAACTTGAGGTTGGAGGGTGCAGTGCGAGGCGGAGGGAATGCATTGTCTGCTATCTCCAGATCAGGGTGCAAAACCTAAGAAAATGAGATTATTTTTTTGTTTCCATTTAGCACATGCTTTCATGTAGAGCAATAACTACAACTTGCAATAACTAAAACAGCAACATAAGTGAATGGTCCTTGCGCATGATGAGTAAAAAGATTATTCAGCACATTAGAAGAAGGTGTCGCATGATTTAATTAAGAAGGTAAAGCAAGAACATCAATTTTACCTGCAGTCACTGAGCAAGTTTGAGTATATGAATCCAAGAATTACTGTAGTAGGTACCTTACGTGTTTATTAATGTGTTTGTCTGTGTGAAATATGGACCCATAGATAATGTATTCAGATGCCAATCCAGGACATACTGTGATTTGTCTATTTGGTGTTCAAAGTTGTATGATTTCTTAAATTAATTAATTTTTGCTTTCTCACATCAGATGTCATCATATTGCCATTATTTAAATAATGTGGTTGCACATGTATGTGTGCCTGTGTGAGTGAGTGTTTGTTTGTGCTTACCAGGGACAGGGAAGTCTGCGTTTGGTGTAACAGAGGTTCGGGGAGCAGGGACAAGTGGATACACTCAGGAATCTTTATTGTTCCCCCATCCAGGTCAGCAATAATAACATCCAACTGGTGAACACACATAAAACACTGAAAGGTCAGGTGGTTATATAAACATCTTGTTGAAGGGCAGATTACTTATTCTTCACGTGTAAAAACTTCCTGAAACCAAAGGGCTTGCCAAATGAAAACTCCCCTAATCAGTAGAAAGAACAAATCCTAAAATTTCATGATGCATCATCACTTTTAGGTTATCAAAATAAACCCTAAAAGATTGCAATATCTGTTAATGATTCACAGGTGTTTGGAGGCACAATTTATCATCTTCAAGTTCTGCATGCAAGTAATGGAGATTGATGGATGCATGTGACACATCCACACTAACCAGATCCTGGATTTCACTCTGAAACATGGCGTGCACTCCAATGATGAAGGGAGTGGGTGAGCTCAGGACCTCCAGCAGCCGTGAAGGTAGAATAGGGATGTATGGGTAACTGAACACATGAAAGGACATTGACAATAAATACACAGAATAATTCAATAAGACTAAGGAGACAGATAAGGAAGAATTACGGGATGACTGTGCAACCGAGAGCCTAAAATGTACTCCCCTGCTGGGAAGTGGATGTGTTTAGAGTTTAGGCTATTATGAAATTGAAACTCAAACGAATAACCTCACATTAAGTGATAAGACTGCAATGAAGACATAAACTGTGTGTGTCTCTAAAAATGACATTCATATGTTTTGCAATGTTTTCATTTCCAAGTTTTGGAAATTTTACCTCGTCACTAAATAACAAAGCTAGGTCAGTGCGACATGGACTAAATTACTTTAACAGTGATAAAAACGTGTATATATTGCTATATATGCATAACAGAATGTTAAGAAACATAATCAGTGATGAGGGAATGACTGAGTCAGATAATCTCATACATTTGTTTTACTTATGTAAAGCAGCCTTTTAGAACAAGAAAAAACAAATTTAACCTATGTCACCATATGACGATAGAATAGCAGATGATATCAGGTGTCACGTCACAATACTGATTTTATTTCAGCCACTGTACAAGTGAAAGGCATTTTGAGAAGTTAATTCTTAAAAGAAAGTAAGTGGAAAAATTTAAAGTTACTACATATACAAGATAAAACAAAGTGTGATCTTAAAGGGCTCGACTCATCCAGTGGATATAGCTGTTTACAGAAGCGAATGCAGTGATGAACCAAGTTAATTATCAGTCCGATCACAAGCCATGGAAGTCACAACATCAACCAAGGTGTTATTGGAAATTCAAGTGAGAGTCTGTCCCACCACTGGGGTCAAACACATACTCACCTGTATTTAAGAGGAAACATGAGGGCTTCCAGGGCGCGGCAAGCCTCTCCGAGCCTCTGGTAACTGGAGGAGTGGAACAAAACCTTGTGTTCTGTCAGAACCGCACAAAACAGGCTTAGAACATTTTGGATTCCTGGAACGAGAAAACAACAGAAAACGAAATTAATGAGTAGTTAATGAGGTGGGATGTGGCTGCCACATTGTTCCAGATCATTCATTGAACATTCATGGCTATTTGTGAAGGACTTCAAACCTCGAACACAGATTGGAACAAACAATATCTATTTTGGGGGTTCTTTGC
This sequence comes from Xiphias gladius, assembly GCF_016859285.1. Lineage (NCBI taxonomy): Eukaryota > Metazoa > Chordata > Actinopteri > Istiophoriformes > Xiphiidae > Xiphias > Xiphias gladius. The sequence goes on along the minus strand of NC_053400.1, from coordinate 20,095,679 downwards.
ATACCCATAACAGCTTCAAGACCGATTACTGCAATTTACAACATATAGTATTCTGTAGAGTTTTTCCTGTAATTTAGGCAGTGCTGTGCAGATCAACCATACCAATTTTAATATGGAAGTTTGTAGTGCTATTTATGGATTGGATGGCGATGGTGTATTAGTTTCCGTTTTTAATTTTGGTCTGCCAGTGCTGGAGAAAGTGCTGCATGGAGTTGATTCAAATCTGATTTTAATTGTCAAATTGAAGCGCGATGGCAACTCTGACTTCATTTCATAAGAGAGCATCCCTTAGCCTGCAAGGTTACTGCGGCCTCACCGGTTAACTGAATAAATTATGACACTACAGTATGTCTTTATCTTTGGTAAATGAGCCCTGCATTGCCTTTCTGTTTTACACGGCTCGGGGCAAATAGACGTAGGCAGGAAAACTGGGCTAAAGCTGGTGTAGAGCACTATGAAAGAAATTAAGAAATTAAGAGTTTATGAGTTCACTTTATGCATTTAAGTAAATTCCTTAAAAATTGCTGTTGCCCCTGCAACATTGTTCAGATTTATTCATTTGCATTAAGCTGTAAAGTACTAAATTACTTTGGTGTGTCACAATTGTACTTGCCAAACGTTTAACCTAAAATAAAGAGCGAAGCCGATCTCAACAACTGCACGTAACCTTCAAGCTGTCCACTACTATTTTAAGCCAGGGTACCTCCTGGCTCATAAAGACAAAAAAAATAATAAATTTTACACAACCAGCTGGGACAGTTTATGTTAAACACTGAATATAAACCTATGGGAAAACTCATCTCTGAAAAACAAAGGAAATCACACACTCTCCTCCAGTATAAATAATATTTCAAATACCAATGTGACAATCAGGAAGAATTCTAAGTTTACAGTTCCTGTTATTGTTTCCTGTCAAGCAACTGACAGACCAATGCATCACACGTTGGAGTGATAAGGAGAGAGGAACACTGGCAGACATATCCGCGCCACTGGGGGCGCTTGTTCTGGATGTTTGCCTGCCTGAGTGGTGGGTTCATTGATAAACAGGAAACACGAATCTCAACAAAATCTGAAGGTTTTGAATGTAAATGGGCTTGTCAAACCATATGTTGAATTCATGGTTCATCTTATTTGGACATAGTGGGTCCAAAGTATGTATTTTTGATGGCACCTTTTTTCTATTAAGAGAGATGCAGAGGAGTGTGCCTTGGTCATGTGACCACAATACTGAGACTCAGTTTTAATAATCACACCTCGGGTTTAGGTGTTTACTTATCTTGTGGAAACGACGACACATTTCCGAGCCCTAAATAAAAAATAACAGCCCCGGACAAAAGAAGAGACAAAGGCAACAAACAACAAACAGCAGGGCTGTTGAAGGCTGGTTTTATCTCACACCGGGGAATGTACTTCCTGTCTAGTGTGACATGTTTAACACACATTCCTCTCTGGTGACTCGGGTGACCTGAGCACACAGAGTGATGTGCTGACTTGCCCGTGTGCACATCTACCAGCCCGTCCCCTGTCCTTATAGGGACAGAATGATGACCTAATAAGTTGAAATGATGCACTTGTTCTCTGTGAGTGTAGCTGATCAACTGACTTTTTTATCTACCTGACTGTCAGCATGCAGAGAAGTCAGTATTAAGGGCAGAAGAATGATCAACTCAGACAACTCACAGTGTCTGAGTCATTTTCACGCTGCATGCCATCAGGGCTTGACTCTCAGCCAGATACTCCTGACATATGTCCTGCTACACAATAAAAAACGATTCTATTATAATTGTAATATTGTTATTTTACAACAATCTGTTATGTATTGGTACAGCAACAGGAGGTCTGACAACAGACCCATGCCTTCACAATTGTATGATCAGAAGACAGCCTGAGGCATTAAATGTCTATGATCCTACATTAACCCTCTGCAGTATACACAGTAGTGAGCATCAGTGGATGGAAGAATATAACCACTGTTTAAGGAACAGTGGAATATTTTGCAGAATATGATTATTTGCTTTCTTGCCTAGAGTTGGATGAGAAGAATGACTCCACTGTCATACCCGTATAAAAAAAAGTCATAAATAGATGAATAAAAAATAATAATAATTTAAAAAATCTGCCTATAGCATCTCTTAAGCTCATTGATTTAAATGTTATGTCTTGTTTGGTGCAAGTGTAAAAATGACAAATTCCGGTTTTAGGGTTAGCTATTCTCCCCTGCTTGCAGTTTTTATTCTAAGCTAACCATCTCCTGGCTATAGTCTTGTATATCGAGCATACAAAAAAGCGAATAATTATCTTCCGTAAAATGTCAAACTATTCCTCTCATCAGTATATTTGAAACTGGTTAAAAGACAAAAACAAAACAAAACAAAAAACACAGTATCGTGTCACCTGTCTGCGACACCCTGCAATAGTCTAAAGGTTTAACCAAAGTATTATTATAAAAGTCATGTTATTCTGACCTCAGATGACTTTACTATATTTAAAGCAAGTCAGACTTGAGCATAACAACACTTTACACTTATTATAAAGGACGGTAATTGATAAGATTTTATTGATACCAATCCCTTTATTGTGTCTGCTTATTGGTCCGATTCTTTATCGATTCCCTTAACAATTCATGATCAATTTCCTGTGTGGAAAAAAGTAGGCCCACAGAGGTTTTTAGCGTCAGTGCAACTGATTTATTAGCGGAGTCTGAGCACAGGCTGCAGCCTGATAGCTAGCTGTAGCAACAGTCTGGCTGTCATCATCAAAAATGGATGAAATGAGAGAATATTTGTATGGCATTTGTTTTCATTTAGGTTTTCTCGGCCAAAGAAAAAACCTGCTAAGCCTGCATGCATGGCACTAATGATATTATAACATACGATATTTACCCTTCGTACCAGACATGCTGCTCGGTTGGGAAACAGTAGCACTTGCATATAGAGTGAAACATACGCGGAATTCCTGGAGTTTAAACCCATGTTGTGTAGAAAAATGTTTCAACATATTGCTGGTGTTCCCACGCCTCCTTGAAATGGCCCTTTTACAGATATTACCACCAGCACTGCAGTGCTTCCCACAGGTTGAGAATGTACTTGTGGTGGCGGGTGGTGCGGCGTGTGACAATGTGCATCCAGAGACTCATGCAGTTTAGAGGAGGGGACTGTAACCCAGGTTATTTTCTGTAGCTATAATGTACAGATGTCCCCTAATCACCTCAAATGCAGACTATTAGTAGATGGTACAATTTACTGAAGTTCCCTAAATGCCTGACATTCTAGCTTGGCGGTTGCGCACAGAGAAGCCCTTTAGCTCCAACTAAGTTACTGCAGCGCATGCAACGCAAGACAGGTGTTTGATCAAAAATGAGTTTGTTTGAAAAGAGTGAAATAAGACATTGTAATGTAAGATTTGCCTGAGTTGAAACAGAGTGATTTTATCTACCTGGGCGGGCTGACCAAGTCGAGCCTATATATGGGAAATGCTGCAATAAAACTAGCAATGTTGTCATCTTTCTTCATGAATTAAAGTCACGCTTTGGACCGTTACAAGTTTCGAGCAGCGAGTTTGATGCCACTGTTTTGCAACGTGCAACTGCCAGACTAACGTGTTGGAACTGGTACGCTTGGAGGCATACGATTCCGATGGTTCGGACAATTTGGAAAAGCTTCTCTACTGGAACCGTTTCTCGATGCCCATCCCTAATTATTATGCAATGTTCTTCCCATATTGTGCTGTACTGATTAATGGAAACTGGCTTATAAAGACTGACAGTGCATCGTTGGGTATTATGTCAAGATTTTTTTGTTTAGTGTATCCAGATTGGCTACAAATGCTTGACTTCCACATGACCCTGATCACATGTGTATCATGTAAGTACCCCCTGTGTGCATGTTCTCCACTCAGTCCAAACAAAAAGATGATGGTGTTAATACACTCAGGAAATAAAATCCACTCTATTTGGAAGCACATTCCTCTAATCAAATGAGGCTAAATTAGAGCCAACTTTCCATTACAAATCAAATTTCAGGTGAATTATATTAAAATTCACTCTCAGCACACAGATGTATGCCTAGAATTGCAAAAAGTGAACTAAGCCTGATTCTTCTAGAATGACCTGAAAAGTCTAGAAATGAACGAAATGAAAATGAAATGAACAGTGGCTCAGTTCATGATCTATGCCAAACCGTCATTTTCTAAGGCTGAGGAAAGTAATAGGTACACTCTCCAAACACGGCTGAACTACCCTATGTACACTATAAGTCACGGTGAGTCAGGTATGTTGTATCTTTAACAAAGCATGTAGTGACAGTAGAACTGGCTTAAGCTCTGAACCGTTGTTTGAACATATTGTGCAAACACGGCAACATGAAACCAGCAAACTGCACCAAATCTTCATCATGTGCACATTCTGGCCCAGACAAAATTACAGAAACACTGATGGGACACAGTGAAATCCACATAATCTTGCCTCGGACACATTTAGTATAGAAGTAATCCAAGTTCTTAACGGTTCACTGCAAAAGAATCCTGACTGTAAAAGGCCCACAGTACTGTAGTTTATCGCCATGTGATGTGGAGCCTTCAAAAATCTGATAAGGATCAAGACTGAATGAATGTAAAATATGTCACGCACATTAAGCTGCTTTATTAAATTAACTAAGACAATGATGCCAGTGATATGATTAAGACAAATGTTCTTTGAGTGTTTGCTGTCAGATTATAACAACCTCCAACACAAACACTGTATAAAATGTTTTAAAACCAAAAAAGGAGTATTATGTACTGGTGACAACCTGCAACAGGAAACTATTCTTCATTCAATAAATTATGTAGCAAAATTAATAACAAATAAGTGACAGCTCATCATTCCATGTTAGAGAGAGCGTAATCAAGTCACTATAAAGTTATGTCCTGACTCAAGTTCCTTCCTGTTTCATGATTATTAGTCAATACTTATCAAAGGGCCTGGACCCACCCAGCTGCTGGAAGAGCAGAGCAACACTCTTGCATGTGACAGGCAACGTGTCGTTCAGAGGCGTCTGGATGAGCTGCCGGTCTCCTGCTCCGAGGCTAAATAGCTTCTGTAGAGAAAAACAAAAACAGTAAAGGTCAGAAAACAGTCCTGGAAAAATTCTATGGCCACCGTGTCTTACAGGGTCAAGCAGCTACTGCAACTCAAAGTCATTCATTTAGATTTATAGCCCAGTGTACAGGGGCTATATCAAATTAAGAAGATATACTATTCAGTGCTACAGACACTGCAGCTGCAGGACTGATTAAGCCATTTGAATGAGTTTGCTTCTCACTGAGTGAAGAAAACCTCAATTGCATGTCCACCACACTACAACTGCTACAGCACACAGCTGCAGCAACATCACAGAGACATTACCTTTAAAAACACCCCTGCATTAAAAATATGAAAACACATTCCCATAGTGTGTGTCTGCTGCTGAAATGTGCATTTACTGATTAGTCAAGTCAAATTGGTGATACAACAATTGTGTCTTGAATGTCTGTCTTTTGAATGGTTTGTGATTCAGATTATAGGGTAACGGGAAGTAAAAGGTCACTGGTAGAGGCCTTTCAGATGTAGAAAACATAAGATAAGTTCTTCGGTCGAGCGAAATATCAAAAATGTCGCAAGGTTTCCATTCATACAATTCTTGACATACAGTGCCTGTATGTTTAACTTGGTTTTGTTTTGACAAATGAGTCTGTTCCACTACTGAGGTACTCCCTAAAGGCAGATTCACGGGCTTGGGATTTTAAGTGGCGTCTTGCAAGGGAACAGGGGTCAGGCCAAATTCTTCCCCCTGACACCACATTAGCAATCGTTAAAAACAAAATCTGATTTTTACCTCTGTGATGAGGATTTATCCCCAGTGGCAGCAGTAAACTCACAGTAAGTTTCCAATTCATTTCTGAGACACATTTTGGCCCCAAGGTTTGTTTGTTTTTTTCCAAAGGTGTAACTAAGTAAACTATTGCATGTTTCACTGCATTAATAGATTCACCCTTTGACACTTGGTCACCAAACTGCAGCAAACATTTTTTTTTTTAAGTAATGAGAGATCTGATTGCACTGACATTTTATTATATTCCTCTAAACCACTATAAACACAGTTTAAGAGCTCTGCTGTCTTTTGCCCTACTCTAAGCTGAGGTATTTTGCTCAGAGTAAAAAAAATGAAAAATATGTATTAGAAAATTACGGCTTGTGGCTGGACAACAATCTCTTGCATCATCTGAACACGACATTCCTGATTGGCTGCACAGCAAACATAAGTCATTTTAGTAGCCGTACCGTTGAGCCTCCTGGTCTGGAACTCTGGCCCCTTGTGAGGAAAAGGCCAGTGGCAGAAGAGTAACAAGTCTTGCAGACTGTGGTAATTTGGCTGTGCCTCACTTAAGACTTACCTGGGATCCACCAGCAACAGGAACCTGGAATGTAAAGAGGTTGGCCACCAGTCCCTCTAAAGGGAAACTCAGGCTATCGATGTACACTGTGTAGATCAGACCCAAGCACCCCTGGAAGAACAACAAGCAAAATACAACTAAGACATTATACATGGAAACAGAAAGATGATAACAACTCTATACAGACATTAATACTGCAGCTCGTTGTTAATCATCATTTGCATTTACGCTTTCTGGGCCATAAGACAAGAATGATGCTTTGATTAGTCTGACATTTCGGTAAGGTTTCGCAGCACAGTTTATTCTAATAGCTCCTAGTAACAGCAGAGCTCTCATTACCATGCGAACTATGACTGACTGTGAGTCTGCAGGAACTGTGATCAACTTAGTCTGTAATGAAAAGGGCTAGAGGTGGTTATGCTTAAATATCTCGTTCACTTCACTGAAGTGCGTGCTTACGCTTAAGCGAGCTCAGGCCTATTCTGCAGACAGAACAAAGCAGATTAGCAACATCACAGAAGTTCAAGATGAAAGCACTGATCTGAAAAAAAAAAAAAAATACTGACCAGTCTTTCTGAAAAAGACAGAAAAATATTTTTTAATCAAGATTTAATCATATCTTGTCTTATTACCCGGAATATTTCAGGGTAATCCAGCCTGGACACAAGAATGAGACTTTTTGGTGCAAACACTTGAGCTGGCTGGATCAGGCCATCCTCCTCTGCCTCTTCATCCTCATCTTCATCAGCCTCAATACTCTTTGATCCCTGAAACATCAAAAAAAGAAACTATTTCAGTTGAGGAGTTCAACACAGTGTCTTGGACTGCAGACCCTGGACTGTTCTCTAGAGGATGCCAGCATCGCTGAGCTCCTGGTTTAGCTTGTGAATACATCATGTGCTTCAAACTCATCAGATTGTCCAGTACGTGTCTGGCATGTATTATACTGTACATCACATGTGTTATCGGCACATTCTCCAGGGTAGAATAACTGATTTACCCCAACATAAAGAGGGTTCAGTGGTAACGTATGTTGAAATTTAGATGGACATTCAACTTCTAACATTGCAATTTTTTATTTTCGCTTTCACTCCTAAAAAATAAAAATAGCCACTTTAAACTCTTGCATCAGACACAGTCATAGATTCAGCCCCCAAAAATCTCAAAAGTCCTCCTTTGTCTCCAGAGAGGAGACACACATTTATTAAAGTTCATACTATTAATTATCCCCTTTCTCAATCTGTCCCCATTTAGCACAGTTGCTCATCCTACTGGAGCCATTGGATGAACAACAGATTTAATAAAATTATGATGAGGTTAATAAAAGATCTCGAATAAAAAAAGACAAAGATCACATGAGTGCATTTGCATAGAGAAGAGCCAAAATTAGTTAATGAGATTAATAGTGATTTCCTCTCAGAGTCACATACTAAGACAGCAAATGTAAAACATCAGAGGCATTAGTGACAATACCAAGGATGTTAACAGCTGCACAATGTTTAGTGTTTATTATGTTTAGCAATATAAATACTTTACAGTTAGCACTGAAACAATATTCTTTATTGCAGATCACTAGATATCCTAAACCACTTCTACCCTGAATAAGCTTCCAATTTATTTCATGTATTAGTAATCTAATCAATTGTAACTATAGGCAATAACATTGCACGAAACCAAGAATGAACTGGAAAGAGCATAACAACTGTCCTGTCAAAGAGAATGGCATTCAGACAGATAGTGACAGAAGAGAAGTAGGCAGTATGAGTACACAGTTTATTGTAAATTGGATCAAATGTACACTATAAAGTCATTTTTGGCATGGTCAAACATTTTATTTATCTCTACCCAAAATTACAACAAGCTCTTACAAGCAACAGTCTCAATCTGGTTCTAATTGTCTCTATTGTGAATCCCTGAGCGCTATCAGAACACTGCAACACCCGCCTCTCAGTCCTCATTCCTGGCAAAAGCCCTTATCACAATCTTGTATATTTCTCCAGGCAGTAAAAACATGCCATAAGTGCTTTAGTATCTCGGGACCAAGGAATATGGGATCAAAATATCCCATTCAGATGGGGGTCACATTTCAACATTATTCTTAGGATTTGGTTCAATTATTAGACAAAATACATTCCTCTGCCGCCTGTCTGGACTCTCCCTGGAATCCGACTGAGCAGATAAGGATGACGGGTTAGAGAGTAAAGACTGTTAACACCCTCACGTTTCAAGAAGATCTTCAGTGCCACACACTGAATCCAGGAATGTGCGTTTATTTTGCAGGAAGATGATGTCTGGACGAGGCTAATTATAGCCTCATCTAATTAACGCGAGGCTGAAAAAAAAGGGTACGGCGGTGTTGTGGTTGGAGAGTCTATCAAATTCAAAGGTTTATAGGTTCAATCTTCCCAATACAATCTTTAATAGATGCAAAGCGTCCATCCGTCTTGTTCAAGTTCCTTTTAACATTTCAACATTTCAATTGCCGTAAGCTGTTTTAGACACAACTATCACTTAAAGTGCCAAAAAGTAAGAGCATAACCCTACTGAGAGCTACAGTATCGAGAAGCTCAGAATTCTGCTGCAACTTCTTATTTTATAAACCACAAAATACTTTCGTTTCAAAAATGGGAAGCTCTCAATAGAGGTGAGGGTTGGTTTGTGTTCTTGTTATTGTTTATATGCCTTCTCTGTCAAATCAGACACCAGTTTGATCTGACATTTTGGATACGTCACTGTTTATTGTCCACGACGCTGGTGTAAAATTAATAAGAGGATCTGAGAAAGAAAGAAAGAAAAATGGGAAACTCACAGGACAGTGTAGTCAATTGGCCTATCGGTGTGTTACTAACATAAATGGCTGCAAAGGAAACTTTGAAACAGGTTGTACTGACTTTATTTTGCAAAACTTCTTGCTTCTGACTGAAAGTATAATTAATGGCCCTCTTCTTCTAATCAGTATAACCTCTAAAACCTGTTTGATAACATAAACGTCTGTTAAAAATGAAGGCAGTAAGACAGTGAAGTGAGAAACTGATTTTTGAGAGCCAGGTTTAAATTCTGACACTGAGATCTGTGCAGACATGATTTGTTGACTGTGAGTGAGGTGAAATAAACAGTTTGTAAATAAATCAAAGTATATTTAGAGTTCTATGTGGAAGTCCCTTTCTATTAAGCCTGGAAAATATCTGGCACAATTTTTGACTAAACAACTACACTAAACGTCCGTTGTAAAAGCAGTGTCTTTACAGTTTATTCTGTCCTGCAGACTTAATATAAACATTAAATGTGCAGTGTGTGTGAAAAAGAAAAAAAACAACAACAATGTTTCTGGTTGTCACTAGCAGCCTTGCCAGTCCCCAGATAACAGTAAACAAATACACAATTACAAAAACATTAGGCCCCTTAATCAAGTCTAAATCTGTTGTTAATGACAACTCCTATTTCCCCCACAGAGCAAGTATGTGAGGACAGAAAACAGACCGAGGAGGATTAAAGTTTTGATACTGAACAAAGATGACCCATTGGTCTGTGGTCTCCAATATATTTTATACAGCTGAGGAATGTCACCATACAGTGACAAGCAATGACAATTAAAATCTGTTATTAGGATCTTTCAAAGAAACCCCATAACAGTCAACAACGGGGCTATTTTTGGTTAATTTCTCCCTTTGATGTGGCATTTTGCCCTATATCTGTCCTCTGATGCTTTTGAACCAATGTGCCCCAATCATGGCCTGATTCACACAACAAGCACAAATGGTAAAGTAATGAGAAAAGGATGCTCTACTACACTTCCGATTCTGAACATTCCACCAAAGTGACTCTTACAGTGTATGAAAGCTTATTTTCCCGAATTAAACTTGAAAAAGTTCCGCTCATGTTACTGAAATGTGACTGGAGACTGCCTTGAACATGTGAAAGGATGTTAAGTCACAGTGGGCAGAGCGACAAGAGTCATTTAAGGCCTCTAACAAAGTCAAACACAATGAAACAATTAGCTTGGTATTCTGTGGGCTTTTGGCAGGGTGAGACATTAACGAAATCATTCATAAGTACGAAAATGATCCCGCCCATACAAATCTGTTGTAATCAATAATTTATGGGGGTCTTGAACATTTGTGCCATGACCACTAATTTGTAATCAAACAAAATCTTGTATGCATGAGTAAATCAATTGAAACACCCTGGGGGGAGCACAGGTCCATCCTCTCTTTTATAACAGCATCCCTCAGGCAGCTCACAATTTATTTGGCTGGATCCAAGAAGGCTTTTGTTTTCTACTAATGCCTCAAACTCTGGAAGACATCACGCACACGGCAGACATTCCTAAAAGTTCAAAAAGTGCCAAAGACTGTAAAAAAAAAACTAAACAATAAGCCTGAAATGGAAATCAGAAAATGAGAACCATCGTATTGGCCAACTGATATTTCCCTAATGGCCTCTAACATTCATGAAAGAGACACATGAGGATGAATGCTCATCATAAACTCAGAATCAGCACTGTGATGAACGAGAGACTTACAGTGATGTGATGCACAGCTGTCTACTGGAGTGACAAAGTGATATATTTGTGCTTACAAAACTCACTACATCAGGATTACTGAGGCTAGTGTGGTGGTTAGCAGTCCTGCCTCACAGTTACATGGGCTTTGAAATTTCTGTGTATGATTCACGTTATTGATATGCTCTCGTTTTCATTTGGTACTCCTGTTTACTCCAGCAGTCCTAAAACAGATGTACAGTAGGGGGAATGGAGACTCTACATTCTCCTTAGTTATTAAAGTCCCTCTGATGGAGGACTAACACCCCAGTGGATTCTGGGCGAGGCCACAGCTACGTGTGACCCTGAAAAAAAGTCAAGCTAATAGAGAGAATAAACTAATGAATCAATGCGTGAATGAAAACGGCACTCACACAAAGTTGTTAAAGGACAGCTCAGTCATAGCCTGTACCCATCCTTGAGTGTGTGTGTGTGTGTGTGTGTGTGTGTGTGTGTGTGTGTGTTCTGTGTGTGTGTGTGCGTGCGTGGGTGCGTGCGTGCTGCAGTCTTACCTGCAGGTTGACCTCAGCCTCGTAAAAAGTGAGGCAGGAACAGAAGTGTCGGTCTGAATCGATATCTGTCAGCACAACGGTGAAGAACGTGGGTGCTTTCCTATCCCTGGATAGCCTCCAACCTCCAGGCTGGCAGAACTGAAAAGATAATCAATAAAATACCATTACATGAGAATAGCATAGAGGATAATTCATACAACATTTTATACATAGTGTTACTATGTTACTATGTTACTATCATAGTGCCTTAAGCAGCAACAAAAACAGCATCGTCTGTTATAGAGGGGACATATGCCTTTAGACATTTAACCTCTGGTCATTTCAGAGGCAAAATTCTCTGTGTGTTTGTTGAAGACTTGAAATTCAGTAGTTATGTCGTCCTCTGAGACTCTTTGCCGGTAACCTGTTATACGCTTGCATGAACAGGGCATCAGCATATTACCGTAGCTAGTCACATTTGCAGTTAGCCCCAATGCCCCCATAGAGAGCCTAGGCAGGATGTCCTGTTTCAGTACAGCAATTACATCCACTCCTCAGCTCGGGAAGTGGCAGGTTCAGTATTCACCTTCCTTTGCTGATGAAGTCATCAGCAAAAGGTGTCAGAGCAACGTGCTCAGTAAATCTCTGATTGTAAAAGGAAGCATCATACGTAAGATGGAAAATGGCAAAATACCCACAAACCCAGGAATTAAGCAGCATACCAGCTGACTGAACTTGAGCACATTAGATGAAAGTAAGGTTAAAGCTGACACTAATAACAAATCTTTACATATTTTGCTGTCAATTGAATTTTATTAATCACCAATTAAGAAAGCCGTATATGTTAGAAAAAGATGAAAAAAATGATCCCTGTAAACAGACCTTTGTTTAAATTTCAACTATATGCATTAGAGATTCAGTCTCAGACCTACTGGCTGAGCTTTGGATACAAGTGAGTAACAGACTTGTATCATTGTGTATGATTCTCCATGAGTAAGTCAAGTTCTTTAAAATTCCTCCTGGAATTACTTAAGATTTATATTTCCAAACACTGCTTATTGAGGATTTAAGAATCACAAACCCGAAATTTTCAATGCACAACAAAACCGAGCCCTTTTAGCAAATTGTGGACACAGAAACTCAGAAAGACTGTTACCATAATCGCAAGCATCCTAAACAGGTTTTAGGTCTCAAAGCAGCAGTGTGAGTCATAACCAGTCCTGACACAAAACATCTGTGAGTTTTGAAAAAAAAAAAACACAAGCTTATTCTCGTACAGTGTTCTGTTCGACATATTAAATTTATCGAATTTTATAGATGTAGGCTTTTTTTCCCCACATATTTTGTCCTCATCCACCAACACAATTGACAAAAATTTTGCTTTCAAATCGTGAAAAACTACCATGTTAAATCAAGAAAAATAAGGGGTTAATGATAGGTATAGAAAAATGGACCAATTATTATACTAAAATAAGACTGGCACATAGGAGAGCAGGGAGCCAAAATATGGCATGCAGGCGGGCATTTGGACAGAGACGAGTGTTTGTGTCTGGTCTCTCTGTTTTTGCTGGAGGCCCCACTGGCCTGGCTCTGAAAAGGGTGTTTAGACTGCTCCTCTGGGGTTATACAAGGGATCACCGGACACATGGAGGAAGAGAGGAGGGGCGGGAGGGGTGGATGAGGGCAAAAACAGATGGATTGATGGATAGATGGATCTGTGTACAGCCAAAGAAAAATATACTGGCAAGGTAACGCTAAGGTAAGCGGAGTAGGGAGAGAGTTGAAGAAGAAAAGTGTAGAGAGAGAGGAATGGAGATTAAGAGAGGAGGAGAGGAAAGGGGGGAGGAAGGATTTGGCATGTCTGACCTGGAGGACTGGACCAGGATGCCACCGTCTTCCAGCAGATACAATAGCTCGCAGGAAATCTGCTAAACCTGCTTTGTGGTGAGTGAGAGAGTGCGTGCGTGCACACACACACACACACACACACACACACACACACACACATACAGACACACACGGACCCAAGGTCCCAAGGACAAGTGGAGATAACTGTGATAACTATGATCCTGCCCTAAACTATTCCAACTATGCCATTCATTGTTGTCAAAAAAGAGATAAACACCTTTGGGCCTGCATAGCTCAGAAGATCACACGAGATATAACATCCTGTGTGTGTGTGTTTTGTATTTCTCTGCAAGTATGTCCATTAGATTGTATACATGTGTGAGAGAGCAACTAAGTATAAGGGAGAGTGACAGGCAGAGAGAGAGCACGTGAAGGCGTCATGGTGAAAAGATTAATTGACTTCCTTGATATTAAATCAGCGTTTCCTTTAAGCTGTTATCTCGCCTGTAGGTCTGCAGAGAGACACTCCAGGGCTGGCGCAGGTTCAAAGACACTTTAGGGAGTTCAGTGTTTAGAAAACTTCACTTTATTCTGGGACCATTGCATCCACACAGACTAATGACATCACTTTACACACAACTTATGGACGTCTAACCAAAAAATGGATGATTGTCTATCTTAAATGTTGTAGCTGGATCTAATATGGATGGGGGCAGTTCAAGGAAATTAATAAGACAGTCAAAGTCAGGTAAACTATTTCCATGTATCCCCTGTATCCTTCCCTGCATTTTCATTAAAACATGTGGTATATTACTCAAGCTTTAAACATATTTTCATGCAACTTTATCTGCTTATTACACTCATTATGACATTTAGTGTCTACAACAACTTAGCATGGATCCTACACAGAGGTGTTCACATATAGTGTTTTTTGTTTGCTTATGAATAAACAATCTGAAACAGGCTGGGTGGCTTGATGAGTTCACAATGTGTCCTATTTTTCTGCAACTTTTGCAAAGGCAGGGAAACCTCTGAAGGGCTGCATGCTTTTTGCAAATGTTGTTTATCAAGTTTAAGTTTAACTATGCACAAGTGTGTGTAAACAGAAATAATATGCTTATGCGATTCTTTTAAACATCCAACTTGAAGAATTATGTCATTTGCTATCCAGTCCATCACAAAATACAGTGTGGATGTAAACAAATGCAACCACATTTCTGAGGCCAGTCCTAGCAGGCAAAATGGATAAAGATGTGACGTTTAAGATCAAGTATAAAAGTAGAAGTATCAGAATGAAGGATGAATAATAGAGAGGGGAAACAAAAGCGATTATATCAAAAATATCTATCTAAAGGTCATCTAAGAAACAGTAATAACTACAGGAAAAATCAAGTCTTTTGGACTTTTTTTTTCTTTTTTTAAGGGCTCGTGTTCTGGTGTGCTACAATCTGCAACTAAAAACAGTGAACGACCCTGGACAGTTTATCAGGTAGCAACAGAAATGAGGGCACAATTGAAAGCACTGACTGACAGCATCAGACCCAAGCTGTACTGTACATTCAGCTATAACATGACACAGAAATCCCCTGCAGTGCAACAGGTGCAAGGGTCATTGCATAAACATAGCCTTTATACAGCATAGGTAAACACACACACACACACACAGCAGAGATAAAGGACATCTCCTATTCCCAAATTAGACCTGAGTCAAGTGACAAAGGAACTCTAGGACACACTTGCTGTATTGATGTCAAAGAGTAAACTGCTGTCCTCCAGCTAAACCCTCTGCATCACATCATGTGCTGCAGTCTGGCATGACTGACTCCCACCAACTGCACTATTCATCTACTCATGCAGTGACACTGGATCTGCAGTCTGACCTGCTAAGCATCGTAACAGCCGAGTGCTCGAGGAGCAGCACCAGTAAAAAGAAAAGAACAAAAAAAAAAAACAAAAAAAAAGAACACGCAGAGGCTTTGCCTGATCAGGACAGGGCTGCATTCTTATACTGTGACGAGATACTAATGCCTGGTCACGCAGATGCAGAGCAGATATAACTGGGGAGGCCGCCTTTGCTAAAGATGACTCAGGATAAAGAGGCATAGAGAACAGTACCTCCCTTTAGAGTCAGCTTTGTTTTTCTCTGGTATGATAACGTGACAGGAAACAGGTTTACTGTGTTTCTACTATGACCCCAACATTTGAGAGTCCTGTACTAGGTGAAATACAAATAGACTTTGAAGGGTCATAAAACCTTAAAAGAGTTCCCATTACCACAAATGAGCTCAATCCCTCAAATCCTTTCAGAGAGGGACTTATTTCATAATTTGGTTGAATTACTAACCCAAATGAAATCAGGCACCAAAGTTCTTCATGTTTTCTATCCACAGCAATAAAATGTGTGTAGACTAAGCTGTCTCCTCTGATCTAGGCATCAGCAACAATGACTTAAACTGAATGACGGAAAAAAAGAAAAATAACACTAATAAAATAAACTAACTACAACATAAACATACAAACAATCGTACACCTAAAAATATATTATAAAATTTGTAAACGTGCTGCCAGACGATCTAAAATCTTAGAGCAGATGTTACTGAAAGGAAAAGATGTGGGGAAAAAAAAAAAAAAAAATCAAGAGACAGCTATAATCATCCATAGTTTCAGACAATACTAGCGAACTGTAGATGGTGCCTGAATGTAAAGTGACTGCCGATACAATGTGGTCAGGAAAACTTGTGCAGATGTGCGCTACACCGTGTACTTTCATCATCCTCTTCCTTCCACCTTATTCTTTGCCCATGTGTGTAGAAGAGACACATGCCAGGAAGACAACACAATGACGGAAAGTGAAGTGCGAGGTGTCAGGGGCCAGAAAGAGACTGGCTGGGGGTGAGAAGGTCAATGGCGTGCTGCCTGCCCAGCACTTCTACTTTATAAGGTCTGCAGGATGAGCAGTGGACAAAACAACCAGAGACGGCTGCTCCAGCAGAGCAATTTGGTACAAAAACATTGCTCACCCCCCCCCCCAGTCCTCTTTCCCTCAAGGTCAGGGTGATGAGTACAAGAAACAAAACTGGCAACAAAATGACGATAATAGCACTGTTATCCAAATGCTGTGTAGTGGTTACAGTGAGTTAATTTTCTGCACCAAAACGTATAGCTCCATTGCTGGGCACTCTGCTGAAGTCGCATCTGCACTCCACTTCCATTCCTCAACTGAGCCCCCCCATCTCTGTCACCAACACTCCTGGTTTTCCTTTTCTGATCTGTTATGCAATACCAGGCGCATATGGTTCATTTTAGACAGAGATATTTTTAGACGGCCATGTTGTACCGCAGTAAATCAAAAAAAAATGTCTAGTCAGGCTGGACAGGAAGAGTCATCTAGCAAATATTACAAACAGTGCTGCATACAAAATTTCAAGCTTCATAGAAGCCATATGTGTAGGAAATCTAACACTGGAAAAAGAGCCTACTACAACATGTATTTTTAGTGCAAATGTAGGGCGTATTTTTTTTTTTGCCACGCATAATCCACCAACAAACTCATTAGGACAACTGTGCTGAGCCCCCATTTCGCCAACATCCCTTGGGTAGATTTGTTCACTTCAGGGAAAATACTTGGGTTTATTTCAAAACACAGCATAAACTAAAAACATACGACCAGTTCACCACATGCATCTTGAAAACAGAAATGCATAAAGAGGCGAATAAAAAAATACAGTTTAGAGAATTAGACATTCCTATGCGTAAATCAATCTGCTGTCAGATCAGTTCATTGTGCGCTCACAACCTTACTCCTGAGGCTAAGCCTGAAGCACCCTTGAGATGTTCAGAGTGGGCATGGAGGTCCTTAACATTAAACAGATTTTATTATGCGTCAGTTTTATCAAAAGTAGGTTAAAAAACACCATCTCTTCCGAGCATAAACAAGTTGAATCACAGTTCAGGGAAAAATTATTTTCAAGAGTACAAAAATTCCCTTTCAGAATCCAAGGAAAGTCCATGGATTTTCCCGGCACTGTTTAATAGCGGATTCTGGTGGTAAAACTGTTATAAAACCACCTGAATAGTATAAAAACAAGCATAATCCAATAAATACTCCAGTTGCTGTGATTAAATCTGTCAAAACTGAAGCAAGTGCAGAGGTAAGATCAACTGTGTAAGGCTTATGGCATTTTAGCAAAAACAATTGATGACGAACGCTAAAGAAGGAGCTGGTCTATTGTGCATGGGCATGACTGCTTTTTCTACTCAGTAAATCATAGTCTGACAGTTTGTCAGCACACTTTACTTCTAGACAAAATTAAATTTAAGTCAAAGTCAACAAAGCTAGACAGTGCAGTTGGCTTTGCACAGTAAACAATTAGAATGGCAGTCAGAGATCGCAGGTCTCCGCCAAGGCCAATGTCAACAACACCTGACTTCAGAGGAAAAAAGAAATCAAATTCATGTTAAATGACCTGGATCTGCCCCAAAATTCAATGGGCTCTTCCCCGGCCCATGCCCCATCCCTCCACGAAGTTCGGAAATCAGTTCAGTACTTTTTACATAATCCTGCTGACAAATGAACAAACAAACAACCATGGGTCAAAACATAACTTCCTTGGCAGAGGAAATTAAGAATTTAGCTAGAGCATCGGTAGATAAGTGACAAGGACTGCTGAGTACAGCACATATTATGCTGCACATGGATAAGCAGACCTTGTAAGTTTCAACACTAGGTTCATGTAAAATAAAAAAACCTAACCCAGTAGCCAGCGAGCTGTGAAAGAAAGTTCCACATGACGGACAACAGACCAACAGACCAAAACAAACTTTTCTGATTCAGGCGTTTGTGACAGCCACACTAAAAAACACAAACATAACTATCCACCTGGCCTTAACCTCAAACATTTAAAGAATGAGGAAGTGAAGGATGAACACTTTTAGTAGAACTGGTGGTTCTACTGAATATTTACAACCGCATGCTTTACATAAATATTGTGAAACAAAGGATTACGCTTCATCAGAATTCTAAGTGGTGATATCAAGAGGGACTACTGAGACACACGTTACTACTAAATAACAGACTTAAACTATTATACAAGTGACTCTCACTAGTATACAGACTAGTCTTCAGTCATCTTTGGTCAAAATACAGCATGCAATTGAAGTGGTATTGAATCAATTGGTATACTGACTATTTTTGTCCTCTTCTTCAGTGCTACAGTAGCTTATCTTTGACTGTGCTTGTGCATGTCATAGTAGCTAACTTTTTGACAAGGACATGAGCTCTTGCTGATTTAAGTCTGCCCTTTTGCTCTACCAAGAACCATGATGTCTCAGGACCAGGACCTGCTACAGGGTCACATCTGGACTGCCTGCAGCTGTGCATTTGACCTCTGAGCACCTCACCTGCATCTGCATGACTGTGACCATGCAGTGGATCTGAACTATTTATGTACTATAGAGCACAGTAGGGGGCACATTAAGTATGTTCAGACTGAATGCATTGTCCTCGGGACAGATCTGCGAGTGGTTAGCGTCGTGCATTCGTGTCTGCCACAGTGTCTTTTTTACCTGAGGGGGGGGGCGTATTTTGGTTATTATTCCACTGTTAGATTTCATTTATCAGGTTCGATCAACACCAGATTTCTATAGTGTTTTTTTTTTTTTTTTTTTTTTTTTTTTTTTTAAACCTGTATCAGCTGAGGATAGGTAAACACGGTTGGTTTTTTATTTTATCTGTAAAAAATAAACATGAAACTTCAAAACACACCTCTGAGCTCATGGAGTGATGAATGAAAGAGCAGAGTAAACAGCTTTGTCCTGAGGTTGTAGATGAGTACAATGGCTGTCCTGCGTCAGACTGCTGAGCACCGGTCTTTAGAGCACTGT
Source organism: Xiphias gladius (assembly GCF_016859285.1). Lineage (NCBI taxonomy): Eukaryota > Metazoa > Chordata > Actinopteri > Istiophoriformes > Xiphiidae > Xiphias > Xiphias gladius. Next base: position 20,076,506 of record NC_053400.1, on the reverse strand, counting down.
AAGATCATGGCTGATAACGACCTGGCTGTGGAACAGGTGCTTCCTCCACTGCCTTGTGGGGGCTCTGGCTAAGTTATTCACTGTAGGTCTCAGTCTCACTTCTGCCCTTAATCAGCTCAGTTAAAACCACAACAAGTTTTGTTCCTCTCCTGACTGTAGACTAATGTGGTGTGCAGAGTAAGTGTGAATCTGTGCAGTATGTGCCAGTGTGTTGAGTGTGTATGAACACAGAAGGATCTAATGAATTTCCCTGTGTATCACACAAGAGTGTGTTTACCAACAGAAGCTCTCAGTTTCACTCACAAATCTCAAACATTTTTTCGTGTGAAGTCAACATATGAAAAGGGCCCTTGATCCTTTAGTAATTATTATGTTAATGTTAGATTTCCTCCTCAAGGAAACATGCGATAAAACTAACGGATGGTGTCTAAATCTGCGAATTTATCATGGCAGGTATTTCTTTGCAGCTTTACCCATGACATTTGCAAATAATGAAAATGAGTCATTGTTTTTCCCAGAGTGTCTCACAGCTGAATTGGATTGGACACAACAGGAGCTAGCCTTCGAAGTAGAAAAGAAGAATAGTGTTCACACAAATACTATTACTAGCAGGAAAAAACCTGGCACCTGGCCACAGGAACTCCATATACAGTGTTGTTTTATAACAGCAACAAGGGATGTTGTCTGTGACACCTTAAACGTGAAGTCCAACCTACTATCCCCTCTCCAAAGTCATCATAACACACGTGAATGCACTCCAAGCATTTTTTATGGATGGTTGCTAGCAGCACTTAGAAATGAAGGATGTGTTGTACGAGCTCTGTGAAAAGTAGAGGTTCTTTTGCTTACAGTACATTGCTGTATTGAGTAGTTGTAGTCTGACAGCTGAGCAGTTAAGGCATTAGACTTGCAATTAAGTGAAACCTTTCCACCAATACACAAACGCTCTACCACTTTGTTGCACTGTGGCACAATTTTTTTTCTTAGTTTCAGGTGGCTTTTGCCAGCACTGAAGCTCTTTTATGTGTCAAATATGTAAAAGAGCCGGGAACGAGACCCAGTAATTAAAAAACAAGAAGTAGTTACATATATTGTAAATGGTACCTACTCAACTTTTATCTACCAAAATGAACACAGATGCAAGTCATCACATCATCCATTGTATAGATGAATACTGCTACACTTAAAACACTTTAAATACTTAAAATCATTAAACAAAGATGCATTGCCTCTGTAGCTAGCTGGTTGATTAACAATGTTTTTATCTTAAAAAGCAACGCATCATCAGCATTGTCAAGAGGCCATGCTGTTCCTGCAACCCAGAGAGACCAACAGGGTTTGACAACCGACCAAGCATTACCATCCTTAGAGCCCCAAACTTTTACTAGTAGAGCTAAAAATGTCAATGAATAACAGCAAAGTAATATATTACCACCCCATGTTATTATGCAGTCAGTCGCTAAGACTGTTCCAAAGAATCTGACAATTTTTCACTCAGAATTTCAAACATACAGCCCAAGTCAACGCCAGTACGTCTTCTTAAGGGAAACTCGGTAGGCTCAACATACAGCAGTTTGGGCCACATGCCTGCTAAGCCTGCACAAAAAGGGACCATTAAAACAAGACTCCTACATGCAAGTCTTGTTTAAGTAGCTCATCACTGAGGACAATGCCTAAAACTGGGCATGCACGTGTGCATACATCAGATTGTACTTGGAATTTTTAAAATTTAAGGCAAATTACCGGGTCTCAAAAATTCTCATAAAAATCATCTCTGGCAGTGACAAAGGGACTACATATATGAACGCAACAAGTACGTGGATTCCTGCAACTATAAGAATGTAGGTGTAAGAATCCAAGATATGTTACAAGCCGCTGGCTTTGGTATAAGCAGCAGTCAGCAGATTTTTACTAGCAACAGTGGCATTCACCAGTAGCCAGTTAGAGGGGTGTCGGGAGCCAGCCAGCTCTTTAGATTGGAGGGAGGAAATGTGCAGGGTGGCTGAGCTATCGCAAGTGACCACAGAGTTGGTCACTTGTCATTGTCCCTTTTGTGTTTTATTTGTTTGGAGGTCAGCTTTTGATTTTCAACACTCAAACATGTGTCTATCAGGAAAAAACAAAATTTCTGGCGGTGTATGTGAGAGAACAAGAAGGGAAGAAACACTTCATAACCAACATACTACATATATAAACAATAAACCATCAAGCCTAAACGCTTCGACTGTATTTTATCTAAAACTCTGAGTATATGTGCTCCCCAGCATACTCTGGTTTAATTTCATCCTGTGTATTCCCATTTCCTGGTGATCTCACAGTGCTTTTCAGCATGGAAAGTCCTGCTGGCTTGACAGCCCCAGCTTTGTTTCCTGATGTGTTTAGCTTCACTGGAACACAGAGCATTGATTACTCATATGTGGATCTTCCTGACAAACACATGATCCCATTCTCCCCCTGGCTGGAACGGCATCCTGCTATCTGGAATGCACTGTTTAGTTTTTCTCCCATAGTTTTACAAACATCATAAGAACGACGTGCAGCGCGACATGTCAAGTTATGGTCACTTGAGTCAATCCATCACTGTGGTTTGGCCCAGAGCCTAAAACTGACTAACCAAAGCTGTTGATTATGAACAATGCTGTTAAGCTTTGTCATGATTTGCTTTTTCAACCTGCTCAGAGAACAGGGTCAGATGAATGAGTCCTTGCAGCAATAGGGGTGATTCTTTTCTCAAGTGAACTGAACCTGACCAAACCCCAGAGGCTGAGGTCATACTGGAGTCAGGTCCTTAAGTATAAAAAAGTCCCTATTAAAATTTCTTTTAAACTTTTTCCACTCCAGCAGCCATATCAACTATCCACATGACACCAGCAGTTTACAAATTTTCTGAATAACTTGAGCATCCTTCCCGGAAGTGCAAGCCAGGTTCGTCATTACAGCAGGGATTTGGGGGAAAGGGAAGGAGTTCAAGAAGTCCAAGTTCTAGACAAGAGAAATGACACCAGTGTTTACAGTCTGGTCAAGTCAGGTCAAATTCCTTCATTGGAGGGAGTTGGGTTGGGCCCCAAGAAAATTTTTTTAATTTCATGTCTACTCATTTCTGCTGGAAAAGAATGGGTAGGGATGAAAGCTGGCATTACATATACAGTATCTGTGTCTGTGATTCAGTAAGCTTTTGCAATTATGGTATATTCAATTCTATGTACTTTGTGTCCTCTAGCTAAACAATACCATCTACAAACTGAGCAATCTCTACAATAACACAACACATTGTACAATGATCTTATTCTAAATAATCCGAGCTTCTCCCTGTTGTCAGATAGCCTTAGATGAGTCTACTGTAAAAGCACATGTGAATTCTAACTGACTGCTTTTTTGTTTCGATGGATGGTTGAAGGACTCAGCTGTTCAGCCTAAGAGTGCAATATGCATACTGTAATTCTGCTAAGCAGTGGGAACTGGAAGACATATAAGTGAACAAACTATAGAGGGAAAAAAATAAGGAAGTAACACAAAGCCTGAGTCATTTAATGGTGCTCCTCCCTATGCGCCTTATGACAGCTATAACACCTTTATACCTTGCTTAAACTTTTGAACCTGATCAACACATTATGTATCAAATCATATATATGCGAAATGCCTGTGGATATACATTCAAAAAACCCATACCATATCAAATGTCAGGGCACAAAAACTTCCCCTGCACATATACAATGCAACTAAGATATGAAATGATGAAATTTCCAAGTAGCTTAACTTAGCCTGGAACTAGCTAAGATGTGTAGTGACAATGATGCCTTAGAGAGTGATAACCAAGCAAAAACAGTCAGGGTTAAAAGGGTTAAAAATGTACTTGTTGCAACGACTCCAAAACCTATTTATCATATCACAAATTTTGGAGCCCCCTGAAGAAGATATTTACATCATGATTAAAAGAATGTACTCCTCCCTACTCTAAATTATAGATTGTAAAAGACCAAAACCGTAGAGCCTTTGTTGTCACCCTCATTTTGAAGGATTGTTGGGTCAGACAATTCAAATTTGGGCAAAGAGCAGAGATGTCTTGGTGGAGCTGAGGAAGGACGAGAAAGCAGCAACCAATACATCTTAGTGTGATAGACTGACTCCCTTGTCAATCAAGCAAACAAAAACTCAAAAACATCTACCTCTACTTTTAAAGACCACTAAGACACACAGTGCAAATGAAATCAGCCACTGAGACCATAATGTCTTGTGGAAAACGTAGCGATTAGCGAAGATTGAAAAATCAAGTTGCCATTAGTGGAGGTGCATCTTAAGGCACTTCTGTTTTGGCTGTAGTTTATGGCCACTGCGGTGGCTGCTGGTATAAATATCTTTCTCTCAGTAACAATTATGGCTACATACAGTATACTGTATATCTGAGTAAGGAGTGGGACAGAAAAGCAAATGACCGGCATGGTATGCGGTCAGCGAAACAACTCTGCTTGCTTAGCTGACTGAGTGGAACAGAAAACCCACACAGCATACTGTGTGTTGGACTGGACCAGTACAAGATTACTATTGTTGAGCGCTGCAGCATCTTGCCCACAGCCACAATATGTGGGACTACGTAGAGTTGGAGCAGTCGGAATATTAGGTTGAGACTCCCACTGTTTTTACTGTCACACACCTAAGGCTAAATGCTACAAGCCTTTAAAGGTGAGGTGAGGACAGGTCACCTACAAACTTTGAAAACAAACTAAGAAGCACGTCAAGGGGGGACAACATGCGACAAATGGAAGGTCAGCGTTTTTGAATCAACAAATGCTTTGACGATGTTTAAACTGCTGTGTTGAGAGAGGTCAATCTCAAATTGCTGACCAAGGTTATTTTCAAAAATGTCTGACCCACATAACCACATTAATTTATATATGAAGTATTTGGTAGTCAAATGGAAATTTAAACAAACTGATAAATATGCTGTTAATTGTGGGCACCAATTAAAACTAATAATAGCTGTTAGAAATGTTTAGGCCATCACAATTAAACTCCTCTACAACTCAGAGCAGTTGTAAAGTATTATTTTGATTTGCTTTTGTGTGTCAAATACATATTATTATAAAAATGCAAAAAAAATAAGCATACTTTCACATTGAGCTGGAACTAGAAAATGCTTGCTCATTGATTAATAAATAATGTATAAGATTAATCAATTGTCAAAACTGCTATCTATAAATGTCTTTAGACTTTAGATGTTTTTGAGTTTCCCATCTTTAACTTGCTGTAATAGGTCCTCTTTCTGTCCGCTGTGCCTTAGTTTTTAATACGTAGAGCTGACCAAAGCTGATTGTGCTGCAGCACCTCAAATCAGATTCTCCTTTTTTTGACTGATTTTCAGGCTACATAATCAGAAAAGACGTTTAGTTTTCCTCCTAGGAAACAATACCATAGAGGAGACAGCAGGAATGAGTCTGCTGATAGAACGTTGTCTGCAGGCTACATGTAATGGACTGACCCTCATGTTCAACACTGAACTTTATGGTGCTTTGGAATGTGTTTGACCTCTCGGGCATCGTTGTCAAGACATCTCTCTTCACCCAACACACATGCACGCACGCACACGCGCACACAAACACACACACACACACACACACACACACACACACACACACACACACACACACACACACACACACACACACACACACACACACACACGTGCATACCAACTGAAGGCAAAAACATAACGAGCTATCCATTTCCATTTGGCTGCATCTTGTCATTTTCAGTGTATGGTGCTTTTCATTTCAGTTTAAGGATTACATGCTGTTTGAGAAATTTCACAGCCTTTTGAATATTTTTCACAACCAAACTATTATTGTGTGCTCAATTTATGTGTAAAGTAAAAGTCTGACAAACATTACACGCAGAATTGAAATGTTGACATTGTATCCACGACTACGTTATATACTGTATTTATACATTAATATTGTGTTTCTGGGGTGAAATTTTTGAAGTTATTAATATAAAAATTATGATAATCTGCAGGGAGCAACGGCTGCTCACTTGATGTGTGTTTTGCCTAGTTTCTGAAGGCATAAAGCCAGCTTGAACTGGTTCAGGACTATATTTTTTAAATTTATAACTCAATTTGTTTTAAATACCTCTTTTATTACATACAACAAACAGCATTAAACAAAAACCTTCCTATCATAAACTGGAAGCATATTGCTTCCACTGTGTGAAAGTGAAAAGCGTGAAGGTTTGATTTAGGTGAGTTTAGCAGTAAAAATTTACAACTCTGGCAAACACTGTTACAGTGTTGCAGTACTGGACAAGATCTGGTGCATGTTACTCCACACACTCATCAATACTTGGATTAGATAGATTTAAAAAAGTGTAATGCCCATCTCATTGTTTTACAATTCTGACTTGAAACCCACAATTAATACAGACCATTTAACATGAAAGAAAACAGAGACGTCTGAAGGAAACAAGTGCATGAGGGACAAAGGAATAACCTAGGAAGAGTCTGGAAACTCACAAATCTACATTTGACACCGATATGTTGTCTACAAGCAGAGAATGTTATGAACATTCACATACTCCAAGCATTAAACAAATAGTGCTTGTAATTAAACAAGCAAACTCATCAATCATATGGTGAACATCACAGATTTGTATGGCACGCATCAAGTCTTTGCTCTAAACTCTCTGGTGGTAAATCTAAATAACAAAATATGGTCTACAAAAACAGTTGGACACTGTCCAACTTTACAATAAAAATCATTCAAAAAAATTCTCTTGATTAAACAGAGCATGACTAGGTTTGGCTCCTATGCTAGCTCCTCAAACAGCAAAACTTGTACCGTAAGGCAAAGCAAGTGAGATCACAATATTCCTTTTGAGCGTAATAAGCTAAAATTAATACTAAAATACAGACAGCTCCAATTTGCCTTTCAGGGCTTACTTTCGTGAACTTTTGTCCTTATTTTGTCCTTATTGTCATTGCGTGATTCATTTTAACAAAACCACAGCCCAGCTACTTTTGCTGTCACGTGATCCACGTCCTGCTAGTGGTCCATCAGACGAAAAAGGGAAGGAGAACAAAATGAGTCAGAATCAGGGAAATCTCGCTAGTGAGTGCGGAGTAAATACTTTTCTCCAACAACTGTTCTGACAAAAATGTGCTCATTCCAAAAAGTGTTCAGCCTGATAGAAGAAAACGCTACTCTCCTTTAGGTGGTAATAACTAATACAATTTGAGGTTGCCATCATTCTTCCTGAAATATACCTATACATGGAAAGCCTCCTACATGACCCTATTACTACGTCTGTCCGTTTACAGTATACCATGAGGACTGTGTCTTGATACTGGAGGGCGAAGTGGTGGAAATGTACTAGGAGCGCAACTTACTGACCTCCATCTATAGACCTGGCTCATCTATAACAGATGAGGATTTGAGCTGGTTCCTATCATCATCACTTGCCTGAAAAGATGAAAAACACATTTTTCCTAGCACAAGTTGTAAATGCTTTTGCTTGGTGCATTCCTCATCTGTGGTTATTTAGTTTGCTGGGGGCCTGTTGTGACCGCAAAATGCTTTTCGTGCTCAGCTTCATCCACTGTTTTCTACAGATGTGTTCTTTAGTGTTTGTAAATTACTCATTTTCTTTTTCATGGAGTGGAGAAAATCTGCAAACACTAATGGTTTACATACCAGACCAAAACAGAGCCAAAATGCAAATTGCTTGGTGGGTCTGTTAAACACTATGGTGTATCATCATTAAAGCTTCAAAGTTGGAATTTCAGTAATTTGGCTCCTGACCAAAGTTTGTCACACACCACATAGTAGGAAAGCAAATATCTGGAACAACCTATTCTTTCCTCTTCTTGCTTACTCTTCTTTGTGTTTTTTCATATAGAACTGAAGATGTCAACATATCAAACATATTCAGTATGTTATCCAATCTTCCGTACTATACTTGTACATATGGTTGTATCTCAAAAGAACATAATCTGTCTAAATTTCAGCAAATATGTGGGTTATTTGCCAAGAAGCAGTCAAAAAAAAAGCCCTAGTATTGAATGCATCCTCTTGTTTCATCTTGGGTTTACTGTCTTCAATGAGAAACATCATGCCTTACACTTTCTTTACACACTGGGGATTGCAGTATGTCTCTATTTCAGTCTACGCTGACACATAATGAAAAAGCTTTGGAGCGATCACTCCAGCAAGATGGAGTACAAAAAATTCACACACATCCACAAAAAAAAAAAAAAAATGGTTCGCAGGTTCTAAATGACATCTGGAAACACTAACCCAATAGATTTAGCTAAACTTGTGGCAGTGTTTCTATATTTAAACACTATGAAACAATGAAAGGATACTTGAGTGATGATGCTAAGAGAACACAGCCATCCTGGCTCATCATGCAGAGTCATTGAAAGGTTAAATACAAGTGTTAGGGTTCGGCCTCACATCAACAAAGCAACTTCAACTTGCAAAATTTGACTAGACGCTGTCTGGATACTTTCGTCCTTTAAATTTTTATATTTTTCTTTTACCATTCGTTGGTTTTGATGAGAACTATGCTTTGTCGTATGACATGCCACTGCTTGTTTGTAAGCATTAATTCACAATAAGACACTCTTGGCGGCCACCAACAGACTCAGTGAGTTACACAGGAAGACGCTTGCATGCTATTCAAACCACCCACTTACAATATGTCTATCTGTGCTCACTTGTCCTCAACTGCCTTATAAATACCACTCCATAAACAAGATTCATGGTATAACAGTATCCCTTTGACCGTGTCAACACAGAACCGACGACTTCAGCTGCAGCTATAACAACTCTTGGCCATCATTTATCAATCATTAAAAGACAAACAAACCTTAATTCACTACTCATCTAAAAATAATTATTTCCAACCCAAGTTTAATGTTAAACTTCTAAATCTGCAAATTCTGTACAAAAATGTAGACTTATATTTGTCCTTCTACAAAGGATTCTGTCCTAGTGAAAAAATTACCTCATCTAAACATACGATGTTGAGGAATGTCCGATGTTTAGATTAGCTCTCTCCATTTGTCTTGGCTGAGATATCTGACCCATATTATGCAACTTGTTGGCCTCTACACCTGTAGCTCTGCTCTGTATCACTTTGCTCTTAAATGATACTTCTTGTTGTGATCTCTGACCTCTATTACCTCCACAAAACACATAACAAAGCTTCACCTGTGAAGCAGACAACATGCAGCTTTTACTTAGGCACAGCACTTCCGATCATCTGCAGCAATGGATCCTTTAAAGCTTCACTGTAACTAGAATTACCAAAACGCGGTTGGATGCCTCTGCCATCCAGTCAAGTTGCAGTTTGCATCCATGTCTGTTTAGAGGCCTATAATATATGTAGTGAAGACTTTGAAGGAATTTAATGAAAAGTATTAAGTGTTTTTGCAAAACATTGATGCCACAGTGAAGTTGACCTTTGACCTTGCAGATATAAAATGTCATATCATCATTTTATCCAATTAGACATTTGTATGAAATTCAGTTATAATTAGCATATGAATTCTTGATTTATGGCCAAAAATGTGTTTTGTGAGGTCACAGCGACCTTGACCTTTGACCACCAAATTCTAATCAGTTCATCCTTAAGTCCAAGTGGATGTTTGATAGGCGGACGGACAACCGGAACACATAATGCCTTCAGCGACGGCTGTCGCCAGTGCAGATGCATAAAAATATTTGAAAAAGAGGGGCACATCTGTTCCCTTCAATCATCATTTTTCACCCATATATATATGGTGGCACAGTTAATTGGTTGCTAATTAAAAAGTTCGATGAAATTGCATCTGTGGCTTCGACTGAACCCACAGATGCAGCTGCACTGTTACAAACAGACCCAGTAAGGCCTGTTGGTGATGCCTAAATTGCAGTTGAGTTTTCAATTGAAAAGAAACATAATCCAAAAATCTGTGTTTGTAACTGTATGGCGTTGCACTGAAGTGATCAGAAAAAAATTAATATAAAAAAAATATGTACTAGATAGAACTTTCAAAAGGATCAAGTACTGTGTAGTCATTTTGCTGTTTTCTCTCCATGTCGACTGCCAAAACCATTCTGCTTAGTCATTAAAACTTTATCGGCAGAAGCCAATATAAATGAAGAGAAACAGATACAACACAGGCGTAATGTCCTGTGCAGTATGATACTGTTAACTGCTAATGTTGCCCTAGAGATCGACAGTTTTTCCCAGTTCTGATAAGCAAATATTTGTCCATCCATTGCATTGTCCATATAAGGATAACAGACCCCCTGTCACAGACCCCTTAGAGTTGCCCTGCAGAGAGGGAGGGAACAAACTGAGAGAAAAAAAAGGAAGGATTAGGAGGAAAGAGGTTTCCCAATTAGTGAATATGGAGAGGGTTAAAAACAAACTTTTGTGTCAACAATCATTATGATCATCATTATCAATGTAATCTGTCAGTTTGTGACACAGAAAATGCTGAAGACAAATATTATTTGTATTACAGTATTTTACGCAGAAGAAAACATTCTTAGTGTCATATCAGTCAGCGGGTAAGGGGCATAAGAACAGGCACACTCAGTAACTAGAAAAACACAGTACAACCTGTGCACATCACACATTAACTTCCAATTGTTCCAGAAATGGTGTCTGCTCTCCTGTTATGAAATATGAAATTTTGATATTGGTCTGCAAAGGTCTCAGTCACAATTATGATGCAACCATTCAGACACCAGTCTGTTAATTATACTTGGAGTTTCATAACTGATTCCTACAAGTCATCAGCTCATGCAAAATCACAGGAGAAGTGAGGTGAATTTTTTTAGTTTTCTTAGTAAAATGTCTGCAATGTAGTATATGAGTACAGAGAAGTAAAAACACTCATCAAACTTTTTATACCTCCAAAATCTGTCCAAATACTGTCACATCAACTTTTTAAACTGTTAGATATTCTTGACTGATTAACTTCCTCCCAGTGATTGACCAACCACTGATGACTGGAAGTAACAATATTTGTATTTCCCTATTGATAAAAAGCTGCAGTGCTGTCAGGTAAAGACAAAGTTTGGTGTTCTGAGTCAGTCTGAATCCTAAACTATCAAATCATTTCCAACAAATTCCAACCATATTTTGATTAAACAGCAGTGTAATGGTACATGTTGAAGAGAAAAACATCTCGGCATCCATCTTTTTTTTTTTTTTTAATCTTGGATAGTGTATTTGAGATACTCAGGTAATATAGCTCTGTTCAGTTTGGGTTTTGTTGAGTTTATAGGAGGCTGTTATCACTCACCATCTCCACCCCCTGAGGAAACGCTGTTCCCTCCCAGTCCTTCTTGGGGAATCGCTGAATGATCTTCCCACATCCCTCTCCTGAACCTGCAGATAGAAAGATGAAGATCTGTCAGTGCAGTGGATGCAGAGGACTGCATCATGGAATGTCGTGTTCTGAATGTTTTTTTGATGGGGTCCTAAGTTATCCAAATTAACGTACATCATATAGGGCTGGGCAACATGGTTGAAATCATAGTGACAATTTTAACATTAAACCTTTATAATCAATATATGCCATAGTATGGTAAATGTGTGCAAAAACTATGCAGCATGAGCAGAATAATTAATTTGGACACCATACATTTTTGATTATATCATCACTATTTGGTTATACTGAAAGTCAATAAATTACCATTTTTGAATAAACACTCAGCTCTAACATCACATTAAACTAAGTAAACAATATGTAATCTGATAAGTACATTTTGGCTAATACACCAATGACTCAATATTGAGAGCTCATTTTATCTGCAACCAACAAATTAGGTGCCTAAAAAAACAAGAAAAAGATGCAGAAAACTGCATCGAAATGATTGCACTGCTCAACTTACATTGTTTTCTCAAAGCCTTTCATCTCAGAGTTGAGGTTCCTGACTTGTATTTAGTTTTTCTTTCAGATAAACCCTGACACAGAACATTAATGGACAAGGAAGTGAGGAACTACAAAGCACACTATGGTCTCAATAGATTTCCAGATTTTCCTACTGGAAAATTTCACTTAAGGTTACTGTAAGTCAACTGTATTTATTAGATTTGACTCAACATGGCTACATCACAAAACAAGAAAGAGAGAGGAATAAACAGACCAAATACAGAATAATAAAATGTAAACAGAATACATGAAAAATGTCAGACCTAACTCTATGCAAGTCAATTGCAGGTCCATAGCAACAGTATAACTGTATTTCCATTCCCTTTGTTTTTTGGGGTTTTCTTTAAACATACAAGTAAGCAGGGAAGAGGCAGAAACAGTGTAGGGCTTGACCCTTCCTAATTTTCCTAATTGCACCTTACTTTGAAAAAGTCACCCATACAGTTCTAAAATAATGGTAAAGTGAATTGCAAGTGAAGCTGTTTCACTTGGTCTTCTTCCAAAAAAAGCTCCTTGCAAGTGAGAAAGTACTAAAGAAAATTACAGTGGGTGTAAAGAGAAATTGTGAAAAAGCATAAACTGAAAAAAAAGACCTAAATTTTTGGAGAGAGCAAAAATTAAAAAAAATCAAATGTGACAGTGACAACAGAAATAAACAGTCAAAGAGATTAAAAGAATCACTGTGCATTTTTCTTAGGGACTTTTTACCCCAAAAGTCGTCTTCTCAGACACTTACTCTCAGACTGCATTACTTTACGCACTTTAATGGCAGGTAAACTTAAAAGGAGTTTAGTTAAAACAAGTTAACAAGTCACACAATAAAAAAGGAGTATATGTATGTTCTTTCATTAGTGTACACATTTAGTTAAATTACATTAAACAATATTATTTATGTTTGTCTTCACCTTTGTGGCAAATTATGGTTATTGAACACCAGCTGCCCTAAAAACATTTTCTTGTGCAATGTTGCAATTTTTAAAAATTTAACAAAAAATAACCAAAAAATTGGATTGCATTGCCTTTTAAAAAAGCCACTGCAAAAAATTCTCCCAGTAGGTTCTTGATGGGACTGATTAAGTCAAGATGTTGCAGAAGGAATGTGGTCCAAAGTGTGAGATATGGAACTTATAACACTAACACAAAGCAGATCACAGGAGCGAGAAGACCTTTCATTTTTTTTAGTGATAAAACTCTGCAAAGCAAATATTGGGGAGGAGACATAGTCAAACCAAGAGGCACAAGGGGCAAAATCTTCACGTTTCACTGCTCAATCACAAAACCCAGCTGCGACCTGAACAATACAATGCAATACAGTATGTACAGTATGTAGTGTAATACACCTCACAAAGGCGTACAGTATGTAGTTAGTACTGAGAGAGACAGCTGGATACTGATCGATAGCAGGTGTAGTGATCTTCACATTCAACTACACAAATTTTCGAGGTTGTCCATCGAAAGCTTTACCAGTGAAATAAGTCCCTCATTGATTTCCCAACAGGACCCCATATGGCTGGGTCTTGCAAAACTCTAAAACCTAAATTGGATGTAATAATTCATGTCGACAGGAGTGCAAACACGAAACAATATGTATTTAGGGGTTTGATATATGACTGCAAGTTTGTTATGTAGCAATCTGGAAAGCTAATAAATGGAAATTTTATCTAATTAAAGAAAAATTTTCCCTCATTTAACTTGCCAAAAACAGCATTTAAGGTCTGTTTCACAATATCCACTTTGTCACACTGTTTTGTCTGACCCCATGACTTCATCTCAAGGTTATTTTAAACTCTTAGTCACTCTTTGACAGTTAGGACACACTTTCTATTTATCAGCCAACGGAAAATGGTCTCCTATCAAGAGTGTAAGAGACAGAAATTGAATACATGTGGCCCATTTCTGGAAAATCATTGAATTTATATGGATAAATAGAGATACGTGGGAATATTTTTATGCAATCAATAAAAGCACAAATTCCCAATTGAAAGCATGCTGGCTAAATACTACGTGAGTTGAATAGTCACATATGGTGCAAATAGTGTCAGCTATTTAGACTCTCAATCATCTGTTTATATCAAACAACACATTTTAAAATATTTGGAAATTACATGGATTTTGGCATCTGCAAAAAGAGCCAACCGGTTAATGCAGGGCCGAACAGCACTTGTGATTTACTCTCATTCAAAAAGTAAAAACCTATAATGACAGACTTTGACATAAGCACCGGCTAGCACTAAAACCATGTCAAATTGCTACATTGGGGAGAGAAATCAAAACCAACATACTGGTATGCTGCACGTGCCTTTTAAACATAATTTGTAACATACAACTTTGGCTAAAAACTACAAAAACGTCTTCAACTAAAAAAGGCATACAGGGACACCACTGGACTTTTAATAACATTCCTTATCGGGGGGGGTGAGGACACAGGGTACTACACAGTGTAACATTAATAGCAATGTGCATTCCCACAATGCTGGTACTCAGAGCTAACAAACCATAAGCAACTATTTTCATGCTCTCCGTGTTTCTACTGGAAAAACAGGCAGCCCAGTGGTCCTTTGAGAGAGTTTATGTGCGGGTATCTGTGTTGTAGCAGGGCTAGCCGCTCTCCTACACTACGAGAGGCTATCCAGCTAAGTATGTCTGAGTATGTCTTTGGGAAGAACGTGGTCGTAGCCCAGCCGTGTATCGTGGGTAAGTTAACGATATTTTAAGTTCTCAGTACAGCACAGTTATTGGCCCACGTGTTATTTTACTTCCACAGTAAAGCAGTAAACCTCTCATTTATGTCCGACATCATTTCTCACCGGCGCTTGTGAGGGCTTGCTAACGTTACCAGCTGTTACATTACCATTCAAAGGTTCATATATGTGCATTTACAATTCAAATCAAATCAAATCACTTCCCAAAATATTTTGGTATCAGCTACCCTGACAATGTCATTATATTCTCAGTGGGGAAAAAAAGTGGTGGTGTTACATCCATTTTGCCATTCACTGCATTTCAGCAGTCCTATCTCAACACTGGCAAATGCCATGACTCAGCAAACTACTTAGAGGATTGCTTATCACAGTTTGGCCAGAGGTCAGATACCATGCACAAGGGAGGCAAATTGCTTCAATAAACAGAAGAATGAACTGCTACACATCATCATAAAGACATGAGGTCCACAGCGACAGGCTGCAGCCCTCCTGCAAAGTCTGCGTGCCTCAAACCTGCTGTCAGCAACTAGACCTCTGTCAAAGACATTGACTAATTGATCATGATGAGGCACTTGAGTGGATGTATGTTAGTTTAAACAGAAAAGAGCTGGATGCTGGTTACGCTTTTGCCAATGTTCACCTGCGAAGGGTGTCCAGACACTGCGTGGAGACTGGTGCTAGTAGAACACCAGTCTGTCTGACCGTTACGTGTCTTCGGGTCTTTACAGCTCCTCTAATTGAAATCACATGCTCCGAGTGCTCAAAGTTCTAATTTTCAACCACGGATGAAAATAAATGACAGAATTCCTCACATTCCACGAGGCTGCACTCTTGTATTAAAACAAGCCGTGCTTCCAAATACTACCCCCCTGATAACTATAAAGAACCCCATCAGCGAGGATAATAGAACCCAGGCCTGAAAAGGAACATGCTAATTTGAAGATCCACTCACAAGAGGCAATGGGGATGAAGTCCAAAATCAAGTTTATTTACTT
The DNA here is from genome assembly GCF_016859285.1 of Xiphias gladius. Lineage (NCBI taxonomy): Eukaryota > Metazoa > Chordata > Actinopteri > Istiophoriformes > Xiphiidae > Xiphias > Xiphias gladius. The sequence continues at coordinate 20,060,886 of NC_053400.1, read as the reverse complement.
ATTTTTGGCAGAAGCTGATGAAACAACAAGCACAAAACCTGCCCAAGTTCATGGCACACTGCATGTTTAAGAGTATGGCTCATCTCCAGCTCAATACAGCACAGTCTATGTGTGATACATCTATGACAAAAAAAAAAAAACAACATTGTGATGTTTTTCATGCTTCTGATGAAGTACGAAATATATCTAAATATTGAAGTTTTTTTCTGAAATGGCTTTAGGGGCATATTTATTAGGGACAATAACTATAAACTAACCAGCCTTTAATAAGTGACGTTAGAGATGTGCACAGTCCATTACAAACATTGGGCCTCTTCTGTATGCACAGATTTGATCTTCATTTGTGCGTACGCAAACCCTATTGTAAACTGCTGTGGGATTCATCAATGTTTTCTTAATACCAAAATAAGAAAACAAAATTTACGAGTCTAGTAAACTGATACCATGATACCCACAAATTCTTATTGAGGTTTGTGGCAAGTTCCAGGCCATGAAACAGCTCATAAAACACAACCGTTCGGAAATATCAAATCGGATGTAAAAAATTCCAACTGGATTAGTAGTTTTTAACACTTTTTCTCAGGTTTCCTAGCAGCCCAGTGATTTGCTTGCTATGAGATGACGGTGTATGGCATAACACAAGACAATGTCTTAAACATTATTATTCTAATCAGCCTGCTGTGGTACTTGCTATATATTTTTTATATATATTTAGCAAGTACTAGATGTATATATTTATACATCTGGAACAAAAATATAATATAAAATAAGCATCAAACGAGGCCTGTTTAGAGCTGTCATGTACAGTAGTTATACCTGTTTCGCATGTTTTGATAAGTTGGTTTGATATTTTAAATAGGAGTCCATATTAGTTGAGTCCAGCTGAGACTGTGCCATCATCTGCAGGCTGCATTGTGGTAAGTGTCCAGTCTTGCATGCACTTACAAAAAGTACATAAGTGCATGGAGTCTGTCTGACAGAGTGACAGCTGAGTGGTGCCCCTCCCCCTATCGTAAGTTAATGACACAATCAAAGTTTTGATATTTCATAATATTGAAAAGCTTTAGAAAAATTTTTCAGTGACATTCTAAATTTTATGTTCCCTTTAAGTACACACACACAAACACACACAGACACACAAACACACACGCACTAATATCTTACTTCAGCAACTTACAAAGATTGAATAACCCTAATAATTTATTACTGAGCTGTGTAATTTTAAGTTGTTAGTCTTTCTTGATTAGAGCAGATGTTTCTCCTCTTGGGAAAAAAAAAGTTCCATTCATCTTCCTGATTTATCTCACTGCTGTTACTGTTGATAGTATCGGCCAAATGCTTATTTTACCATGTATGGACAGGCCACCAGTGGACCCTGCCAGTTTACGTAACATTCACGTCAGCTTGTAACCTGATTTTGGCCCAGTCATGCACACAGGTGGGATGATCTGGAACCAGCTCCCAGGTATTGCGTATTCACTTTCCTCCACACTAATATCAAGACCCAACTTTAAAGGGAAAATCCATCCAAAAACTAATTTACATTTAGACATTTCAGCGATAAAGAGCCTGAGGATGTGTGCGTATCCACTTCACTGAATTGCTGACTGGCTCTGTGGGATCATCTAAGTTTTGTTGGACATATCACTTTATATCCAAATGAGTTTGGATTGAATTTAGAGCTTCCAGCTGTGCATTGGAAATTGTGGCTACATCCCGGTAAATTCCCCATAGACGCTGTCATATTGCCTTATTCTTCTTTCCAGCAGTCAGTGTGTATAGAGCAGCGCCATTCACCTGAATGTTCTTATCATCACTTCACTCCTTCCCTCTGCTGTTTAGCGTGAGTTAAAAAAAATAGTTAAAAGTGAGCTGTATAGTATTACTGAATTTACACATGTAAAATCTATATCAGAGCAGATTTTCCTTTAACATCATTATTGAAGCACAGGAAGACACAGTTTGGTCTCAACGGTGACCATCATCAGGAAACTAAACTGTTCTGAATGTTCTGTGTAGATGATATGCAAAGGAATAGGCTGTTGCGTGGCAAAAGGGTATGAGAGATTAGCAAACTGATGTCATCATAAATATCTAATTCAGGAAGCTTTCAAGCCTCCAAAACTGCAGAGCAGGAAAAAGATGTAAAAAAGATAGCGAGTCTTTAAGGTCATGCCCAGGTCAAAATGTTGGGGGGGGGCAACCCCCAAAAAAACATATCAGCCAGGACAGGAGCTTCAAAAATCAAAACACCACATACACGGCATGCTGTTTCTTCAGCCTCCCCTTTGCTGATGGGCACAAATATGCAGCATTGTTTTCCAAAGAGAGCAATAAATTAGACTAATTTTGACACTTCACAGACCTGTGGTTCTCAACTTGGTTTCCATCAAGAGCCAAATTTGAAGCCGTCATGATCAATTTTAATGTCTTAAAATAAGCGAATCAATTATCTGTTACTCCCTAAGAAAAATAAAAGCTGTGTTGCCCACTTTTATCAATGCCATAGTCATCACTGTCAGTCAAGTACGGGGGTTCGACAGCTTCTGCCTTCTTCTTGTGAACCCCAGTTGCAACTGTGCATATGCTCATCCAAAAAAGGACTCTCCCTTTTCTAGCTTTCAGCAAACAATTTGAAAATTAGATGCAATTCATTTTACAGGCCCTGGTTATATCTGTTAATATATTAATCCTATTCAGACTAGTCTGAGTTCAGAACAATGTCTATATGTTAAACACATCCAGACTGAGTGCATTATCAGTTTTAAAGATGTAGATATATTGCAGTCAACATCAGATTGAGGAAATGGTTAGCCTGGTTCAGAGACAGGGATGACCCAATGTTTTATAGCATTCTGGTTTTTCCTATTTCTTATGTCATATTGTATTTACTCTTAAAATGTCATGACCAAAATGTTTCCTGACACGAACTTTAGCATAATTTGCATGACCACAGAAATTACAAAGCTCTGATTGTATAAAACCTTATCAGCAGACTGAGAGTAGTGTAGTAGTAGCCAGTGGAGTTTCCCCACATATCAGTTCTAAACTCTACAACAGAGAGGAAGGAACTCCTCCATTATGGTCAGGATGCCTCTCACCACAAAGTACTGAATCCAAACGAAAGGTTGCCAAAAGTGGAGTTAAAAAGAAAACAATCAATGGAGGCAGCAAATCCAAGATGTAAAATAGAAGCAAAACAATTCCACATTTTCCATCTTACTCTGAGTTAACAACATTAATGTGACACCTTTTTTAACCACAAGCAGCTTGTTGGTGCTGAAATAATACAAGGACTGACATTTGCCATCCACAGCTGTCTGAAGGCTGTATGAGATCCTCATTTTTCTGTTAAATCCCTAGAGCTATTTCTGGGTCATAGGACAGATGTGAAAAGTAAAAGTCAAAGTGAAAGTGAATGTTTTTCGAAGGAAAACCTCCTGATAATTTAAATAACTTAATGGTCACAGGAAGGTTGTTATTACAGCTGTTATTGTGGGATAATCAGCCTATTACAGTGTTGGGAACAGCTATTTATTATGCATTTGAAAACATAGCAAAGTTAATGCAGCATTTGTATCACCCAAGTAACACCAAGTAAAACAATTATACACTACTTAAGTACATAAGACACAGGTAATTTCTGTATTTTAAGATCTCATAAATTATCAATTGCCAGAATCTTTGCACTGAAATCTAAAGATTAATATAATTATCACTATGTGTATGCAATTAATTCAAGATCATGTTTAGAATAGACCATACAGACATATACATTGTTTTGAGGATTGTGGATTGATAGTACAGTTATTAATATCCTACTCTCCATAATATCCAACAACCAATCTTGTAATCGACAGTAGTATATGGCCATTTCATATGTCACAGGTTCCTTGAAACAGCAGTTTCATTATGTACCTATGCAAAAAAATATTCTGATATATAAGGAGTAATATCACCTAACTACAAGAAATATGGAGAAACCCATTGCAAACTGCTCATTTTCATTTGAATGATTAATGATTTAGAAAACCAACCAAAACACATGGCAGCACTTCAAGATCTGGCCTCTACAACATGGAATCAACATCACCAGCTGTTGGAAGAGACGGTCTCTAAAGTGAGTGTTTCCAAACATTTTTTTAATTTACAGCATATTTAGCCAAATAGTATTTACTAAGTTACCATATGGCTTTTAGCCATCACCTTAGCATAAATAAACACCTGTCAAATATAATCTTGGACTGATTATTAGGATATAATGCTTTGTCTAGCTTTGTTTATGCAACATATTTTTGGTCAAAGGCTCAAAGAGTTTATAAATATAAAAATTGAAGCCTCTTTATACAATTCTGGTCTTGTGAAACATTTTTCTAACCTATAAATCAAATGTTATTTATGAGAAATCTGTCATTTTATTCAAACTGAACCAATTAAAAAACATACACTTGTCATATCCGGAAATGTCTGGTAAGAAAGTTCAGAAACCCAAATTTTCATTTCATGTTGCAATCAGAAAATGCTGCAAGAAAAAGCACAATTTTTCATTCAGTCAGTAACATGCAGCTAAAGTGTGCAGGCATTCCCTGAAATGAGGAGACCATCGCTATGAAGCCAGCCTAAAGCCAACAGATGCTTGAGCATGAGTCAAACAGTACTTCAAGCTCATCAAAAGATCTGAATCTACGAACCCAACTGATGCAGACAACACAAAATTGAAAACTGTTTCAGAGCCTAGAATGAAAGGCAAGAAATGTTCTAATAACAGAGTTAAGCATACAAGTTTATAGTGAAAACCATCAAGACAATCCACAGACACACCAACATATGCTCTTTCCATAGGATTTCCACAAGGAGGAAATAAGTTAGCAAAAATAGTGGAAAAAAAAAAAAAACTTTTTTTTTTTTTTGCCAAAGCCTTGTGGCTGTGCCAAGAGCCAGGACAAAAAAACAAACACTCTTTGAGAAGTTGAAACAGACAGTAAATTCATGAAAGTTTTGGAGGATAAAACCTAGCATGAACTCATTCTTGGTACAGCTATTAAAATAATGCTTAAAAGGTATTTATGAATTGGAGTCATGCAACATTACAGTGCAGGCTGATAAAGAAACTACTCCACATCTAGAGCTTGCATCTCTACAGATACACATCTTATGACACACAGCAATATCACAGTCAGAAGATATCAGCAGATGTTAGCATTTTATTCTTGGTCATTTGGAAATTGTTTTTTTTTTTGTTTTTTTACAGGATTGTGCTACGTTACACAAGCCATTCCCCAAATCCAGAACAGAAAATCCAGACCATAAAGTCACACAGAGTAGAGACTGGGCACAGTGTCTGTGAAACACATTCCAAAGGCAGTTTGATTCAAATAAGAGTGATGGTATCCATCCAATAAACTGTTTGAGAAAAGCAGCTGGGCAAATTCCTGTTTTTCACTTGCTAAATTAGAATTTATGGTGAACAGCGTGCCAAACCGCACATGTCCCCTTGCCTATAAAGAGAAAAAGTGTCCTACTGCAAAAGTAAACTACAGAAACAGAGCAGGTTCAATACATACTGCATCCATCTAAACTAGTGTTTTCACATTCCAACATTATTCATTAAAATATTTCTAGGGTTTGTGGCTCACGACATTGGCTCAGGGAAGCAGACACTGGTCATATTTCTGATGAAGGATTCTGCCTCTAAGGTCATGGTCCTTTTTATCATACTCACAATTGCATATTATTTTTTCACATATCTGAAGCACTAAAATGACAAACAGTGTACCTGCGATAGTTTTTAAGGCCAACAATAAACTACAGCATTAGAAGTTCCCCCACTTCCTTTTTTTTTTTTGTAGTCACTGCAGTCTGCTGCACCAAGCACAATGATTTGAACATTATATATGTGACTTTCAATAAATTTTTCCAAAAAGGTCACCTGTCTCACAATGAAAATAACACAAGTGTTCTAGCTGGAGACATATATCCCGGATTTATATTCATTCCCTAGGGGCAAAGAAAGAAGGAAAATAGCAATAAAGCCAAGTCAGTAAAACTGGGTTGTGCAATTGCAGGGTAATAATCTGAACAGAATTTAGTAAGGATCTTTACTACACAGCACTTTATGCTTTTTCTTTGCTATACTTTATACTTTTTAGTGACTATCTTTACAATTCAGCATTGCAACTTCAAGCTCACAGTACTGTCTCTGCCTGTATTCTTACCTCCACACTGTGTCACCTAGAGAGAAGCTTCATCACCCCTAATACTGTTTCTTCCAATTTTAGCCACACACCAGGTTTGTCCTACTTTAAAAGCAAAGCTTTCTGTTTATTGCAAAGGTTATCATGTTACATTAACAATACTGTGTCAACAATTAAAACTGGAGTTTTTTTAAAAAAGTATTGATTAAGTCAATTCACAGAGACTGATTTAGTTTTTACAGTGTAATTCCACACACTACAAATTAAAACTGAGCCTATTCCTCAACAGATTGCATGCTTAGCGTTGTTTCAAACTGATCCATCCATAGTAATCTAACATGAGAATTGGGTCAGGCCAGTGGAGCAAAAGCCAGTCCGGTGCAGGAGGCTTTATGATGACCCATGTAGGGATCTCTGGTTTGAATTACCGTGCAGTACAACTACACGATGTACTGCACATTACTGTGACCAGACTGGTTTCTATAAGTCAGCTCCACTGGGCAAAGGCATTCCTCTGAATAGTTACAGAATAAAACAGTCATCATTTTATTATCCTCTGTATTTCAAATGTAAAAGTCATTTTTATTTTTCCACTTCTCGGAAATTCTCCCACACTTATAAAAAGGGCAACTTTGCAGGACGCTAGCCCAAACCCACATATAATAGGCTTAATTACCTTAAACAGAATAAAACCAGACAAATACAATTCAATAAGGAGAGTGGGATAATTTCTGTCCTCCAGAGAGACTTACATGTGGATGAGACATAAGACTGGCACAGCTTGGTAACTGACCACAATCTGATTAGGCAGACTTTTATTGCTTGCTCTCCCAACAGTCAATTTCATCATTATCAGTGGCCAGTGGAGAAAAAAAAATAAACTCATGGTCCCACTGTCTTCTTGTGCTGAGAGGGTCTGAATGTGAATCCATTAGGACTCTTCTGTAACTCCAGGAACATTTTGTCCCTGGAGCACAAAATTATCATTTGTCAGTTGGTGCTGGGATGCACAGAGCCGATGAAAGACACTGTCTACCTATTGTGCATAGCAAGCTATGGCGACTAAGAGGATTCAGCTGCACTAGCCCCTCTTTGACATACATGGTGCTGGTTGGATGCCACTGAGAGAGGCTAGGAACTTCAATTTGTTCGTTTATGACAGATTAGTTGAATATTGTTCATATTGTTTCCACAGGCTGCTCACTGAGCAACAGCTCTTATTGGATCCTCACAAGGAGATGAGTGGCAATAAATTGTAGAGGTCTGATCTATTTAAGAAGTATAATTTATCACGCGGGAAAATTAGAAATGTGGCTTCAATGACTGTGCAATGCCAAAAGCTTTTCATCTATCTATGTATTAATGTTTGGAAATGAGTGCAAAGCAGTCCCCTGTTTTGGATGAATAGAATGTGAGGCTGCAGCTGAGGCACAACATGTAAGTGGAAGGATGGGGAGCTTCCTGTCCCACTACAGGACAGGGGGGAGAGAGAGAGAGAGGGGGGAGAGTGCAGATGATCTGGCTGAACATAAGGACTGCCTCTCCTCGCAGCTATACGGTGAGCAGTCTTCCGGCAAAAACAAATATAACACAACAAATAAATGACAAGTCCGGCTGCGGCGGGTAAAAATAGACCCAAAACAGAGCGTGCAGCGCAGGCAACGTGCACGACCAACGCTACCACCATTACGCAACAAAAATCAAAACATGGATGCGACTATCGGCTACCAATACCGACCTCGATCGTGTCAGCAAAACAAATATGATCAAAGGAGCAGCCAGGTTCGCTCTTGCGTGATCGTTTGTGAGTATTGCTCAGCAAGTGTGTTCCGTTAGCTGGCAGTGAAAGCAGCCCCGGGAACTGACAGGAGCACGATCAACAGGGACAGGATGTGACAGATTTTGAATCCATGAAAAGTTTCGACTGATCCAAGTCAAATATCGCAGCGCGTCGTGTATAAACATCCAAAGGTGACCTGCCGTCAGACGTGTGCTTTCTCTGTAAATACACGCCCGCCAGATCATATCCAGCATCTGGCCGGATAATGAGGGGGGAAAAAAAGAGGGTTTCAATTCTCGCCTGGTAGCTGTGTGGCTAACGTTAAGCTAACCGCAAAGCTATCTAGCATCAACATCACCACTCACTGACTGACGGCCTAGACTCAAACCTCAGCTTCGCAGTTCACTCTGCGAGCCGCCTCGCCGCCAAACTTACCGGCTTTTTCCTGATCGTATCCCACGACAACAAAATAGTCAGCCAATCTAGCCATGTCTGTTGCTTTTCCCGAGATATACCAACACAATTCAGCATTTTTCCTTCTTCCAAAGCACAGCCATGTTTGACAGAAGGAGTGACACTGCGCTTGCGTGCATGAGCGGGAGACATCCATGGGCGTGGGCACTCCAGTTTACAAATACAGCACTGTGTCCCAACAGAGCCTCTCTTTGGCCCCAAAGCACGGGGTCCCCACCTTTTTTATAAAAAAAAAAGGACAGCCAAACAGACGGCCCCCACACCAGAATAACACTGTATTTTACTGTGACTATGGTAAATATATTGATAACCACGGTGGGAAACCTCTAATCACAACAGTGCTTACTACCAGGTTATTGCAATAGAGGGGAAGTTATAACATTTCTGGATTTGGTGGACACCCGGAGCTTTCCGAGGGTCTCTGTGGGTCCACAGACCCCGATTTGAAAAAAATCCCTGCAAAACACTGAAGAACAACCACTGAAGTGGTTGATACATTTAATGAATAAATATTGTATGGTAGTTGGTAAAATGTTTGCATCACTGTTGTACTTAGAAGATAATTTCCACAAGGTTAAATCATATTATCCTACTCTTTCATACTTACTAGCCTCAATTTTCCATATGATAATATATGCTCACCAGGCACTTTGTTAGGAACCCCATACTGACACTGGGCAGCGCCGCCCTTTGCTCTAAAAACACCCTGTTTTTCATGGCGTGGATTCCACAACATGTTGGAAACATTCCTTTAAGATTCTGCTCCATGTTGACATGATTGCATCACGTCATTTCTGCACATTTGTCAATTGCACATCCCAACAGTGTTCTATTGGATTCAGATCTGGTGACTGGGGAGGCCACTAAAGTAAACTGAACTCATTGTCATGTTTATGAAACCAGTTTGAGACAACTTTTGCTTGTGACATGGTGCATTATGATGCTGGAAGGAGCCACTAGAAGTTGGGTAAATAAAGGGCCATAAAGGGAAGCACATGGTCAGCAACAAAACTCATGTAGGCTGTGGCATTCAAACTATGATTGGCTGGTATTTAGGGGCCCACAAGTGTGGCAAGAAAACATTCCCCACACCATTACACCACCACCAGCAGCCTCGACTGTTGACACAAGGCAGGTTGGGTCCATGGTTTCATGCTGTTGATGCCAAATTCTGATCCTACCATCTGCATTCCTCAGCAGAAATCCAGATTCATCAGACCAGGCTACATTTTTACAGTCTTCAACTGTGCCCAATGCAGCCTCAGATCCCTGTTCTTGGATGACAGGAGTGGAACCTGATGTCATCTTCTGCTGTTGTAGCCCATCCGCCTCACGGTTCGACGTGTTGTGCATTCGGAGATGCTTTTCTGCTCAGCAAAGTTGTAAAGAGTTGTTATCTGAGCCACTGAAGCCTTTCTGTCAGCTCCAACCAGTCTAGCCATTCCCCCCTGACCTCTCTCATCAACGAGGTGTTTCCATTCGCAGAGCTGCCGCTCACTTAATGTTTTTTGTTTTTGGCACCATTCAGAGTCAAAGCTGTAGACTGTTGTGGTTGAAAATCCCAGGAGATCACTCATACTCAAACCAGCCCGTCTGGCACCAACAGTCATGCCACATTCAAAGTCGCTGAGATCACATTCTGATGGTCGATGTGAACATTATTAACTGAAGCTCCTGACCCGTATCTGCAGGATTTTATGCATTGCACTTCTGCCACATGATCTGCTGATTGGATAATTTAATTGCAGGATTAATAAGTAGACGTAAAGGTGTTATAGATTTAGCAGAAAGTTTTGCTCCAAGGACATTTCATTGGGGTAAATATTTGTTACCTGTGGGCTACACACAGCTTTAATTGGAAGGAAGCCACTGGTCAAGTCTGCCACCACTACAGAGGAATGCTAGTTATATTACAATACATTACTTAAAGCCAAAGAGCTGAGATTCTTTCTCCCCTTAAAATGAAAAAGCTGTCCAATTTAAAGTGATGGGGGATTATTCCATGGATCATTGTTTTTAGCCCAGTTTCACTTAATACTTCAATTTTGTGCTATGTGCCACGTGAGAAAAGCATTCCTGGTGCTGTCACAGACATTTATTTTAAAGTTGCTCTATTAAGCTTGTGATTTAACATACAGTGTGAGGGACAGGGCAAACTCATGTGGTTTGTGCAAAATACTGACTATTTATGTAAACAAGAAAATCTGTCACAGGGAATGGCACACTAAACCAGTATTTAAGCTAATGTGCGAGAGGAACACACAAACCACCTTCACTGTCAACAAAAGCAGGAACACAGCAAGCATTTTCCACTGTACTTTCTCTCACACGTCATCACCTTTTCAATGTCTCTAATTTGCTCCTGTTTAATTTCTATGTTTTCTTTGTCTCTTAATCTATCCCACTTTTTGTTTTTTTGCTTGCTAGTAAAAGGAAGATGAAGACAGAGGTAGTCAAATAGTTGAACCTGAGCCAAAACATGAACAAATGCAGACCGGGTGTCTGCATACAGTGTTCATTGTCATACAAGAATGATGGGAAAGGCATGGGACATTGAGGATCAGACATTTCCAGGTTACAAGCATTTGTAGGTTCATCAAAGCATTATAACATTAATGACTCATCTGTAAAATTTGTGTCTTTGAAGTTCACACCCTCTTTTTCCTGGCACATGACATTAGTTGCTCAGGTTTCCTGTCACTCATATGTGCTCATACGAAGAGTGCAAGGTCGTGCAAAAACTGTCAGTCATGCTACAATAGTAACTTCATGTTGGACAAGCAAAAGATTGCTATATAAGGAGCCAAAAAGCAACAGCAGAATTTTGTTGTCACGATTGCACAACTTCTTGTTTTACTCTCTGGTAAGGGGATTACTTGTCTGCCAGAGGCAATTATTACAAAGTGCGTACAAAACATTTGCTGGTTTACACTGAAACAAAAATCAAAAGTGAAAGCATTACTTATAGCTACTATATAGGACTAATTTACACCATACTTCCTGGAAATTTCTACACTGGAATATTTAAAATGATATGGTTTCAGTTTCTGGTCTATGCTATTTACACTATTTCATACAGTGAATATGAGGGCATAGGAGTTCAGTCCTTTTGAATCACACAGTCAGCGTGCCTGCGGTGTAGATGATGTCTTCATAGAACTATGCACATCTTAGATACAGACATCCATCTACACTAGTTGTGGGTCAGTGGGATAAAGGCTGGGATAAACAACAAGTTGATAACTCCCCAATGTGTTATTTCTGATGGCCCTTTCTTTGTATGTTTGCCCCTAGGGGCTTATTATCCACATCTGCCTCATGAACCCCACCGAAGGGCTGTTGTTTTGAGCCCTGGTGAGAGCCCAAGTGTTTTTCAGTGATCTGATTTGAAATATCTTTCTTTCTGTGTTCCTTTCAGTTATTTGGCTTTAATACAAACACAGGTGGACATAGTGTGGACATGTAAAACATGATGCATGCAAGTTTAGAGTGACTCGCTATACTGGACATCCCATTGGGTCAAATAATGTGAGGGGATGATGTCCTCTAAGACATACGGACAGATTTCATGGCTCTCCAATTATCAGCTGATAGATTCCAGTGTACGAATTCTAAAGGGGAAAAGTGAAGTCCTATTACTGATCATATATAACAGCAACAAATCAGCAGAATTATTTAAATAGAGTAGAGTATCTATGCCAATATTGTTCACTGTTCACGTCAGACTATTATTCAAGTTCATTCTCTGACTCTAGATTTATTTTTAGATAATTGTAAAATTCCATTTGGTGTTTATCCAAATATCAACATAAAGTACGTTAAGTCCAGAGTCAAATATTTGCCCTATACAAACAAATACATTGAGTATGTTGTGTTTACACTTAGATGTACTTACTATGTTTAATCAGTTACTTAATGCTTGTATCTTTCCAAGTCTCAAATCATGCATCCAGTACTTTCAAGCGGACATGGAAGTTCACTGTGTCGGGGAGTGCCCTGAAATGCAGACTGTGGAAAAATTCCTTAAAATTTATTTTAGACAATTAGCCAGTTGTACTTAAAGGAACATTAACAAAACTATACATTACCGACCTTAAAGCTCAAATATAACAAGATGAATGTTTAAACCTTTTCTTCTCTGATTATTTAGATTTCTAATGCCCCCTATAGAAAGCAGTTGGCTGAGATGAAAATAATGTTCTCTTACTGGGGGAGTGAATCACGTATTTGATTTACAAAACTGATGACCATTGATTTGTTGCCAGTAAAAACATCCTGAAATAAAACAAAGCACATTTTATGAGAATTTTACACTTTGTCGGTGCATCATTTGTAGTGAGCTGTGAAAAAGTTAATGTTTTGACTCAGTGAAACTTAACACAGGGTACACTGGCTGCTCTAAAACTGTCCTCCTTTACCATTTTAATCGTTTTTTTTAAACACGAGCAGCCGTACAGAAGTAATGTAGCTGATTGGGTGGGGGAAAAGGATGAGAAACTGTGTGTCAGTCAGTGAGCCCCTCCCACCTCCTGTATAAAGGCTCCCAGTCTGGTGTGTAGGAGCTATTAGCAGAGTGACACAGCTGCCTTACAGAACCAGTGGCACTTCCAAGAAACCTGTGGAGTACTCTTTTACAGCTGATTCTACAAGAAGAGCTTTCTCACCCAACTGAATTATCAGAGATTTACAGGTATGTGCACTTACTTTAAAAGAAGATTTTGCTGTGATTTGCTCTGCTCCCAGCATGATGGCTTTATCCTTGCTTTTTTGAGGTCAGGGCACAAGTGTAGAGACAAGGACAGGTTATCTGTCTGGTTATATAAGTAGTTCAGCTCTTAATGTCTCCGTCTGTGAAGGATTTGCCTCCAAGGTGTAAAGCATCTGACAGAGACAGTATATCATATAGTTTTTCTGGTTGCAATTAATTTTACTGTTTTGTTATATTTAATCCAGAGACTGAGCTGAATGGCATTTTAGTTTTTGTTGACTTTTGTTGACAGAGCCTATTTTGAACCCCTCATTGGTAGACTGTGTCCTTCGCATTATTGGCCAGCGGCCCAAAGCATAGTTGTAGGTTTACTTAACCAGCAAAATCTGACCTTAGCTTAACTTTTTAAATAAATGAATGATAAGTGTAAATAACTTGGCTTTTGGACTCTTGTGTAAGCAAGCACCAGTGTGGCACTTAATGGACTACTGTATGAAGGAGTTTTAAATGCATAGAGGGACAGTAGGAAATTCATGCAGTTAATTATTAATTTATAACATAAATAAATAACTAAAAAAATGTTTTCTCTACTTTCCACAGGAGTCAAAATGAAAATGATCTTCCAGTCCTTTCTCTATTGCTGCCTGCTGGCGACAGTAGCACACTGTGTGGAACTTGAAGTGAATCCTGAGTTGAAAAAAAGGTGAGTCATTCATTCAATTATGAAAATGTTTTCATCTGATACAAGATGTGACAGCAGTTACCTGTCTACTGAATTATCTGCCTAAGACTAATGGACTTTTTTTCTCCTCTCCCAGGCTAAGCATATGGCTAGGGAGCAGATTGAGACGGGATCTTGACAGCGTATCAGTAGAGGAGACAGCACAGTCTGAGCACTTTGTCCGACCAGAAGATATCAGGGATACCTTGCTGCCACATTCAAGGTATGATATTAACCATTCAATCCTAAAAATCTACAAATTGTCTCCAATTGGTTATTATGTCATTTTTTTCATTTAAATGTGTTCTGCTTGTCATACAAAAGGAATACTACATTTAAGCAAAGAATACCCGATTCACGAATGAACAACATAGATTAATGTCCTCGTCTCTCCTTCTGTCCTCCAGCACTGACATCAATGTCCGAACCAAGAGGTCGAAAAACTCAGCCAACCAGTCAAAAAAACAAGGTTGTTCGCTCGGCACCTGCACAGTGCACGACCTGGCACACCGCCTGCACCAGCTCAATAACAAGATGAAGATTGGGAGCGCCCCTGTTGACAAGATCAGCCCGAACGGGTACGGCCGGAGGCGTCGATCTCTTCCGGCACACATAGTCACACTGAGGCTAGAGCAGGACAGGCTGAGGCCCCAGTGGAGCAGAACTGACTCACAGGTTCACAAGCTTAAAGCTCTCCTCAGACAGACATGAGTGGGACGTTGCAAGAGGAGTTGGGAACAAAAGCAAGGGAGTAGCTGAGAGTTAGTGTCCTCTCTGCTCTTTTCTAAAATTCTCGAAATGCCTCAGACTCCTGCCAAGTATTCCACAGCACATTTTTTCCAGGCATGAGGACTAAGTCAGAGCAAGACTGGCTGCACTGAGTTTCTCTAAAGGCTGAGCCTTGCAGCTCAGCGATGTAGAGCGTGCAAACAACTGCAGCTAGCTTACAGACACTGGATGGCACAGCATGGACAAAACTACAGGTGCTGCTCTCTGCTCGGCAGAGGGAAAGGAAGAGTGCTAATACCTGGCAAAGTGCACACATCCCCTGGCTTAAAGAGGGGACTCTCTTCTGCTTCTGGGACTTTACACACTTATTCCTCAAGGCCAGGACTTTGATAAGTGCTATCCTTTAAGGATTATACCACCGTGTTCCAAACTGTCAAACTGTCAGTACTTGTCTGCACTTTTCCATTTGGACTTAAAGTCAAATGAATCATCAGGAAAAGACATCTTCATCACAATGCCAAACAGGAAGATAGGCTACAGAGCTTTGAAGCTTTCAGTTTATATAAAGTTTTGGACACTGTATAAGGGAAAATGCCTTAGATTCTGTGAGATATGTGCCAGTCCACAATGGATTGAAATATACTTGAAATTGTTATTGTTTGTACAAAACATGTGCAATCTATATTTTTTTTTATTGCAGGTATATGTATATGTGAAATCCTTTATTTAAATATTATATAGAAGTTACATTAAAGTACTTATGCAGATAGAATTATTTTTGTACAGGAAGAAATATATATGGGCATTGTAGCTATTTGTCATTATTCTTTTGCAAACTGTGGTAATAGGATATCTGTTTCATAGGTATATTATATATTTGTAAATGTGTTTTATTTTATTTGTCAAAGCAATAACATTGTCCTTCAATAAACATTTTGCATACAAAATCTAGACCTTGTCCAGACCTCTTTTTCTCCTGGCTCTCGTAAACTTAAAGTGACATTCTATTGTCTCAAGTGCACTGCTACACATACACAGAGCACCTGGTCTCTGTTAAGTGATTACAGGGACTCATTAGAGCCTCCCCTCCTCTCACTACATTCCCCTGGTTATGATGCCCCCCTTCCCCTCAAAAAAAGGGCAGACAGGGTGCCAGGCGCATTCCTGCTTGGTTCAGCTCATATTTGTTGGCTCACCCCACATCACAGAGCAGCCCTAAAGCCATCAGAGGGGGCTGAGGCTTTAGTTCCATCTGTGTTTAATGGTAGATGATTTGGACATGAGAAGGCCGACGCAGGGGGTTCCGGTCCAACATTCCTGTGAGAGCATCACAAAAACTGCTCCAACAAAGCACTGGCCTTCACATTCAAGCAGACCCCCAAGACTGAACAGCACTGGAAGGCTGTAGACCTCTTTATTTGACACATTATCACCCCTTGTTTGACATTTTTAAGGAGTTCAGACTAAACCACATAAGACATATACAGTAAATATATTTATCTTTTGGATGCATTCCCTTTGTCTTTTTTTTATTCAGACCAGTCCCAGAATGCAAAGGCTTCAACTGTCAACATGTGCACTTGCCAGTTTTGGAAATGTCGTAGTGGGAAAAATGTGGGGTGAACAAAACACAGAGTGATGGGCCAGAGGGACCCACTGAGGATAGTCCAGAGGGTGAAAAGGTGGCTTCTTATCCTCTAGCTTTGCTCATTACCTACTATAAAAATTCACAGTGCAGTAAACACTTTATCACTTGTACAGTTTTACTACAAAAGATCAAATCAGGAATTCACTGAATGGTATGAAGTCAAACTAACCGGATCCTTCTTTGACGCTAGCATGACTATCAGCTTTTGTCGGAAGGACAAACTAGATATTCACCCTGCTTCTATAAACAATTCTTAGTGAAATCATACAGGAAATGAAAAACTAGCATGTGACTTAATAAAAATTATGTATAACTTTAGTTTCTGCTTTTTTTTTTAATTCACCGGAAAAGCCAAATACAGTTGTTCAAAACTTTGTAGTATGATTGTGAGCAGGTTACACAGAAACAAAGTGAGGCTCAAAACTGTATGTTCTCTCTTGCCATCTAGTGAGATTAGATGGGTAAAACGCCAGAATTGTGGTTTTTGGTAGTTCTTCGTATGATTTATTCAATTAGATCAGACAGCTGAATTCAAATGAAGTCTTTTTTTTGTATTATGAATGGGAGCAGTGATAGGTGAGAACTGTGACTATTCCTTGAATTATATTGTTGGGTTACAAATTTAAGTTCTGCCTATTAGCTCAGCAAAAGAATACAGAACTGTACAAATCTAGTACATTTTCAAGGAATACATCACATTTTCTAAAATGACTCATAAATAACTAATAATTTTAAGTTTATTTTCATCTAAATAAAGTAAAATAAATTATGTGCACTAGACATATAAAAGCAGCAAGCCCATGTTCTGTCTTTACTGTTGTGTTTGCTTGGAACCTGTTCTTTTGAATCAAGGGATTAATACTTAGAAAAAGCGCCTGCAATGTCACTTTAATAAAAGATGTTTATTTGGGGGGGTGTCAGTCTTTATTTGTATTTTTATCTATTCCTGAAGAATAGCCTATGGCTAAATTTAATCAGCAGAATGTACAGTAGCTACCACATGTCAATAAGACAATACCTGCCTCCCGAATGACTAAATGGCATATTGTAGATGAAACTAAAACAAAGCAAATATGCCATCTAGTGGCTGCTTAAATTAGTTGTATTTGTACATTCTGAATGGGAATTGAGTTTCTGTACAAAACCCATATGGTAAAAAAAAAAAACAACAACAATAAAAAAAAAAAACATGTATAGTGTTTCTCATAGTAAAAGTAATCTAAGAATAGACTGAATGGATCTATATCTGGCCCACTGAGTGTACTCTAACTATGTGAACATGTCATTCCTTCAGTGAGCCAATCAGCTAGTGACGCCAGTGACGTGATGACAGCATCAAGAAATGGATCAATGTAGGTCAACTGGTAAAAAATAAAACCCAGTTTCCATGACCTTCTGTATGTTAAGCTCCAAGTCTTTTAATTCTTCTACGGCTGTGTTGAGACAGCTATCCACAGTATTATTTTAGGACCTGCTATTTACAGCAGGATGTTGGATAAGATAATTTACCATTTTAACTTTATTGCCAAAATGCAACTGAGTGAAAAAGGACTGTCTGGACCCGCTGGAAAATAACCATCAGGAACTCAGGTATTAATAAGATCACCTACTTAGACTATTTGTGGAATTTGTCATTGAAGCACTGTTTAGTCACTACAACACTACAGAGGAGAGGAGAGAAGGAGTAATAATCAGTCTGACAATACTGCTGTCAATCAAAGTGATACAGGCCCAGGGCTAAGAGTCAGTCCTCTAAAGCCAACTCTAAAAGTACCCTGATAACCTGACTTGAGAGGATTAGCCTCATAATCTCAAACACTGTCAGGCTAAATCAGGGACTGTGGGCCCCCTGCTGCTTGTGACCACAGGAGTAAATCTGGGTCCTCTTCTAAAGCTGTGTTAGGAGTTCACACATGCTGTACTGTAAGACTGCTTATTCTGCTCTGAAAAGGTATCAGAGAAAGTGCTTTGATCTGGCTGTGAGAGTCTACCCAGACATTGATGTCACCAGTGGTACACAACGGTTAGAGTTCAAAAGTGCAAAATGTCCTGCAAATGAAAAATAACAATGAAGGAAAACATCCACAAGAGGATGTAATTAGTCTCTAAGAAAGATGAGAGAAATATATTTTTACATATTGACCCATTTCGAACATGCATTAATTCCCACTATATCCATTGCAAGTAGTGAAACAGTTAAATCACCCCACTGGCTGACTTCAGCATTTGTTCAGCTGATGTCCTTGTACTAAGCTGCAGCAATGAAAGAGTTAAGGATGGAGTGATGTGCACTGCAGGGTGGAGGATGAGATATCACATACTCTAGTCACAACAAAAGCACAGCATGACTTAGATATTTCTCTGAGCCAATTTGTGCAAGGTTTATACACACTTCAGCGACAGCAGAGCCTGACAAGGTGAGTGGACTTATAGTATTTGACATTTTAGTCTTGGACCAGTGATGTCCACTGATTATTGACAATGTAAGGTAAACATCACTTATTTTTCTGTCTTTGAATGTCCATTCGAAAAAAATCTTGATTTATAGTTACATATATTTTTTTATACTGTATGTGAGACTTTGTAACTGGTAACTGGTTTGTATCCATATCCATGTATCCATATCCAAACCTACTCATCAATAAAAAAAACTATACATATAGACTTACTGGAATTATATCTGATAAGTATTAGAGAATAGAGGATAGCTGTAGGCTTCAGCTGTAAGACTTTGTCTTCACGGGTAAGTGCACTTCCTTTTCTGTTCTTTAATCTTGTCCAGGCCCTGGCAACTGAGAAATATGAGAAGAGGAGACACGCCTCTGTTAAAGCAGCGGTCAAGTCCTTGCTTGGGAAAGAGTGAGCTTCTCTACTTTCCCTCTCTCATTCTCTCACTATCTCCCTCTATAATGTGGTAAATGGCTTTCTCTTGTGTTGTTGACCTCTCTCTTAGATATGACTTTGACAAAGAGCCAACTTCAGGGCCCAGCCAATAACGGCAGTGAGGTGTCTGAGAAAAGCCAAAAAAGACAAGATAAAGAGAGCAGAGTATAGCGAGCTGGGTCTGAGATAGGGCTATGAGTGGTCCAGTAATGGCCTCAGGAGGGCTCCCATGGGATTTGCAGTGAATGGGGAATAATGAATCATGATCCTTTTTCTTCAAAGTAACTGTGGAGATGATATATGGCCAACTCCACTTTTCCACATTTACAGTACAGACTCACAAACACGAGGGCATCCACAGTAGCCCAGTCCAGAGTGAGCACCATGAAGATGCACCCCACTCTACTTCATAGTAATTATTTTTGCAGAGCTGCACCATAACACTGTTTCTTAGTCATTAGATCTGATGCTTACCAAACCAGACACTTTGATCAATGAGAGAAAAGCTGCTATAATGCTGAATAAAATATTTTATCTCCTGTGTTATTTGGGTGCTGGGTTGGGGAGTCCCCACTATAGAGTGAAAATTTAAGGATTGATTGATCACCCTGCAGTGGTGGGGTGGGAATCAGCAAGCACCTTGTTAGTTTTCTAAAATATTATCAAATTGAAAATTTTCGCAGATCAATACGATTATTAAAGGATTCATTCCTTAAATGTGAAACTGCAGTAGTCTAAAGGAACTAAACATCAATGTGTGTTTAAAGCCACGTGTGTTACAAGAAATCATTACCATTACCTCTTTATGGGTAATTTAAGCATGCAGAGATGCAGCATGTGCTGTATCTGTAACCTGGCCACCTGTGTGCATCACAAGCAGTTATGAGAAAACACTTGGTTGTTGAGCTGAATTTTTGAAACTCCGACAATGCTTTAGATTTGAGAATTTAAAAAATACATTTTAATTATTTCATAGTCAACAAATTTATTCATTCTGGGGAAAACAGGGGGAAGTGATGCACTATAAAATTTGTCACAGATTATGATTTTGACCATCCATCTTCCGCCACTTATCTTGGTCCAGGCCATTGTGGGAACAGGCTAAGCAAGGCCACTATTTATTATACTGTATGGTGGTTAAACAGCACCAGGAACCACATAGTATGAAGATTATTTTACCATTCTGACTACTAAAGGATTGGTCTAGTCACTTGGTTATAAATAGCTGGGTACTGACAGAGATTATAAACATGTTATGCAGCTCTGCATCATATAAAGATACCGAATGTGAGATGGGGTCAGTTGTCTTTGTTATCACACAAATCTGAGTGGTAAGCAGAGAGTGTAGGTAAGCCTAATGCCTTCTGAGGGCAATTATTTGTTTAAAGAGTGACTTTTTGCTGGAACCCTAAAGTAGAATTTTTTATTTTCAGATGTACAGGGACTAAATCAAGATCAGCGCCCAGATTATATACAGTTCTAATAAGCAAGGGAACAGTGATAAATGGGGGAAGACTTTCATTCTGGCTGGAGGTACTTACTGACTGAAAAGGACAACTGTGCGGACTACCTGGTTGTGATGCCTCTTTGCCAGACAAGTAGTGCAGAGTCTCTTTTCTTTCCTCCTCTCTATGTGTTCACACTTTACAGTATGTAAGTGCAGGTGTGAACAACAGGGTGCTTGTATGTTTGTGTCTATGTATGTGTGTGTCTAACAGAGACAAAAAGAGATATAGAGAGGGAGCAATAGAGCAGCAGACTTTGTCTCTTGTGAGTGAGGCCCCCTCTTTGTTGACAGCCAGTTTTGACATATTCTCAGGATTAGTATCTCTGTCAACATGATGCCTGGTTCCTTAAAATAGAGAGAGATGGGTAGTCAGGAAAACAAAGCTGTGGCTGTGTACCACTGTAGACTCATAGATTAACTTAGTCTGACCCAGATAGATGCAGATAGAATCCATTAAGGTACAACTGAACCTGCACAGTGTTTCACTGATTCTGACTTGAGAGGACAGCACCCTCAGATATGGCTATGAGTGGCACTGAAGGTAAGTGCAGAACTCATGCGGGACATACTGTGTAAATGTAATGCAAGATAATTGGCAAAATGGCTATGAACTGAAGTTATACTATAGGCTATTCTCTGCATCACTGCACAACTGCCATACTTCAAGGCACAGCACATGGTCGACAGAAAGGAGTCAGAGGCTGAGCTAGATAGAAAAAAGAAAATTAGACAGCATTTGTTTTGTCCAACAGATGTCAGAAAATAGTGAATAATGCCTGTTATAATTTCCCAGACTCCAAGTTGATATCTTGAAATGTCTTCTTGTGTGACCGAGCATAAAATTCTACCATCTGAGAAGCTCGAATCATCAAATGTTTTGGTAATTTCTCCCTAAATTATTTAAATGATCATTTTATTATCAAAATTGTTGCTGATAATTTTCTTTCCATTAATCTAGGATTAATCAGCCAATTGGAGCTCTACGTCATGAAAACCTAAATAAATCCTAACGTAATTTTGAATTGATAAAAACGATTTAATAAATATACAAAATAAAATTCTATAATAAAAAGTAAAGACAAATACAAGCGCAGAATAAAATGTAAACTTCTATATAATAATGCAACATTTGAGGGGCTTTTTCTTACCTAAAGGCTTGTCATTTTTTAAGACTGACAAAAAAAAGGTTCACAAAACTTTTTGTAGTATTATTGATGTATTACTTTTTTTTTCTTTCAGAATAAGGCTGGGCTCAGTCATTCGTGACACATTTTCGATGCTGGTTGTCACGGTAACGGCCAAGGACTGTTGAAAGTCAAGGAAAACTGAAATTTACACCGATTTAAGCTAGGAGAGGAGTTTGGTTCTTTTGCTAAATACGGTCTGTGTTCAAAAAAATAAGATTTTATTAAACATTTACAGTAAACTAAAAAGAGCTGACAAGGGTATTGAAAAAAAAAAAAAAAAAACCTTACCAGAGGTACATGCACCTCGGCAGGATGAGTAATGCTTAAGTTAAAGGTGGTCGGTGGAAAGTACTCGAGGTGAGTAGCTACCTACAATAAAATGATCTTTTCAGCGTAATGTTAACGTCGCTTATATTTTGCCTAACTGGCCATCTGGTGAGTTGGTTTAAAACTACACCTAATTATGCTGACACCGAACCGCTGCAGTTGGTTAACCCTGAGAATAAGTTAACTGTTACCTACTGTTGTTTGTCTGTATCTAACCTTAGCACCGGAGTGAGAAGTTAGGTCACGTCATGATGGCCCGGTTCATTTGTTCCTCCGCCAAAGCAGCTTTTCTTCCGTTTTTAAAAAGTTATCACGTATTTCAACTTGTTGACAGATTTCAGCCAAGTTTGTTGACTAGCTGGTCCCCGGGGTCGCAGAATTTTAACCAAGTGTTTTCGTTTTTCTCCAGGAATTTTTAGGTGATTTGCGTTGACTAGTTCCTGCCCAAATAGAATATTGAAGGCGTAGCTTACTTTGATCAAGGCCTCCTTACGTTTTATTTTATATTTTCATTTTTATATTTTTATTTTGACCGTATTTATGTATTATTAAAAGAATGTTTGTGGATACTTGTGTTCGCACCATTTGTCCTCACCTTTGTCCTGATCAGTCTGACAATACCAAACAATACCAAATACCAAAACCAATAAGGGACAGTACAGTTGACAATCAACTGTATTGTCCTGCATTGGTTTTTGTCGTTTTGTGATTTATAAAACAAACAAACGAAAATGAAAACAAATTGCCAAAAAAACAAAACAATTTTACAAGACGTGGACAATAAAGTTCCTAACCTGACATAACCAGTAGTCATGCTTGGGGTGAGGCTCTTACTCTAACTGAGAAAACTTTAATAAATGTGTGTGTTTACATCAGACTAAGGGAAAAAGTGAGAAAAAGAGAAAGTATTTGTTTCATAGACATTATTTCAGGGTGTATGATGAGTGTCGAGTTAATAATTCATAAAGCCATCTTCTCCAGATCAATACAGCTTTATGGGCCTATCCCTTTTCACAGGGTGCATGTGGTGTCATAAAAGCTCCACAGCAGCATTGATGCACACAGCTGTTGTCAGGATAGTGTTGTGTGTCTGGAATGATAAGCTTCCCGGAGGCACACTGGCAGAGCGGAAAATTGTCTTACGTGGCACCAAGCAACATGGCTTTTCCCCGCTGTTCCCCCACCACTCCGATGCCTCCTGTATCACTAAGGATATCAACAAGACACTGTCAGTTCACCCAGGTTATCTCCTTGCATGAACAGACAGTTCTCTGTGTGACATAGCTGCTGCGCTGTATAGGCCTGGTGAATGACTGTAAACAGATGCAGTGTTGCCAAAATTACATACTGTTGATAAGGGCTAAAACAGACCAACTGCCATTAATTGTATCAAGGGGAGAAAGTGACTGCCTCTATAAAGTAACTTGTTAAAAATAGCTCAGGGAGAATTTAATGGTGCTATTTGATACAAGTTACTTTCAAAATGCCATTGTACCGGTGCACAGTTCCAAATGCTTTTAACATAAGTATGACGGTAATCCCATGAATATTCCATAGGGCTAGCTAGTGTTTCCATTTCAGTATCCCATTGCAGTCAGTTGCTGTTAATGATATTTTATTGTTATAGCACCTTTCAGATTAGAAGTGACTTGTTACCTTACATACTAAGAGACACTTATTAAAAAGAAGCAATAGCCAAAAATGAAAAAACAAATTGTGGACAACAAAACTAGGTAATAAAGATAATAAATGGTAATAGTGGCTGTTAAAGTAACCAACATGTGATGTAAATTGGCTAAAATAGGCTTCATCCACTAGTCTGAATCCCCTTTCAGATGAGACGGGGGGCTACAGAGTATTTACATTTTCTGTGATAAAAGGATAAGTTTTTCACAGCAATGTTTTTGGTCTCACTGATCTTCCTCAGGCTGCATAAGTTACTTTCTTTTCCATGTTTAATGCAGAGAAAGAACATCAATGAGATGGACAGTGTCTATTATATTCTATTCTGTTGCCATTTTATCACTATGGACTGTGTGGATCTCCTGCTTGTGTAGGACAGGAAAATCCATATTGACAACCGACAAACCTTGTGTGCTGGATTATTTGTGGCACCACAAGAATTATTTTTTTTGCTGTTGTTTTTGCTTTTTTTGTTTTTTTTTAACAGGTTTCATTTGGATTTTGGAGAGAAAAAAAAACACTTGTTTTTCACACAGAGCTCTCAGGTGGTGATACTGTGTAGCAGTTAGCTCTTGAATGTCCTGCACCCAAACCCTTACTCAGGTAGATCTGCTTGTTTACAAAACAGCACAAACTGGTAAAAGCAAGTAAAGTTCTGATGACGGAGGCAGGTTGTCTTTGTGTCCTATGATTACACGTTGCTGTCACCAGTCATTTTACTGCAGCGTCTACCTTCTTGCAGACATGCCCCGCCAATTCCCGAAGGTAACTCTGAGTGAGGCAGAGGAGAAGACTCAGCTGCTAGCAGAGAAAGTATATGCAACTGCATTAAAGGAAGAGGACAACAAGGATGCCTTATCAATGTTCACCGTGCCTGAGGACTGCCCGATTGGCCTCCAGCAAGCAATGGAACATGAACTGCTTAAGGAGCTGGCAGAGCAGCAGTCTGAGGAGACTACCAAGAGGTAGGTCCTGGTATGGATGTAGCATCAAATCACAATCATCTGATTGTCATCAATCAAATCAATGTCACAGATGATCCTAAGACAAGTGAGAAAACCTTTATAAGCAATTTCATCTTGACTTGGGGGAATTTTTTTCTACTTATAATAATTATGTTACAAAATTTGCAGGAAGAAAAGCTTGAAGATGATTCGTTCCAAGTCAATGTCCCTGCAGATCCCAGTGAATACAGATTGGATGCGGCCAGTTGCTGCTACGCCATTCCTGTCCCCCAGCTCCACCTGCTCATCAATGCCCGACAACTACCCTGATTACCAGAGGGTCACTATTAGTGGTGATTATTGTGCTGGAGTAAGTACTATAAACAGGAGCATTAACTGGTGTTCATCACAGTTAGAGAAATTATGTAATGCTTTCGCAGCCTTACATGCTGTATGTTTACTAACTGTTCCCATCTAATTATTGTCATGTTCACTTATTGTTGAAAAACGCTGAAAATATTTGTACAATTACCAAATAGCTTAGACAAGATAACACTTAACTGATGAATTTGTGTGTGTCCGTTCCCCATTCAGATCACAGTGGAGGACTATGAACAGGCGGCCAAAAGTCTGTTTAAGGCCCTACTTATTCGTGAGAAATACTCAAGGCTAGCTTATCATAGATTCTGCAGAACCACAGCCCAGTTCCTCCGCACTGCTGAGAACATGAGATGGAGTGAGGAAGATGAGGTTCTACCAGGTTTGAAGCGTTTGAAGCTATGCTCACTGATGTTTTATTAGGGTTTATATGTGAGTGACAGAACAATGTTGTGGCCTCCAGACTCGTACCCATGTCCATCAGATGGGGATGATCCCTACAGCATGGAGAACATCCCTGAGAACCTGAACTATGAACTGAAGATGAAGGATGGAATAGTGAATGTGTATGACAATGTAGAGGCTCTGAGAGAAAACCAGCCCCATGACCTTCCTTACCCAGATTTAGAGACCTTCGCCATAGACCTCAGTCATGTGCTGGCAATGATTGCAGATGGACCCACGTAAGTTGGTTTTTTCTACCTATGTAGCGCTTAATTACACTTGTCAGAGTTACATAGTGTATAAACTGAGGTCCACTCTAATTTTCAGGAAGACTTATTGTCACAGACGACTAAATTTCCTGAGTTCGAAGTTCTACCTACATGAGATGCTCAATGAGATGGCTGAACTAAAGGAACTGAAAAGTGTGCCTCACAGAGATTTCTACAATGTTAGGAAGGTTAGTAGTCTGTCTACAGGTGTAATAAAGAGCATAATCCAATACAGTATGCCAAAGATTGCCTCTGTGAAAACACTTAAACATATGACATCAGTACATGCTGTCACTTCTTATTTAACTATTTGTAAAAAAAAAAAAAAAAGAAAGAAAGAAAAGAAAAGCCATGTGTGCATTTTAAAACACTCAATTTGTCCAGTAGACTAAACATATTGCCTGGACATATTGGTTGTCAGGTGGACACGCACATTCATGCAGCTGCCTGCATGTCTCAGAAACACCTGCTGACCTTCATCCAGAAAACATATAAGACTGATGCTGACCGTGTGGTGTTGGAAAAAGCTGGACAAAAGATGACTCTCCACCAGGTTTTCCACAGCCTCAATAAGGACCCATATGACCTGACTGTGGACTCTCTGGATGTACATGCTGTAAGAAAATGCCACTAGGTGTTAGCTTTATGTTTTCTTAAAATGTTGACTGCCAGTGTAGGTGAATACCAGTACCAGCACTTTTTCATGACTGACCATTCTTGGTTCACAATTATGCTTTATTATTTATAAATTTTATTCACAGGGGAGACAAACCTTCCACCGGTTTGATAAGTTCAATTCGAAGTATAATCCAGTGGGAGCCAGTGAACTTCGAGAAATCTTCCTAAAAGCAGACAACCTCATTAATGGAGAGTATTTTGCTCACATCATAAAGGTATCATATCATGTAATCCTACCTATTAAGTCAGGAATGATGCAGAGACAGTTTAGCACACTCTCTGTCTCACCTTTAATAGGAAGTGGCCCATGACCTGGAGGAGAGTAAGTATCAGCATGCAGAGCCACGCCTGTCCATCTACGGACGCTCTCCAGAGGAGTGGGACAGTCTGTCTAAGTGGTTCATTCATCACAAAGTACACTCTCCAAACATGAGGTGGATCATTCAAGTGCCCAGAATATAGTGAGTGCCAAAGCCTTAAGTAAAATTCAAACTTTTAATATCATAGAATTTCTTAAAAAATGAAATCTTGAAATTCCCTTAATACATATATAAGACAATGTTTTTATGTTTTTCAGTGACATTTTCAAGGCGAAGAAGCTGGTACCTAATTTTGCCAAGATGCTGGAGAACATATTCCTTCCTCTATTTGAGGCCACTGTTAACCCACAGAGCCACGAAGAACTTCATGTTTTCCTCAAATATGTAAGAATTACTTTTTTAGGGTTCATCATATCAAAACCTACAGAGCCCATCGGGTATTAGGAGTAAAGTTTTTAATAAGTTGTTGGCATAAACCTGTGACTCATGCCTGTAAATTATTAACTTGTGTTCACAAAAATAGTGATTAATTTCCTCAAGTTTCTAATTTATACCAAATATTACCTATTCACTGCTATTAATTTGTGGAGAGTAACACTTTACATTATCTTAGTTAGCATTCATATGCAGTAAATAAATGTTTTGATAATACTCTATAATGTAGTTGTAAGCAGATATAAATGTTTGGTGTTGTATAATGTTTGTCAACAACTATAACTGACAACTATAAGTGTAGGCTGGTGTATAAACAGATAATGAATGAGAATGTAGTATAACATAGTTGTAATAATAAAAAATAGGTGTCTTCGTAGGGCAAGTTACAATTGTTGACAAATACTGTACTTTTATAAACATTTAACTGCATCCTTATATCTGTTCGCTACTTCATTATAGTTTGTTATAAATCATTTATTAAATGTTTATATTTTGCTTACAAATGATAAAGGTGTTACCTTTGGGAATTTATTTAGTAATATGAGGGTAAAATTAAATAATTCAAAGGTAATAATTATTCATTTGGGTTAAGAAATTAAGAATGATTAGTTAGAGGGAACAAATTACTCACATTTGTGATATCATTATAAAAACAATTTAGCATTGATACTTGCGAGACTTCATAAAACCATCCCAGTAGTACACGACTGCTTTTCTTTTTGTGTGTGTGCAGGTGTCAGGCTTTGACAGCGTAGACGATGAGTCCAAACACAGTGATCACATGTTCTCCTTCAGGAGCCCAAAGCCAGAGCAGTGGACTACAGATGACAACCCTCCCTATAGCTACTACATCTTCCACATGTACGCAAACATCATGGTCCTCAACAACCTCAGAAAGTAAGAGCTAATTTTCTCCTTCTTCAAAACACACAGCTCATTAAAGGACAGTGCTTTGACTTTACAATCTAGGACCTGACCTGGTTAAACATCTCAATATGCGGTATAGCTGATACAAGGATGAACAGAATTACGCTCTCCTCTAAGATTTGCTTGTATATTGATTGATGTGTTTATTATGTGCTTGTGTGTCCTCTATAGAGAGCATGGACTGAGCACCTTCCAGTTCCGTCCCCATTGTGGAGAAGCTGGATCAATCACTCATTTGGTCTCTGCCTTTCTCACCTCTGACAACATCTCACATGGACTCAACTTGAAGAAGGTACTTTAGATTTGTTGACAGGGTTAGTTTTTAACCTACTATTACAGTAATAAAAGTTTGAAATTCAGATACTGTCTGCAGAATTTATAAGGATCAAAGATTATTCCTTCCCAGAGCAGGGATAAAAAACAGCATCCCCCCCTGGACACAGGCCTGGGAGCTCCCAGATGCCTGGAGGTGGTCTTACCAAAGCAGATAAAATGAGATAGTGTTGCTTTTGCATCACTTTTCGCTGCAAGGTGTACTCTTATATGAGTCCACATCCACCCTCAGCCTCTGCTTAGTTGGAGGACTTCATGTCCTCTCTGCATTTGGATAAAAATGTAATTATTGAGAAATTCTAATGATAGCTTCTATAAGAGATGATATTCTGTAATCTGTAATTGCTTTTGTGGAGTCACTTACAGCTCATAACTCAATTTAAGAATCGATAAATGAACTAGCCTGATTTTATTGCCGACAATTATGTTGGGTGGAGTACTGACTGGCAAGCAAACAACATAAAACTAATTTCTTATGCAATTAATATTTAACTCCCTTATTCTATTTTATTCATATTTTATTCATGATTTTATTCTTGTTTTTTATTATCTTGACTATTTTTCTTTTAATTCATTTATTTTTTCTTTTACAATATCAATAATATGACTAGGTTGTTAACAGCCCCCTTGTCCCTGTTCAAAATCCACACTAATCCAAAATAGCTAACATCATGTAAGAACACTGAAGATTATTTGTTTTGAGGTCTCTTACTTTAAACCAAAAGGCAACATAATCAACGCTAAAATGAACTTCTGTTCCTTCGGACTGTTTTGAAGTGTTTGTTGGTTTGAGACCATGTTTTTTAGCTTGTGTATCTTAAATGTCCTGCAGATTTCTCACCAGTATCGCTGTGGTTCATCATAAAACGGCTGAAAATTTGAGAACTGCAGGTGACAGAGAGGAAATGTGAAGGTTCGATTTTTTTGATGGATGGATGTGTAACAATAACAGGCCAGAAAATGAGTCCTGAAGAAAGAAAAATTGCTGACATTGACTCACTGATATATATATCTCCAACGGTATCTCATTGTATCTAAGTCTGGAAAATGTGGATAAAGGAATACAAATTCTAATTTTACCTCAGGTTGTATTCATTATGGGGGCCCTGAAACAACATCTAATGCTTTAAATGTAATAATAATACAGTAGTGGTTAGTCCTTTTTGCAGCCAGTTGGAGCTGCAGAATAGACCAGCTCACCTCTACAATGCTGAAAGATAAACCTAGCATATATACAGTACATATACCGTATATATACAGTATATATAAAGTATATACAGAAGGATGCAAACAGCCGAAAAATGCTTTGTGTAAGTAGGTTTGTAACATGTACATCATACAGCAGAACGACTTCTTCTACTCTGTGTGTGTGTGTGTGTGTGTGTGTGTGTGTGTGTGTGTGTGTGTGTGTGTGTGTGTGTGTGTGTGTGTGTGTGTGTGTGTGTGTGTATATGTGTGAGTGTGAGTGTGTATACACAATATGAGTTTGTTTGACTGCCAGTATTTATTTATTTTTTAAACTCCCTGTTCCATCAGAGCCCTGTGCTGCAGTACCTGTACTACCTGGCCCAGGTGCCAATTGCAATGTCTCCACTCAGTAACAACAGTCTGTTCCTGGAATACTCAAAAAATCCTCTCAGAGAGTTCCTCCACAAAGGCCTGTGTGTGTCCCTATCCACAGATGATCCCATGCAGTTCCATTACACCAAGGTAACAAGAAACAAATATACAAGAAATA
This sequence comes from Xiphias gladius, assembly GCF_016859285.1. Taxonomy (NCBI): domain Eukaryota; kingdom Metazoa; phylum Chordata; class Actinopteri; order Istiophoriformes; family Xiphiidae; genus Xiphias; species Xiphias gladius. The sequence continues at coordinate 20,030,579 of NC_053400.1, read as the reverse complement.
TATATTGTTTCTAGGCCGTTCAGTATGTCAGAATCATTGTGTAATATCATGCAAATGTTCTGCAGTGTAATTAATTATTATCCATTGTTTGTGTGCCCTGATTCTAGGAACCACTGATGGAGGAGTATGCCATAGCAGCTCAGTTGTGGAAACTCAGCACCTGTGATGTGTGTGAAATAGCCAGGAACAGTGTGCTGCAAAGTGGACTGTCTCACCAGGTACAGGGACACTTTCAATCCACAGGCAGGGCCACATCTCCATTACATTTACTCAACATTGATCCCATTTGTCTCCCAAAAATTTAATTTATTGTTTATTCACAGGAAAAGAAGCATTTTTTAGGAGTGAACTATCTTAAAGATGGACCTGAAGGGAATGATATCCGTCGGACCAATGTTGCCCAGATCCGTATGGCCTACAGACACGAGACACTGTGCAATGAACTTAGCTTCATAGTCGACGCAGTGAAGTCTGACTCCATGAATTCCTAGTATGAAAAAAATGGACCTCAAATTAGACAGAATCCAAGCATGCTGAGCTCTCAGTAATCACTATTTACCTTTATTTGGAAAAGTGCCATTGAATGAGTGATGATTAAAAAAAAACAAACAGTATCCTGTCAATTGAAGAGAAATGCTTAGCTGGTCACATTTTGATAACAACAGAGTTAGGTAAAGTGAAGACGCATGCCTTGGATGAATGGATGACTGATAGCACTTTGGTTCTCAAAGGTTTAGACAAAAGCTGTGGAGGGCTGGAATTGTGCAGTAAATTCACACGCGTTTCGTTACACAAACCCACTATGTATAAACAATTGTACCTTCCACACCATTTTGTGATGGGGGTTTGTCATAGAAACTGTCTGAAGTTTTTCAGGTACTGTATACACTGTACATCGGACATAAGAACACTTGTTGAGAGCTTTACACGATGTTAGTTCAGACAGCTCTGATAACAGAGATGGATGATGTCTGGGACGTTTCCTCTGTCTCTCCCATAAATACCTTGTTTTAAAGTGCTTTCAGTGACTTTTGTGGAAAGAAAGTGATGTATTGAAGATATCTAAGCTTCTAATGATATACTCTTTTTAAAAAACTGCTTGCAATTGTTGTAGAAACGTTTCTTTTACATGTATGTTGACTGTCCGAAGCAGCTAACAGTGTGTTAAAATAATAAAAAGTCTTCAGTCTTCATTGTATTGCATACATTGCCATCTAGTGGCTAAACTGCACCATTGAATAACATCAGTTGACTAAAAATAATAAACACATACAGTATAAAATGCAAACTACTTTCACACAAATCAAGGGACACATCTTTGTGCTTAAAAAGAATGTTACTCAGTAGTTGTCCATGGTGTGTTTCTTCAGTATACCTCAGCGGAAGAATATTTAACTTGCACTGTCATCCACTTCTATCCTCTCATCTTCCTGAGCATCCTTTGTTTCCTTTATATTCTTCATACACGACCAGTCTTCTTTCTCGACGTACTCCTGCTGCTGCTTCATGTCGGAGCTCTGAGAGCAACTCCTTCTCCTTTTCATAGAGAAATTGGAAAAAAAGAATCATAATTTGTATTAATAGATAAAATAATAAGATTTTTGCTTTGTCTTAGCAGTTTTCCCACAGCTCACTATCATTCAGCTTTCAGTGCTGATATACTGCATAGCCTCTTTGAGATGTGATATTTTCTGTGTATACTTTTTCAGATATTGGTTCTATAAAGCCTAATACAACCAACAAAAAAAATGTTTTTAGACCTCAGTATTATGAATAGTATTTTCATATGGAAAACCACTCACAATTTTAGATATACAAAGATGATTATTGCAGTAAGGAGAAGGGTACAGGTTGAGGTGATGAGTATAGCCTTTCCTGGAACAATAAAGTCATAGAAAAAAATTAGTCATACAAAAAAACATCCAAACACTTGTGATAAAAGGTATTTACTTGTGTTTTACAGTTGTTATTACTATCTTTTGACTTGTTGTTCTGTATTTTCTGTACAGTATGAAAAGAATATGAAAAGTTCCTCCACAGCATTAATTGTGTTGTGAACAACATTCTCATACCTCCAGCAGAGCCTTGTGCACTGCCGATGTAGTGGGCAGGTTCTGCCTCAGTGTCTATGGTTTTAGCAGCTGAGGAGGAAGAAGGAAGAAGGGAGGAGGAAGACGTAGAGTGTGTTGTCTGGGTGGAGTGATCCCTGCTGCTCAAAGAGCTGTCAGTTGTTGTATCCTTCAATTGTGCTGCTGCATCTGTGTGCGTACATGAAGGCCATGACAGAGTAGATTAGTCTTCTATGAAGTGCCTGTCTTTTGAATAAATGTATGTTTGTACAAATCATTGTTTTTTTTATTTGTTTTAACTTTGTTATTGAGGGAAAAAGTCTCTCTGCCTCCAATTTGCAACTATGTACTGAAGCTGATGTCCTTGTGCAGTTGTACTGACATAGTCTGGGAAAATATTAAAAATGCATTTCTGCACGGTTTCCTTGCTGTAATGGTACATATCTATTTTATGTATTTATTTTTTAAATCCTGCTAAATGAACGTAACACAATTTTGGAGGTTTAAGCAAACCATTTATGTTCTCCAGGAGTTCAGTCTTACGTTAATTTAAACATTTTCTCATAAATTTTGGAGCAAAGTAATCTTCCATAAAAAGTATGTAGAATATGCTAAAAATGCAGCTGAATCCAAATTCAGCCCAAATGTAAATGCAATAAATTGTTAGTACAGCCTGGGCTATGTCAGGAGTATTCATTCACATTAATCTGAATGAACATCCTCTGATATATATATATATATATATATATATATATATATATATATATATATATATATATATATATATATATACAAAAAGCCAGGACTGTGTTAAGAATAGCATGCACAATATAATCAATTAACTGTTGCCACTTAGTGAGAAGCACTAGAAAAAAAAACACATATCGAAAATTTCCTACCTGATTCATTGAAGCAAAACACATCAAACTTTTGTGTTACAGAGGCTCGCCATGTCACCAAGCCTGTCTGGCTTTTGCCACAATTAGAAAGTCCCTTGATGCGGGGAATGACTGCAAAATGTTCATCGATCCATCCAAACCTAAACAAAACAAAACAAAACAGGCCATCAGGCACTTTTCATTGAACTCCACTGAGACGACTGAGCTGATCTTGTGCATTTCTTTTCTGGTCTTACCTGCATGTTTCCAAACCTCTAGAGAGTGCTTCCTGCACTTGTGCTTTTGAAGCAATGTTCACTCCGAGGGACAAGCAGATCCTCCGAGCTTCAGAGGCATTGAAGGCATACCGAGGCTGGTTGAGGTGATTTAAAAAGCTAACCTGGAATACTCCAGCAATACTCTGGTTCCCTTCTGGGAAAACTGGAAACAGCATGTACAGCATTTTCAGATTTATATTTTACTGCAGAAATAGTAATATAATGAAACAATAAATTTAGCTGTTGACCACAGGAGGTACATATACACCTTTAGATACATGGTAGAAATATACACATTGACAAATGTTAAATCATCTGGAATTACTTACCTGTGATGTGGCTTGTGTCAATATCTTGACCAAAGATGACTAAAGTAACTGACAGCACTGATGTGATGCAAAGCCAGTTCATATTCATGACTGGTCAGAGTAGAGATGGATGAATGCCGGGGAAAGACAAGTGTTGCTCGGTTTATGTGTCTGTGAGCCAAATGGCAGGGTTAAATAGAGGTGACTCTGTTCACTGGGGTCTGTGGACTCTGTCATTGCCAGAACGTAAAGGAAAAGGAAGAGGGAAGTACTGCGCACAGGTCAGATTAAGAGATATCATATGTCCTAAGAGCAGGGCCCAGGAGAAATATAGAAAAAACTAATATGTGAACAGGAGACGAAGCTACAGAAAATTCTGTGGGAGACAGGTTGTCAGAGGAACTTTTGATTTAAGTGCTTTCATGAAGTTTTGTAAACTCAACTTGTTGCAAAGTTTACAAAAATAAAAAGGATAATTAATTTAAATGTTTGTAATATGAACTGCGCCTGAGAAGGGATCTTACAGTGTAGAGTTCATTCATATTTCAGGAATAGTTAAATGATGATTTAAACAGAAACATTAATTTAAAAAAAATCACGTGCTATCAGTTAAGTACTAAGGCAATACATTCTTTGGATGTAAGTGAAAATACAGCTTTTAATACTCAGAACAGAGCACATAAAAATCTAATACAAGGCTTATGAGGATAATGATCAGTGATTTGCACTGTTACTGACATCTGACTGTGGGGACCCTGTCCAAATGATTTCCTCCCTTGGGGCATTACTCAGTCATGAACACACTTATGATCTCTGGTATCCTCTAATGAGCTTTTGGCACACTGCAACATCCCACTTCCACAAAAACATCTGCCCACAAACCTTGCTGGCAGGAAATGACGCAAAGCGTGCTGAAGAACACGCAGCTGTGTTTTTGTCAGATGCGAGGTGTCAATGAGTTGTGTGGGCATAATAAATGATGATCTGGAGTTATGGGAAAGGACAGATATTTATCTTCTCTTTAGAGTGGGGTTTTTTTGTCTGTGAAGTCATATCAACAACCTTACACGTATAGTTGAAATTATATTACACTAAATGGCTTTCTTAGTTAATTAAGCTACTCCATTAAGAATATGATGGAATTTTGACGTGTTAGAAAGTGAGTGTCAGCAATTTAGTGAACAAGAAAATCAGCCAACATTTTGACGCTTTGGAAAAAAGCCGGTGCCACTAATAACATTAACGTTGGCTCTGCTTTGTTCTAGTGTCCCAGGTGGCCATGACAGTGTGACAGTGAGCCAGCATGAACAACACCGGACCCTGAAACTGAAGCTGCTAAATGGAATTCAGCCATCATAATTTTTTATTATTTACACCTGTGCTTTCCCAAATTACGACATGTCAAAATATCATCAATGAAAAAGGCAGACTGATTACATAATTCATAAGAATATTTCGACATTTTGGGAATTTTGCTAATTTGTTTCTTTTTGAAAGCTATATGAGAACACTGATACCACACTGTTAGCTTATGGCTTAACATTAGCGTAAAGACCAAAAACACTGGGAGTTTCCGCTGGGAACACGTACATTAGTGAGCCTCAGAGGTGCTGCTAGGCAGATTTGACTGACTTTTGCAAGATCCAGGCTAGTTGTTTCCCTGTTTCCAGTCTTTATGCTAAGCTAACCTAACTGGCTTCTGGCTTCTGGCTCCAGTTGCACATTTACCGTACTTGTTGAGTGGTATCGTTGTTCTCTAACGCTGATCAAGAAAGCTAAAAATATCTGTATTGCGTGTTAGAAGAGGGATTACAGCAATAATCTGCTTTGGTAGCACCTTATATTTGTCATTATGGAAATCACCACCACATACTTTCAGGCACCTTTATTTAAAGGTGAAGTGGCAGAGCATAAAATCCACAAAGAACAAACAACACAGGCAGGCACACATGTGCAAATAAGATAAAAATAAGTCTCATGCCATCTAAACAGTGCTCTCATACAAGAAGAAAATCTCTCAGTGCTCTGAAGACACAATCCAATATGGCACAAACAAGAACCATCAACTGCAAAATATTGCACTTAAGGAACTACTTTGGAATGTGCTTATATCTTAAAGTTTTTAAATACACATTATAGAACTTAAACAACAAATAAAAACTTTAATTTCTATATCTTTAAATAGGAATTCAGAATTTCTCAGGGTTTTTATTATCTATTGGACCTGAGAGGTTATACTTTAACATTAGAGTGTAGATAAATATACACTTTTTCTACTGTGGCATTTAATTGAAAGAGCCATATTCATTATCCAAAGTACCAGAACCAAAATGTATCATTATGTATGCATCTAATTTAAATACATATATATTTCATCACACTATATAATTGGTCCCTAAACAAAAATGATCTTTTTTCTCACTGCAGCAAACAATGTGTTGACTTTTCAATCCAAACAATATCATAACTTAATGCTGTTAACCATGGCAAAGGCGACGTTATCCATAACGCCTCTGAGAACATCTCTGACCCTCCAGCGTCAGGGTCATGATCATGGAAGTGAGTCTAAGTCTGATGATATGGTAAATCGACAGAGACAAAGCGAATGACTGCAGCCTCGGTTTTTCTGTAGTGGGGTTCTTTGGTTGTGCCGCTCAGTCCAAAGTTCTTCATCTTGTCTGGCACAAAGTCTTTCTCTCCTTACGTGTCCTCACGCCTTTTGTAGTAGTCACTGAAGAATGTAAAAATACTGATAACCAGACACATCACCACAAACATTGTCAGGGCAATCCAGAGAAGTCGCCTACTCAAGGAAATCTTTGGACAAAACCGACCAAGAAGAGCCAGGACCTCCTCTATCCTCCTGTGAAGACAAGGACCCCATACAGTATACAGTATATATCACATATTTTAATTGCTGTCTACATTTTTATCATATGTTTGATTCTATTGATTGTTTGGTATATGTTGTTCATGTTCCATTTCTGTTCATATAAAATATAAAATTACAGCAATAATTATACTGAAACCACATTGAACACCACTCTGAAAACATGAAAAACAGTCATTAAAAACCAGTATTTACTTTCATGAAGCTAGCATAGTGTTTCAAACAGATCTTCCCTCCTTCAAAAAGAGGCTCTGCTTACACTACTTTAATTGTTATAATTATTTTAATGTTTGCCATGTGGAGGCTTTCGAGGTGTCATTTCTATGAAAGACATAGCTGGTTTTCAGTGGATGTTTGAACCATTTCAACAACACTAGCATGTAATCTGAATACTGGTCAGTTGATTTGCTTTTGTTACAGGAAGAACAGAGAATTCTGACACTCATTTCCTTTGTTGACGAGAGCTAGTCGAGCAGACTGATACCACTCTCATGCCCGCACAGTAAATATGAAGCTACGGCCAGCTGCCAGTTAGCTTAGCTGAGCACACTGATTGGTGCATTTTTGCGGGGAGGTTACGCGCCAGTCTATCTTTTGGCCTTGGCGCAGTAACTTCCTGAAGTCTTGTCACTTTGAGGTCGAGAAATAGTTGCCTATAAACCCGTAAGACCACAGTGTGTCATTCACACTTCGTTTTTTTGTTGTTGTACGGTTTAAACGAATGAAATATAAGATGTTCATTAGTGAGGTTTAGAGGCACAGATAGGCAGATTTTATTACCTTTGGACAGAGCCAGACAAGACGAATCCCTCCTAGCTCTTGACAAGAAAAGGAATAAGCGTCATGCTATTTCACTTCAAGACAGATTCAGTTTACCTGCTCTTCTTAATCTTCCTTCCACTCTCCTCATCCTTATTTTTTGATTCCAGCAATTTTTCTGCAGCGGTTTCCTCTTCATGCTTCTCTTCCTCCAGTGCTTTGCTTTGCTTCAGTCCCTCTTGGTAGCTGCATTTGAAATGTTCACATTTACTGTATAAGGATGGACGTCCTATAATCTTTCACTGCTTTTGTGTTCTGTGTTTACTTTAAGTGTTTCAAAGTCTATACATAGTACCATATAAGATTCACCTGTACCGTTATGTGGTGATAAGCCATAACAGTGTCATCATACAGTGTGTGTTTGGGCAGATTTAATGGGCAGGAGAGAAGGCCTCACCCTTTATTGTACGCCTCCTCCTCGATCTTTGTCTTGAGCTCGGCTCTGATCTCGGCTCTGATCTCCTCTAAGTTGACTGAAGGCTTGGCTAGCTCACTTTCCTGCTCCGACACACTCTTTCCACTGCATTGTTTGAGATAGGAAAGAACAATCAGCCTTGGACACCATCACAGCAGGCATTATAAAGCCGAGAGGATTGTAAATTTAGGTTCCATCACAACACCGCGGCCTGCAGCGCCAGCCGAGTGGTAGTGTGTACACAGACACCGCCACAGGCACGGCGAGTACAAACAGAAAAATAGGAACTGGCACTTTACACATTTGTTATTGCTATACGCGTCTCCTCACAGAACATCGAGCTCAGACACTTGAGAATTTTTACTCAGCCTCACTTCATAACCAGGATATGACTTTAGCCTGGTGTCTGGACTTTGTCAAGCTCAAGCACAAATGTTTAGATTATGACCTAGGATAGCATATCCATCAACTCCACCAGGGTTTGATTATTTTTTATGCTTACAGGGTTATTTCCACCTCACTGGGTCTTTCTCTGCTCTGTAAAACACACCCTGGAGGTCACACAAACAAGCCAAAGGTCCCACTGCAGCAAAAAATGCTTTTGATAAGAATGATTAGAAGTTCTGGGTTTTTCTTGGCCCATTGTTTCAGGGACTATGGAGTGACCTTGGGAATCAAGCAATGGTATGTGAACATACTATACGTACAGTGTGTATATGTGTCTGTGTGTGCGTGTGTAAGCAAAACACCACCAGAACACAAATCATACCATTCTGCTGCTGGTTGCGCCGCCTCTGTGGAAGCGTTGCCTTTCACATCATTGGCTTCACACTAAAGAGGAGAGAGTTGAAGAACATTATTGTTTTCTAACAATAATACACAATTAAACGGCAGGACAGAAGTATTCATCCTTCACCTAAGTAAGAGAACCAATACCACAATGTAAAAATACTTCATTACAAGTTCAAGTACTGTATTTAAAATCCTACTATCTTCAGTATCCTACTACCTAAGTAACCTACCCCAACCTAGGGGCCGGGCCCCTCCAAAATGTCACAATGTGGTGGGAAAGAAGAAAAATCAAAGTTCTGGCAAACACATTTGTAGTCAAATTTTTTTTTTTTGTACTATTCTCTAATTTTTGCATTTTTTGTCTGAGTCTCAAACTGTAAATCTGACAAGTTTAGAGGAATAACGTCTCTTTGGCAGAACTACTAACAACTTAGAGACATCTGAAACATGACAAGGAGTCCCAACCAAATTCTGCTGTTATAAACGAGATCACACGGCAAAAGAGTTGGGAAACGCGGATTTAATTTCTAAAAAGGCGTTGCATTTTACAGGCTTATTTTGTGATTTTTGAGCATCAAGTTTTAAACTGTAAAGTAACTGGTAACTTTAGCTGTTAGATAATTGCAGCGGAGTAAAAAGTGCAGTAATCTCTGAAATATAGTGGAGTAGCATAATTTAGAAATACTGAAGTACAAGTGCAGTACTTGAGTAAATGTACTTGGTTACTTGCCACCACTTACAGTTAATATAGATATACGCCTGTGGGCAGAATTTATTCTTTACAGCTGGAAAACTACAACAATACGAGACAGAAGGTTTACATTTCAAAACACTATCCATTTTGAAAATGAGGTGATATTTGAAAAACAATAAATGATTATACCCTAAAAAAAGAACTAGATTACAAGTGAAGATGAACCTGTTCTACATAACTTTAACTCTGCAGTCATGCTGAGTGAGTGTAATTTCATTAAATGCTTGATATGTCATTTCCCATAATTTCCCGTAAGGACAGGAAGACCTACCAGGACAGGAAGAGTAGTACCAGTGGTAGGTCCCGCGCTGGGGCCTGAGGCCGGGTTGGGGCCCGGGCCGGCTGTGGCTGGAGTCTGACCTGGGATGTTCAGGAGGTTAAACTTAGGCACCACTGCTACACTCACTCTGCGTCTGGGCAGAGCCTACAGGCGGCCGGGTGAAAAAAAGACAGGACAAGCAACAGTGTTGGAGGTAAGAATAGAAAATGGGAATATTGGGGTGTTAAATTTTTGGACATTTAAAACTAGAAAGGCATGATGATGTCACTGAAAGAAGAGAGAATTTCATGAACTAAACAAGAAATACAAAAGAACATAAAACTTTGGTTCAGACTGAAGTATCTCAGCAACAACTAGACGGATGGTTAGATGGGTAGAAGTCATGAAATTTTGTACAGACATTCGCGTTCCCCAGAGGTGATCCTCTGACTTTTCCTTCTTGTTCCAACGTGCGGGTCATATTTGCAATTTTGAGCAAATTGTCTTGACAACTACTGGATAGAGCGCCATGAAATTTGGTGCACACATTCATGTTCCCCTCAGAATTAATTGTAATAACTTTGGTGATCACATAACCTTTTCATCTTGCCCCACCATCAAGTCAACATTTTAAGCCAAATTACATTCCCATCAGCTTAAGGTCTACTTTGTGTTTAGTGCTAATTAGCACTTAGCAAAGCTTTTTTACCACCACTGTGCCTAAGACCATCCTCACAGAGCTGCTGGCATGGTTCATTATTTTATTATTAATTGATGTATTTTTTTGTTTTTACTCATTTAAAATGGCAGATTTTAGTGAAAAATGGCCATGGATGTGTCTTCCTGTTTTTGTCTAACTAAGTCCAAAATAAGATATTCAATTTAAAACCATATGAAACAGAGAAAAGCAGCAAATCCTCATATTTGAGAAGCTGAACCCAGATAATTTTTGGCATTTTGCTCGATATAGTGAATGACTTAAACAAATAGGCAGTTATGAAAATTGTTGTTGATTACTTTTCTCTTGATCAATCAATCAGCAGAATGACTTATTAGTTCAGCACAAAAAAACATCACTGAGAAAATTGTCAGGGCTTACCTTTCCAAGGGTGAGGGACATTGATCTTGATGGCCGTGGAACTCCATCATCTTCATAAAGACAGAAAAAGAAACACAGAATACATCATTACGTAAGCGCAAATAGACCATTATTTTCATGCTGCAGAGCTGCAGTGAAGCTGCTCAGTGACAGTCCAGTTACAGTGGAAAGTTCCCCAGTGAAAATATGTGTAAAGAGCATTGCATCAGTGGTGCTAAAAAAAGGTGCATGCTCCATCAAACCCTTGCCTGGATAAATAAAGTTTAAAAATACTTTCCATTTCCAAGCATGAAACCCTTTGTAGAGGAAGAATGCAACGTCAGGTTGGGTGAGTTTCATGCCCTGTGTTTTCTTGCGCTTCATCTGAATGTTTTCTTAAGCGTAGTCTTACCTCCAGTGTCTACGGACCCTCCATAACAGCGATTTGAGTTCTGGTTGGCCAGCTTCTTAAACTCCATCAGCTCAGCATGGTCCTTCTCATACGTCCTCTTCAGATTTTCCACATATTGCATCATGACCTCAGTGGCCTTGTTCATACGTTTCTCCTGTTGCACAATGAGGAAGTCAGTCAGTACAAACCTGCATTACAATCTAGGAGCACAGAAACGGGAACATATGCCGAAAACAATGTGTTCATCTTAAAAGTAGAGAGTGTTTGAACACTTGGCTCTCTTGCAGAGTCAACTTGTTTAGTTGATCCTAAACAAGTTGACACACTCATACACACAACCCTGACCTTTTTGCAGCCTGATGAATGGAAGTCAAATTTTCATTTGTATTTTAAATCTTTTTATGGCTTGGTCTCCTCCAACTTCTGAGAAAAATGTCGAGCTCATCAGCTTATTAGATGTTCAACTGCCTCCACCAGCTAGTTGCTAAGTTTGTCTGTTGTTTGGTTCTGGGCAGGTAGCATACATCAGAGCTTGTTTGCAGAAAACATATGGAAACAGGCTTGATGAGAGTCAATGAGACTGAACCATGCAGTAAAATGCGCAGTAAAATCAAAACAATGAGCTAAAAGAAAGCTAAGAAGTGCCATAGAGCTGTACTGTTTGGTGATAATTCTTTGTGATTCGTCCATACAAGTCATTTCACATCGTAAGCAGTTATTTGATTCAAAATATTGATTAACATAGCCTTTGATAATAAAATTGATTGCGTTTTATCATGTTTATTTTCTGGCTCTCCGGTCTTTACCCAATCACTGTTCCAAGTTATTTATCCGTAAAAATTTCAAGTTATGAAATTTTGTTGCCAACAAATATGACATTTATTTCGGTTAGTCCACGAAGAAGAAACTGAGAATATACAGCATTTTTTCCAAAAAAGCCATACACAAAGGGAAGGAACAATTTGCTATGTTATGAATGTTTATGCATTAATTGCAAAATTTCTTTTTTATGATTTAATTGTAGATAAATGTTAAATATATACAAAACATGCTTTAAAGTAAACACATCACATCTTTGTGGTGAGATGTTAAAAAGGTAAAATAATAGAAAAAGAAAAAAAAATAGTCACAGAACTCATGGACAGTAATGCCCAGTAGAAAATCACAAACTGTCAGGATCTGTATTCATTTCCTGTTTTATTTTGAAGTTGGTTCTGTTGTGTTACTGTTTGTTTTACTTCCTGGTTTTTCCCGCCTGTGTTGATTACTGTTTCCACCTTAATGTCTTTCACCTGTGTATTGTTTTCTGTGTATTTAAACCCCGCCCTCATTTCTCATGCCTTGCCAGATTGTCTTTGTTACCCTTGTGTTCAAGCTCTCTCGCATTTAGTCCCGATTTTGATTCCCTGTGTATGATCTGTTTTTCCGGTATTTTTGTGACCCTCGATTCTGCCTGTTCCTGATCTGCCTTGTTGCCTGGTTTAACTGACTCCTGGTATTTTGACCTCTGCTACGTCTCTCGGATTAAAGATTTGGATTTTGGACATTGCACTTCTGCCTGACTCTCTCTCTCTTGCACTTGGATCCACACACACCTGCCCTTACACAAACTGTGTGAAGCAGTGGATACCAAGAAACTAAAACGTTATATAAATGTGAATAAACATGGCTATGGAGAAAACCAGAAACTCACTCAAAAGACTATTATTGCTGCATCAATAAATGCCATGTTATGGGTGCCTATCATTTCTTTGCAATTATAATTAAGTTGTCATTAATAGCTGGGCAGCTGTACAAAGAAATGACAGTGGTTTGGGTTTATAAATAGCTATGATTATTGATGTTTGCTTCGGCCGGCACAAGGTCAGCCATGACATACGATAAAAATCCTCTCTAAAAATCTAAAAATTGTCAAAGTGCAGCCAAAAAGGCACTCCAGCGGCCCCAAGACATCCTGAAAAAGACATTATCATTCAAACAATAATCTGTACCATATATGAACACAATGAAGTATCTGTCAGTAAAATGTTGTGCGTTGTCTCGGTTTGCACTGTCACCTGCATGTGTTTGTTTAACCGCACCTGTCGAACTGCTCCAACTATCTCTGCTCGGCTGGAGAGCCGCGTGGCCAGGCGGTGCAGCACCGCTATCGTCTCTACGAGGCGCTGGTAGGCTTCGCGCTGCTCCAGGTTTTGCCACTGTGGCGCAGTCATCTGCAAGAAACACACGAACAACATTGTGTTCCAGCTCTCTCAGGAAAACAAAGTGTACATAACTGTCTCTTTTGTTCTAGGATTGGACAAGATGAATATTTACTGTGGGACACTTCCAGGAAACATCAGGCAGATGAAGGAACACTAAAGAGCCAGAGGGAAATCTTCTTTTCTAGTGAGTTGATCTAATATAAGCTGCTGTTTTCAAGGACCAACCTTCAGCGCTCCTTTGAATTCTTCTAGTTCTTTCTCTGTGTCTTCCTCAGTCAGATTCCTCTCCCTCTCTGCCTGTTTGAGTCGCGTCTCCAGAGTGTAGTTGTCATTACGAAATGCCAGTGACAGCTGGACAAATGCATTCTGTGGGGAGGATGTTACTGCTCAGAATGGCACATAAACAACACATTAAACACAGACAAGCAGCCGGTGGTGGCAACACACCAACACAGCGGAATCAGAGCAATCCATATAAAACTCTCCCACAGTACAGCACACACACACACACACACACACACACACACACACACACACACACACACACACACACACACACACACACACACACACACACACACATACACATTCTAAATGAGAGTCAGTGCTGTTGTTTGTGTAATACTAATATGCATTTTTATTGGTTGACGTGCGAGGGAGAATCGAGCAGCTCAGAGACGAGCCTGGGGAGCAAGCTGTGATTCTGACATTTGACCTCCTAATGTTTTGCTGTGCTGATCAAAGCCAGTCTGCACCGTTTTCCAACATACATGGGCTGCGGGTGAAAGGAAATATATGAACTCTGACTGTCCTGATCGAGACAGATCCCCGAGGGAGCAGCGAGAGGGGCAACAGCCTGAGCCTGACAGCGTCACTAATGTTTGCATTTTCTCCACAGGAAATCACTCTTGAGTCTCTTTGGTCTGATCATGAACAGAAAGACACTTCCCTGTTGAAGACTGCCAAATCCAGGCAGCAAATTTTTACGTCTGTGTAATTAACTACTTTGGTAACAAAACAGGTTATTATAAACATCGGGCTTCATGTGGCGAGTGTTCAGCAGTAAGTGGAACAATACATCTGCCTCCACTGTTTGAACAGCAAGTAAACAGATAAGCCTACTGCTGGCAGTCAGTTTTATGAAACGTTGTATTGGGACTTGTACATAGTTAATTACTGAGAAAAGTGGAAATGAGAACATTAAATTAGATATATTTTATTTGGGGAGCAGAACATGGCATAAACCAAATTTGTTTGTGCTATCTTACAGTTAAAGTCGTAAATAAATGTTCTTGCAAATAAGTTGAGTCTCTTCCTACTTATCATATAAAATGGAGGTTTAAATTGCAGACAAGCGAAAGCAAAGCACCACAGGAAAACCAAAAATCATTAACAACAGAAAATCGTTGGAGGCAGCATGTTTGGATAAAGTAAGGAACTTTCAATGCTTCATCATGAAGGGGAATCATTTTTATTTTTTTGTGACTGCGTATCTTCATTTTTAGCCAATGAAATGTGTGTAAATCACGCAAACAACCTGTACAGATCAGATACCAACCTCAACCTCTTTCTCAGTCAGTGGGGGTGCACTGGAATGAAATTAGAAATTAACTGTTAGTAAGGTAACTAATGTACATATTTATGCACAGTGTATCTGAGATGCAAGGCAGGGTATTTTTTATCTATTGGGCAAAAGGTAAAAGGTAGCTGAAGCAGCAGCTGGTTTGTTACACACCAGCCTGGCAGACCCCGATGAAGTTTCAGTTTTCTCAGCATCACATCTGAAATGTTCGGCATTGCGTCAGACTTCTCCTTCGTCTCCACACTACTGGCCAAGTTTGGAGAGGGCTGAGGACCTGCAGACACATCGCTGCATAAATCGGACCTCAAGAGAATTACCGGGTCTTTGTCCAGAAAGGTTTTTGCGTTACGTCTCAAGTAATTTGAAGCAGGTTTAAAGTCAAGTCTCAAGATCTTTTGTGCAAGTCCAAGTAAAAGTGAGACTATATAACTTTTCCAGCAGCAGCCACAGCAGCCACTGTGACCACAAGTGGTAGTTAAAGGCTAATGAGAAATATTAAAACGCAGGGTGATAGTAGCACGAATAAAGAAGAGTCATTCAGTAAAATGTATTTAGTTTGCTAACATTACCCATCATAAGCTACTGGACATACAAGACCAAGTTCAACTGAGGCATCAAAACCCGTGAGTGTGTTGACGTTCACTGACAAAAAAAGTGAAAGAGTCTCTAAAGATACAAAGGAGCACATTTATTTAATGGGTAAGAAGTGACACAGTGAAAAAATGTGAAAAAAAGTGAACATTTCGGTCATAGGAACATCGTCCAGACCAACTTACAGACCATATTACGTGTGTGTGTGTGTGTGTGTGTGTGTGTGTGTGTGTGTGTGGGTGTGTGTTTGTGTGGGTGTGGGTGTGTGTGACATGTATGTGTATATATATACACATATATTGTCTGAGAATATATAAACACTGTTTATTTTAACTGTCACTTTTTACACATGAAATACATTTATTCATTTTGCATCTTTTTGCATCTTTTGGCTGTCAGGTCTTTGGCTCACATGCTTTAACAACCATGCCATCTGCTGATGGAAAAGGAAAACACCATTTCTTTCTCTTTTACGAGGCCAGTGAAAGGGTGGCACAGAGGAAAAAAAAACACAAGAACAGATCGTCATCATTTTCTGACTGGAACAGATGGTTTCCCTGAGATTCAGGAAGCGCCCACCCTTGGCGACATTGCTGAATGTACTGTTGAAAATACTTTCTGTCTTACATGGACAAGAGGGCAAAGAAGGACAGTTACCTTTTTCCTGTTCAGCAGCTTCACTCAAGTCTGGTAACTTGGATCCCACCAGGCTTTGGTTACGCATAAGCTTGTGCTCCTTTATACACAAACACACACATGAACAAAGCAATTATACTTTCTTCTTACAACATTTTAAAACAGTGACATTTGACTATAAAAAGAGCAAATCATGACAATAAAATGTAATCTGTTAAACCAATGCTTTACCTCTCTGAGTTTAGTCAGTTTCTGTACGGTCCCCGGCTGCACGGAGACGTCTTTGTACCCTGAGGACTTGAAGACCGCATCTCTGGGCTTGTCTGAGAGGGTGTCCTCTGCTGCAGGAGGGAAACTTGGGGCTCCATTTCTGGAATTAAGGCTGCCTACAGCATCCCAGGAAACAGCTCTCATTAGTGGTGGGAAGGCCCCAATTGTCTTGATCTCTGCTGTACAGGGGGCCTGTTGAGTTGGGGGTCGGGGGACGGGTTTGGCCACTCCTGTTGCCGGGGCCTGGTTGGGGTTTTGGCCCAAACCAGCTCCCTCATCCGCTTTATTGACCGCTGGAGGACTCTTAGGTACAGCAGGATCACAGTTCTCCTTCTGAACACCAAAACGGGGTGTTAGAGTTCCAGAGGACACTTTCCTTTTCTCAGTGGGCTTCCAATCCACCAACAGCCTGCCCTGAGGTCAGCAAGATAAAGACTAATATTAATACATTTAGTATTCCTGATGTGCAAATAAACTGGTAGTATCACAATTCCAATTCCATATTTGTATTGACAAAGAATGTAGTAAACTCCCACATACGGTCAGGACCTTCATGGACCTGCCTGGGCACAGCAATGCTTTGGGCCAAATGATAACACTAGCAAGGCTCACAATGACAATGCAAACATGTTTAACAGGTAATTTTCAGCACCGACACTAAACATAAAGTACAGCTGAGGTTGATGGGAATGTCATGAGTTTTTCCAGGTATTAGATCACAAACCAAAGTACTTGAATAAATCAAAATTTTGACAACATGATGGCACTAGCTGAAAAGTCAAAGGATCACCAAAGTGATTACAACTTATCTTGAGGGGAATGTGAATGTGTAAATCAAATCCATTTAATAACTTTCAAGACATTTCACTGAAAACCAATTCAGGAGATCAGCTAAGCCAGAAGGATTCATCCTCTGGGAACCATGAATGTCTGCACCAAAGTTTGTGCAACTTCATCTTATATATGTTAAGATATTTCTTGGGACGAGTGAAAAGTTTGACATGCTGGTGGTGTTAGAGGTAAATTCAGGTGTTAAAGCCACTGGGATTCATCCACTTGGGAGCATGAATGTCTTTACCAATAGTTGTTAGATTATTTATTGTTATTATTATTTTGGGTTAAAATGAGTACTTTGTTAAGTTTAGAAGACCTTATATGTCATGGTTACAATAATAAACAAGCAGTTAAGGTTATGGAACGGTCATAGTTAAAAGAAACAACACTAACAATCGGTTTCACGCAGGAAACGAACAGCGGTCTCTTGTGTCAAAGTACTGTGCTTTGTCAACCCATCCCTCCACCCTGACCTCCACCTAATGCAGGCTTTATAGCTCTATATACATCACCGGACTTCCTCCTTTGCTCCTGTCATAACTACCATAGCCGCTAGAGGTCGCCTAACAATAAAATGTAACTCTGGATGGCAAAAAGCTGCTAGCATAGACGACCTATGTACTCGTTTTTTTACAGGAGGACAGATCCTGTGAGTCTAATGCTTGGCAAAGGTCTATGAGTGAAATGGTCCTTCCTCAGTAAACAAGGCATTCAAAGTGAGCAGGAGTTGACTTTTTTGTTTTGTATGAAACTTCACTCTTCTACAGACCTTTCTATTGGGTGTGCATTAGACAGTAACACATTTGTGTCAGTAAGAGAAACTGCAGCAAGTGAATATGTTAATCTGACCTCCTGATCCTGGGTCGCTACGTCAGGCTGTTCTCGCACTGAAGGAACCTCCAGATGCTACAAGAGATTGATACATAGCAAGTTTTCTTGTGTTAATAAATATTACTTGGACCAATAAGTACTGAGTGATAAATTAGATTATAAATTAGGCAGGACTGATTTTGATTGTTAATGGAACCTTTCAAACACAGAGGCAACTCCAAGGCAACAAATTAGAGCAACATTTAAAAATACAACCAAAAAGGAAATTAAAATTAACACCGACAGTCTTAAATGGGGGAAAGTGAGCATCTGCATTACACTTCACATCACCATATTGTTTTATATTAACATTAATTTCTTTACCTGACCAACAGACAGTGAGCTGACATGGGTTGACTCTGAGGTTCCTGCAGCTGAAAGAGCAGAAGTCAACCAACAAAATGATTCTCAAAAAGTCCAGTGGAAAAATAATTAAATAATAGGAAAAGAGGGTACAAAAGTTATATATAAAAGTAAATAAAGAAGAACTTCATACTAAGAATACCAGTTTGCGGGGCCACAGTCAATGAGCTGCTCCTAGATGAACATGGTGAGGACGACGGAGTTGGAGTTGGAGAAAGACCTATTTGAAAAAAATAAGTTTGTGAATTAAACACATTCTTCATTTAGTTCAGTGAAAACATTTTACAGTAACAAACTAAATAAAAAAAGGTATTTAGGTACTGTGTATGTAGAGTTCTCCAGACCATGCTCAGAAACCCTCAAAAGTATTAAAAAAAATTAAGACATTATTTGACTTCTCCTCAATCAACCCATGCTTAAGAGATCATATGCTATGTTCAGGGTTGTCTGTGTGTGCATGTATGTGTGATTGTGCTTTGTACTACCTGTGGGTGAGTCAGTGAGGCTGCTGGTGGAGCGGCGGCCGCGGCGCGTCAGGAAGCGGTCGCTGACCTTCTTGGCCTGTTCGAGCAGCTCCAGGTTCTTCTGTCGATCCTCCTCTGAGAGCTGCAGCTCTGGCAGCTGATCTTTCACTAGGTCGATCACGTTACCTGTGCTGTCTGAGAAAGACAACACACACATGTACACACATGCCCCACCAACCCACGTGACACCCACCCACACACACACACACACACAACCACACACACACACACACACACACACACACACACACACACACACACACACACACACACACACACACACACACACACACACACACACACACACACACACACAAACATGTACAAGGACGCTTTTGATTCCATTTTTTTTTTTTTTAACTTTTCTACAAATAACTGGTAATTATAACATGTCAAGATACAAGCAAACAAAATACAGTTATTGACAAACAGCACTGTTAATCAGTTTGCTTATTATTAACAAAACATCTGGCGATAAAGCTTTAATTTGCATAAATTTGATGACATTTGATGAAATCTTTACATTTAAGAAGTGTATGAGCGCTGCTGGATTGGAGCAATTTGGAGAGGAGTTGTTTCTCAAGGATATTTAAGGGGGATTCCTCAGGTTGAAGTCTCATGGCAAGGAATAATTCACAGATGGATGTAAGCCAATAAATTAGGTGATGAGGGCTGGCCAAGTTAGGGATGTTTTTATCTCCTCCTCTCCTCAGTAAAGGGCATCAAGCTACACATCAAAAGTAATCAAAACAGCAAAAGCATTTCAGGCATGTGGGAGGACACACCGACAGATTCATCTCAGGAAACCGATGACCAAACTTAGTCTAAATGTTGTGGAGCTTCTTGTGTAACTACTGTACACAGCACAAGAGATTATTGTCTTTTTATTCATCCTTGGAAAGATAGATGGCTTAAAAAGAATTAAATCAAAGCCGTTTTGAAATTGCAGTTCAACGGAGAAGCATTTTTGATTGTGGTAACAGTGTTACAAATGTCCACTTAAAAACAGAAAAACAGGTCACTTCTGGAAAAAACAGTCAGTGACTGGACTGAAGCAAATGTTGCTAATGATAACATCAAAATAGTTCTCATGGTGTTGTGTTTATCTTTAGGTAATTACATCTACAGTGTGTATCTGTGTGTGTGTGTGTGTTTGTGTGTGTGTGTGTGTGTGTGTGTGTGTGGGTATGTGTGTGTGTGTATGTGTCTGTGTACAGGGTTTACCCACCGACTGTGGTGATGGGTCCTCCAGAGGAGTTTCTGGCCAGGCGAGCTCTGGGACTATGTGGCCTGAGAGAGGAAACCGTAATGATTCAGTCACATTGTCCCTGTTTACAGCTAAAGCACAAGAAAACTATTTCAGTGTTTGAGATGGTGGAGGGATGATTACCTGGCCTGTTCCAGAGGACGTCCATCTTGTTGGACAATGGTGGCCTGCTGTGGGTAGACAATGGTGGGTGTATTCATGACGATAGCTTGGCTATCACCTGGTGCAGACTGTGCAAAACAATACAAAAAAACAAACAAAAAAACACAACAAAACACAATTGTAAGGATTAAAACAAGATTACAGTCAACCTTCATTCATTCGGCTTTCATAACAGATGTGGATACCGTGTAGGAAGGAAGCTGGAGAAAATTTCACATTATCCCAATAAAGGGCCCCGGGGCAAATTGAGCTGTGGAGCCCCTTTTGACACCCTGGTTCCTCTCGATCTCTGTGCATGGTGTACTCTATGTATCGTGCTGCATTTATTTACCCATTACAGAACACTACAATACACTACACACCGTAGGATCAATATATCTTTTCTGTGTTTGTGGTAATTTAATAAAACACAACTTTAGGTATATGCATCATAAACACAGCATCAACAGGGATAATAAAGGTATTAAAACTGGATTTTGACACAAAGTCCCCTCAACACGGCAGTGGCACAAGATTAGGTAAAAATACAATTTACTGTTCATTGTACTGCAATTGTGCATTTTGCCAAGGAAATTTGCAGTTAATCAATTTACCACAAAGAGTGAACCTAGGGGCCTTCAGAGTCTGGGCTACTGGGGAAATTGCTGCTTTGCCTAGCTGGTAATCCAGCCTTGACTGTGGGCGCTATGCACACAGTTTTACAAATATGAAAGGTCTGCATCCACCAGTGTGATGGCTTTTTTCAGTGAGTTAGAGACAGCTGCCCTCTTAATACCTTAAATAATGATTGGTTCAATAGACAACTTACCCCCAATACTGGGGGTTAGTGTTAAAGGGTTTGATTATAATATAAATTTGGTAAAGGGGGGAAGAAATGCTCATTTAAAGGAAAGTCTCCTCAAAATACTTTCTGAAGAAAAAAATAGGCTTGTGGTTTGTTAAGGCAGGCACTTACAGAGGGTTGGTTCTGAGGGTCAGACATTTGTTAGATCTATGACCTGGGGTATTCCAGTGGCCAAATAATTTCAGGCGCTGGTCACAAACCGCAATTTCCCTTGTTTGACTCCATCTAGGGAACTTTTTTGTTCCCAATCTCCGTCTCTCCTCATTTCCTGCCATCTCTCTACTGTCAGGTCTCAAATAAAAGCACTAAATACCCCAAAATACTCACAGAAAAAAAGAACTATAGAACTTAAAGAATGAGTATGAATTACCCCAAGATAGAACAAATCAGCTGAATTATGTTGAAAATGAACGTCAACATACATCTGTTGAACAGCTTCACCGTTTCAAACATGAATCCCAGTTTTGTATCTAAAAAAGTCCACAGCTTCTGGAATGAAAGGTCATTCAATTTTAAGTTTGAGAGACATAAAATTCCTGTCCAACTACTAAAGGTAAGTATGCAAGTAAACACAGACTGAGATCAAGCACTAATTCCTTAAGAGCTACTCTGAGAGCTGATCTTTGC
The DNA here is from genome assembly GCF_016859285.1 of Xiphias gladius. NCBI lineage: Eukaryota > Metazoa > Chordata > Actinopteri > Istiophoriformes > Xiphiidae > Xiphias > Xiphias gladius. The sequence continues at coordinate 20,008,853 of NC_053400.1, read as the reverse complement.
ACTAGAATTCTAATAAAAGGAATCCCTCTGATGGTAACAGTGAAGACAGGCTGCAGAAAGGCCATGGCTGTGCTAACGGTGGACACTTTTATAGTGGTGGCATATGCCCTGAAGATTAGATTATACAGCTTTATTACATTCTGCAGAGATGTCTTATCGAGCATGTGTGTATATGAGCAACTGCAGCGGAAGACAATGTTCTCCGAGGACTCTCTTGTCCGCTGCGGTTTTGAGATATCCATCTCTGAAATGTCTGCTGCCTTCACAGCACAATCAAGAGAAATATGTCTTTGTAGAAACAATGTCGTGAAGTGTTCTGGGCCTTGCTGTGAACAGTTTTTACAGGAACTAGTTTCTACACGGATATTTAAATTTATGGATTATCCTAAGTAGAAGTATTTTTCAATGCTCTAAGGCGAACAAACAAAATTGCATTCATCTCCATTGTGGTGATTTGACGGCAGGAATTGCAGAGGTGTTTATTAAAAAAAAAAACTTGCATAAACTTGGCAAGAATTTAATTTTTTTAAAAAGGGGAAAAAAACTGAGAAAAAGTTTAGTATACTTTGGTAAACTGACCCTTAAATTTGACCCTTTTTTTTAAAGTAATCTTTTATTTATATGAAAAGAAAACAATTTTATCTCAAAATTAAAAATTACAAAATCTGCCTCAAAGGGCCTGAAGCTGACATTTTGTAGCGGTAGTGTATTTGCTAGACAACAGAGAATAAACCAAAAGTCATCTGCATCCTGAACCAGTGAGCTCTACTGAAAATTCCACACATCTTTTTAAGCAACCTCAGTAGTGGCTACAGACTCATAAAACATCCATGAATTCAGAGAAATTGAGAAGAATTTGTAAACATTATGTGAACCACTTTGTGCCGAACCCATAAAACATGAGTAGAGAGCCAAAAAACTAAAGCCAGGTCAAATGCTTATACGATAGTTATAGTTGGTAGCATTAGTAACTTCTGTTGGTTTCTGCGCAGCCAAAGGGAGCATTTGTAACAAAAGAACGAAAATAAATGTGCCGTTGAAGAAAAAACACTGGGCTCTCATTTATGAGGGATTTATCTATTGCCTCTACTGATAAATTCAGTTTTTATGCTTTTCAGAAAGTGGCAGTGCGTGCACTCACTGTACTGGGAGAGCTAGAGGAACTGTCCAGTTCTTCGGGGGAGTCCTCTTCTTCCTCGGGCAGTGTGGGCATGGCAGGGGGCAGGGAGGGGCGAGAGCGGGTGTGGGGGAAAATAAAAGGTCTCTCAGTTGCACAGGGGACGTCAGAGGACTCCTTGGAGTTATTGTCACTTTGTTCAAGAGGAGGTCCCTGTAGTAAGTGTTTCTCCTCCTCCTGGAGCTGCAAGATCATAAACACACGAAGACACAAACACATGTATGTTATGCATGAGTAGAGACATGTGCATTAGATGAGTAAATGTCTAGGAAAATTGCAGGTAGTTATTGAACTGGTACACAAACCACTGATCTCATTTGTCCGGGAAAATTAATTCACATAGAATATACACAATGAAAATCCTTTCTGGCCAACCACAGCTAAAAAAAACAAAAGATATACTAGAACAAAACAGTCCCAGTATAAACAAGTCCCAAAATAGCTTCATTCTCCACTGCACTGCAGCAGCAATATTAGCAAATTTTCCCAAGAAACTAATCCATTAGAAACAAAACCTCTGTTTTGAAATTGTTATTGAATTTCCTTATGACTCAAGTGTGTGGCTTTTTAGCTCTCACAAGTTCAAAAAGAGAGTGCGCTTCACAAGGCAAGCAACACAGCCAGGAAATCTTCAAGGACAGGAAAGTGCAATCATTTGCACTGAGCATACACTAATTGTCTACCTTATATTCTTACTTCATTTCAAGTAAAAACACAAGGTAGAAATTCAATACTATAGTGGATAAATGTCATGAAACCTTGCAACAGCAGATTCACACTGACATCCTCTCTCTAGGGATGTTATAGAAAGTAGTATCGGGGACTCAACAAAATATCATAGGAAACAAGCACATTATGTTGTCTTGATGCAGATGTATTTAGCTGTAAAACATACATTTAAATTGCTTTACTAAATTAATGCATATCTAAAATGTGCACTGTAACCCCTTTAGTGTAGAACTAAAATGAATACTGGGTCATATGTGGACATTCATAAATGATAAAATCTGTTACTAAATAATACCTTCACCTCAGTACAGAATGGACAGAGACTATCTTGGAAGTAGAAGCAGCAAAGACGTCACAGATGGCAAGAAACTTGATAATGTTAGAATCTTACAAGGTATAACAAGGTTCGCCATGTTTCATGTTGTATCCTGAATATTATCAAAACCAAGATAAGTTACAATAGACTGCATGTAAAACTGCTGTAACTGACAGACTACATCATGCAGATGACACGACACAGACAGGGATTTTAAAGAAGTTGAATAAAATATTACCAAATTATTATAACATATTATAATAAAAAGATCATTCTCTGATGGGTGCCACCGAATGTCTCGCCCACCAACAAGTCCTCCAACCCAAATAACCACGTAGGTTGTTTGTCCCTACGCTCTGACTCATAGGATCATGTCCTGAATTAGTGCCTCTACCGCGGCAGGAGATAGGGCACAGATAAACTGCGAAAAACCAATGTTGAAAAATAAATAACTAATCCTTCTATGATGTGACAGTTGCATGTATGTATCAAGGTTTGGGTGAAAATAAGCATTTCCTTAGGTTAGAGGACCTTCATTGCCATGGTTACAATACTCAATACGCATTTAAGATTACAGAGTGATCGTGGTCATGGTTACAAGAAACAACACTGACTATGGGTTTCAAAGCAGTCTTCCATGATAAAGTCCAGTCTTTGGTGACCATCCATCACCCCGACCTCCTCCCAAAAAGGACTTTGTCGTTCTTTACACTACGACACCTGACTTCCTCCTTTGATCCAGTCATAATTACTAAGGCCGCTGGAGGATTTTGTCACTGGAACATAAACATGTCGTTTTGGGGCATTTGCTGAAACGACTAATGCGTCCTCACACAACTGCTAGATGTTGCTTAACAATAAAACTTAACTCTGGGTTGTAATAAGCTGCTTGCACAAATGACCTATGGGTTCGTTTTTTATGGGAGGACAGCCTCGAAAAGGCCCTGGTTGGTTCAATACTGTCCCACGGATCTACAGGTGGCAGTACCACGCCATGGAACTTAGCAATGCAACAACTTGCTTTGCAAATGTTTTATGAGGAAGGAAATGCATTCAACACATTCGTTAGAGCACGAGGATTCACATTTACATGAACATAACTCTTGTCTGTTTGAGGGCACCTTTTAGTTTGTGAATATTTTTACTAAACCTTCCTCGGCTGGGAAAATGGATGAAAAAAAGATGCATTAAAAGTCTCAGATCTTGGCCTTTGAAGATAATGAAAAATTTATTAGATTCTTCTAGACTCATGAAGTAACAAGCAGCGATTTTTCTCATTTTTATCTGAGTGATGTTGAGTGGGGCATTACACAACAACAGCAACACTGACTGAGGGATTGAAAATGCAAATAAATCCCACTCATGACTGAGCCTGCAAAGCTAAAGTTACATGGGTTCTTATTCTCACACTGATATTTTCATCAGCCAGTTACTGTTTTGACCAGGAAATGATCAAAGGGACTGGGATGCACTGGGTTGTTATCAAACTCTGCGACATTCAGTGTAACTTGCTCACACAGGCTGACTGAGGCAATGAGCTCCTGAGGGACAGAGCAAAACAAACAGAGGGTCTTGTAGATAAATTATGAAAGGAACACAAATATGAGTACAGGCATGGAAGATAACCGCGAGGAGAAATCATTACTCTACACTAAAATGTAGAGTAATGAAATGTTTTTTCACCTAAGACAGTGTGAATTTATCAAAGCTTAGTTTATGAAGTTTAAAGGTGGAAAACACTGTCAGTATTATTATAATAACAGACATGAGAACATAAAATGAAGACAAATGGCAAAAGTTACGACAAAGTATGAATAGCGTCAGTGGAGAGCCAACAGCAAACAAAATGATGCAGCGTTTAGCTATCAGGAGAAAGATAATAACTGATTAATCACTGCAACTACAAGAATGAAAAGTATCTTGTTCTTAAGATAGAGGTTGAAGTGCTCGAGATAGAGGTTGAACCAAAGCTGTGCTGTGGAGCATCAGCAACAGGGAACCCGTGCTATCTATGCAAATGTAGGTCAGTAAAATATTCTATTTGTCAAAGACCGTCTGCTTACCGTATGTTCAAATCTTTACCAAATCAAAACCAAGAGCCTGAGCTACAGTTTGCTGCATACAAAGCAGATGTCTAACTAATGATTGCTGATTAATTTGCTGATATTTTCTCGGGTAATCATTTAGTCATGGGAGAAAAATGAAAAATAAAAAACCCTTAATAGTTCAGTTCCCCATAGTTCAAAGTGACGTCACCAACTGTCTTGTTCTGTCAAACCGACAGTCCAAAAACCCAAAGATATTCACCTCACTATTACAGCGAACATTCACATTTGAGTAGCTGTAAGCCGTGAATTTACTGTTTTTGCTTGAAGAATTACTTAAAGAATTATTCAGTCAGCAAAATGTTTGCTGAGATGTTTGAGAAATTGATTAATTGACTATTTATTTCTGCTCAAAGACATTCACGTTTCATGTTTGCCATCAGTCCTGCAGCAGTTACTTGAGTCATGGCAGAGAAAAATGACCTCATTCAATTAGATATTATGTGTGTGCAACTGAACCATTGTTTGAACTCACGGCTCTTCCCTTTTTAGTGATAAATTTATGCAAATGTAAATATGGAGCAGATTTAACCTCTTGAAGGAGGAAAGTGCTCTCAGACTCTGCACGAACCCTTGTCAGTGTGGGGTTACTATACTTGATGTTAATGTAGACCCCCCCCACACACACACACACACACACACATGTAGATCTCCGTATGCATGATCCAGCACAGGTGTGGCTGTGCTTTGACAGCCACTGCTTGTTGTCACATTCACCAGCTGATGAATAAGGTGAGGGAAAGGTGTGATGACTTACTGGTTATTTTAGAAGTATGGCATACACTTTACACAGGACAAATCCTCTGGGAAATCAGGGCCAGACTATGCAGAATGCTGTTCAGTGTCATCACAAACATGACAAGTTTCTTGGGAACATATAGGGACAGAAAGGCTGTGAGTCACCAGGGAGGAAATGGGTTTGTTTAACTGTCTTCCAGAGGGTGCAAGGATATTTCCTGACTACAGGAACACTGTCATACATGAGTAAATTCACTTCTCTTTCTCAGCCTTCAGTAACATTTAGTACAGAAGTTTTAATACTTTAAAAATCAGTTTTTCTACTCCGCTGTTTGACCTGAGTTTAACAGATGAGGAAAGTCTTGCAGTTGCAGAAAGCAAGAGCATGTATCTTTCACTGACGTCTACTCATTTTATCTGGTTCCCATACCTGAAAGTATGAACTTTCGTCTCAGTCTAGTTCTTCTTCTACTTCAGTTATTATTTATCAGTTTGGATGAAAAGAGATCAGCTTTGAGGTTCTATTGCATAAATATGAGAGCGAGTCACTCTGAATATTTCTAACGTGATTATCTAATTCCCCCTGAAGTTCAGTGCAGTTTTAGGAACAACCACCTGGATCTTTCGTAACTGACTAAAAATATGGATCCTAATTCCATTTTGTTTTTCATTTATTCATTCGTCAGTATCCTACTTTTCCACAGCTGCAACAGGTTGTTTATTTGATCGAAACATGCCAAATAAGGATAGGAATACTTAGATAAATCACTGATCATCTCAAGAGGTTGTATCATCTGAGAATATTGCCACTTCTTACTAAGCAGCCAAACAAAGTTGCAAATGCAGCTCAACAAGTTTAAAGTCTTTTGATGACAGAATCCTGCTTTCAAGCAATACAGTATTGAACCAGGTCATGTTTCTTCTGCTGGCAGAGGCAGAGGAAAGTATTACTTCTTGAAAATAACTCAGCAAAAACAAAGATGCCAACCTGCACTGTGGCCGGCTCGACTGTGCATAGTGTTTCCCTGGCAGACCATGAGACTGAGATAAATATTGCAGAGTAATTGAATCACTCTGATTATTTCCTGTGGGGGGAACAGGACAGAACATTACAAGCCTTAGCACAGAAAGCCCCTTCCTCGGAAACGCCGTGAGGACATGGAAATCTTGTTCTTACAGTGTACACTCAACTTCTAAAAGAAAACTTCTTTGTCCATCAGAACCATCATAGTCAGAATTACCTCCTCATTGCAGCCAGGCCTCGCTGGCTCTTTCCACAGAGGGAGAGACGAGGGGACCGGCACCCTCCTCCCCTCCTCTGTTACATAAGCCCGCTCTCTCATGCCAGATTTGTTTAAAATTTGGTTGTGTGAAGCACTGAGTACAGGGCCACCAGAGGAAGTGGTGGCTACAGAGCCACAAACATGGCAGAGGAAGTGTGAGAAAGAAAATGAAATGGATGGACAGAGAGATATACAGTCAGGTGAGGGAGGAATGCAGGCCCAAGGAGAAGGCAAGATGACACGGAGTTGCACTTCCAGACAAACACTTGATTATGTAAACTCACCGCAGCAGCTACAAGTCAGACTGACAACACTGTCAAAAAGTCCAAAAACACACCCTGCTGTAGAAAATTGCTGGTAGAGCTGCAACTGCATCTCCTGCAGCTGCACGTGTCCACCCTAAAACCCTCAGCCACGGACAGCACGCACATTACCTGAGTCCACCGCTGTAGTGCTGTAGAGAAACACACGCACTCCCGCTGATCCCTCCAACTAAGACCGACTTCCCACAGTCAAACTGTCACACTCAGCCTTTCCCTCAGAAAAACTCCTCTATCCTCGGGGCTTCTCCTTCCTTCTCCCGTCCCCTCTGTTCCCTGTCTTTTTTCAGCAGCAGCCTCTCTTTCACTCCTGGGAGCTTTGACCATTTAAGGAGAAGGGCTCTGTATGCCTCTTTGGGCTGCTGTGGAGTGTGTGTGTGTGTGTGTGTGTGTTCCGTGTGTGTGTCTATGCATGTGTGTGTTCACCACTGATCATCCCTCAACTAAAACCTGAAGAAAGTCAGAAAAGTGTGTTATTTTTTTCTGCAGCGCTTGTTTTTGTTACTGTAACCATAGTGTGGGAGCAGTAGGAGACTATTTTGTGTGTTGTTGTATGCAAGGGCATGTTTGTGAGAGCTGATAGATAGATAGATTACATCCGTCCAATCTCTGTTTACTCTGCAGCCTAAGAGGAATCCACACATCCACTTCTGAGCTTTTGATAATCCTTATTGTTTGGTGAGCTGCACTGTCAAACCTTGCACCATTTGTGCTGCTTTGGGGAGAGATTTGTCTTTTAAGGCCCGCAATCACCATGAATTTTGTGGATAAAAAAGAGAGCACAGCAGTTACATTGTTTGGAGGAATACAGCTGACGTTCACAGCGGATTACAGCATCACAGTTTGAATTAACGTGAGATGATAGCCTTAAGTGCTACAGTGTGAAGGAAATTGCTTATCAAAAGAGTAATTTGTGCAAAAAAGTCATATGTTCTCCTGATCTTAATCAGCACGAGTGAAATTCTTCTTTTAACTTATTTAGGCATTGACATTGTAAGCCAGTGGTAGAAGAAGTATTCAGACTCTTCACTAATTAAAACTACAAATAAAACAATGTAAAAATACTGTGTTATAAGTAAAAGTCCTGCATTCACAACATTCACATTCCGAGGGGTCCTGAGACGATTAATTAAAGAGGAACTACACAAACCCGCTTTCATTGTTATTTTTTCTTTTACTTTTCTCAAATTTTTGCTTTATTTTGAAATGTTGGATTATGTTACCTCTGTGAGTCTTGAACTCTCAACCATCTGAGAAGTTCAGAGGAGGAATTTCTCTTTGCTGTGAAATGTTCTTATTGTACTTATCTGAAAAGTGACAAATATTCATTGCTTTTTCATAAGGGACAAGCCACAAAGGTTGGGAACCACTGGTTAAATTTTGCATTTTCTATTTTATAAGCTTATCATTTATTTTTTTCGTACAGAAAACAGAATTGCTGTACTTTAAGTCCCCCTAGCATTTATAAGCAACATATAAAATTTAATTAGTGGTTTATAACACACTGTAATATAGCGTGAGCACATATAGGCATTTATTAAAACAGATAATGAATGACAATATAGTAAAATGCAAATGTAATAATTTAAATGTCTTCATAGGAGAACATTTGGTTGTTGATAAATACTGTATATTAATGTCCTTATCGCTGCTTACAACTACATTATAATGAGTTGTATTATAACTCATTATAATAGGGGGACTTAAAATAAAGTGTTAATGTTAACTAGTAACTATAGTTGATAGTATATGCTAAACCATAGTAACTATAGTCTGATAAATATAGTGGAATAAAAAGTACAGTGTTTTCCTCTGAACTGCATTGGACTAAAAGTAGAAAGTAACATAAAATGGAAGTAAAAATACCTCAGAATTGTACTTAAGTACAGTGCTTAAGTTAATGTACTCAGTTACTTTCCACAACAGCCCAAAGCACTAAGTTAAAAAGATCAGATGCACTTTATTTTTACATCTCAGGCTTGAAAGAAAGTGGTAGGCAGGACAGTATCCTCTACAAGAATAACATTTCCAACAGATCAGTTGAAAAGCCATAGAAGACACACAAACACAAGCCTCTACAAGCACAAATAATATTCTATTTTACTGTAATGAAGCAGGAGAGAGTCTTACCTTAATGTAGCTACCTCGTCCTGTGCTACCTGTTGGAGCCACAGCACAGACAGACAGTGAAAACAGTTGATTTGCATTTAACAGGAACCATGTGCAATGCAAATGTCATGAGACGGGTAAAAAAAAGAAAAGAGTAAGCCAGTGAGAGAGAGATACAGTGAGAGAGAGAGAGAGAAAGAGAAAACAAATGGGGAAGAAATAAATTGAGTTTTCTGCCTTGTGAGTCATGATATTCACCTGATTGGTAGAATTACTGTAACTCTTGTTTAAGGAAGTGCCCCCGCACCCCTCCAACCCTCCACGTCCCACCCCACCCACCTCTATAACTAGGGGCAACAATAACCTGGCAACCATCTCAAGTACTTGAGGTGCTTGATCCAGTGGTTGAAAGCTCTTGGCCCAAGTAAGGGCTATTGTGTCGTCTGCTTTAGGTGCCCTCAGGAAAAGGTTTGTAATGCTCTGATAAAAGCAACTCGCAGACGTTTATGTAGAGCACCATCACAGCTGAATAGCAATATGTCACTTTAAAGGTGACTAAACCGGGAGGAACTACAAATAAACCAGTATTATTCACATAAGAGAGGATACAGGTAAAATAAAACAACCCTGCACTACAGAGGTTTTGATATTTTCACCTTTCTTTCATTTAAAGATAGCCCATCAAAGAGCACTCTGTGTACTGTCACCAAACACACAGAGCATTATAGACCCTCTGCTTTTCTAAAATATTTACATTCAGTCTCCAGTGGATCTTTATTCATCATACAAGCTGACTGTGTCTGACGGCAACAAAAAAAACCCTAAAAACAAGTTTTATTCCTTTGTAATGTAACAGTAATGTGCCTAAAGCTGATTGAATATCTCATATTAATGTTTTATTAGTGTAAGGGAGATAAAGGAGGAATATAAAATAGTTTTAAAAGCCTTAATGGAGGCAGAGTACTCCATTGTACAAAGACACAGACATTTAAAAGCTCAACTGTTATTGTGGTTAGTAATGCCATTTGCTTCATGGATGAGGTTTATGTTGTAATTTTAAGTCATGCTAGCAGCTTTTCACTCTGGATGGGAATGTATTAGCCTATCCCTGCTAAACATCAGCATGCTAGCATTGTCATTGTGCCTAAGTACAGCTCCGGCTGCTAGCACGGCTGCAGACTCTCTGTCTTGTTTATGACTGTGTATGTAGACTACGTGCCATGCGTCCTCGTCATATGCTTGGCCTGCCACATTTTTGTAGACCTTTTTGATGTTGTTAAGTTTTCATTATCATATGCCACTGAATGTATCCGTTTCATAACAGCTTTTATTAGGTTTATTAGGTTTAATTTACGGTGCATCCTAAAACATGTGCTTTGATTTTGTTTTGTCTGCCTCTTGTTTTGCTCTTTTGATTCTTTTAATGCTTAATATTAACATGTCCAGAGACTGCAGATGAAAAATAGCCTTTTTTTTTTTTCCTTTTTAGCCATGTGACGTCAGGTTTGTGTTGATTAATGATTAATACACGCTGTCCCTAATAAACACGTAAAAAAGTAGCATATTCTTGAGGCTGTGCCAACATCTATAGCTCAATGGGTGGAGACAAGGAATGCCTGTTCTTTTAAAATATAATTTCCCCCTCTGAGGCCACCCTCTGGTTCTCAGCAACCTCCACATGCTCCTAACTCCCCTCTACATCACAAATAAACAATTAAATATAAGACTTGACCCTCTAAGCCATTAAGGGACTCTGTCTTGGGGAAGGAGAATGTGGAAATATTTGCCATGACCTTTCAGGGTTGGAAGAAAAGTGAACTTCCCTTTGGCTAAGAACTTATTGCAGCATGATTAGGATAGCAAAATATGCGATGAAATGACAAAATTATGAGTGTACATCCAGCAGCGTAAAGTGATTTTTCTTCATTTTGTGGGTAGAAAAAAAAAAAAAAAAAGTTTCTTTTAGGAAAAGTCACATACGATCTTAGAAATGCTTTAAAGGAAGCATTTGACATTTCAAGAAACACACTTATTCGCTTATTTATTCTCATGTCTGTAGCTGGAGCCACAGGGTGGTTAGCGTAGCTTAAATTTGCATAAAGACTGGAAACAGGGGGAAACAGCTAGCCTGTCTCTGTCTGAAGGTACCAACCAGCAGCTCAAAAGGACACATGGCATGTTATATCTCATTTGTTTGGAGTTTTTTGTATGATTTTTTTAATGGATTACACAAACAAATTATAACATTTTAATTAGGGAGCTTTGGTACAGAGCCAGGCTGGATGTTTCCCACTGTTTCCAGTCTTTATTTTAAACTAAGCTAATTGGCTGAGGGCTGTAGTTTCATATTTACTCTATAGACATGGGAATGGTATCAATCTTCTAACGGTCATAAAAAAAAATGTGCTACAGGCTTTTCCAATTCTTTTGAAGAAAGCATTTTCTTTTATTTACATTTCAATTGTTCTGCTTTTGTTAAAAGCCTACTGTAATGCATCTAAAAGCCTGCATTGTGTACTTTATGAGCTACAGATCTGGGATTTCTCAGCGTCTCTACATACATTGGATCAAAGCCCTTTAGAACAAATCAAACAACAGGGAAATACAGCTCACACAAACTGTTATATACCCTTAAAAATTAAAGAAAAAAAAAGACAACTTATAAAAGAGTTGCCATCTAAAAATGGGATGTAGCTAAAAACACTTGACCCTTCCTGTGTTTACTTAAAAAAAATCATTCTGACCACCCCTAATTTCTCCAATGCCCCCCACTGATAGATAACGTACACTACCTATTCTCTCTTCCTCCTCACAGTACCAGCTGTTGTGTGCAATATAAATATCTGCACAGTCTATTTTCAGACATCCTTAGGGATTACCATTAGAAAGGGAAGTAGCTTTAATATATCCGTGTCTCACAGTGGACTCCAAAACCATGATAGCACTAGAGCTGCATTTATGTAATGCAGCCATCATACCATTCATGGGTAGCTGTGGAGGCTCGCTGACTTCTGGGATTACATGAGACGGAGGAGGATTCTCCGTTCTGTCTCTGTTTTCAGGCTCCACGTTGGACTCAACCGTAAAGCATGCGGTGTCTGGTCCAGGATCAGCTGGCAGACACGGACCTGGAGACTTCAGAACAGACAAAGCAGATTTATTACTGCCTGACATAGGATACAAGAGAGACAACAAATCAACTTAATGCGTTCAACATTTTAGCTGCAGTTTATGTCATGTAAAAAATGAGATAACTACTGTTATTACTACTAGTACAAATAATATCAGTGATGAGTTATATATTTGCTTTTGCTTGAGACAGTCCAATTACTATCGCCAAATAGTGTGAGATTATTTTGCTGATTAACAAAAAAAGTGTTGATGGTTCAAATATTTCTGCAAAACTGCTGATTATGCTACAGAGCTAGAGCACAAAATACACACAAACACGCACCGCTCTTCAGTATTGTGAATGGGAAAAAAATGTAACATAGGGCACAGGACCCACCCGCAATTTTTATTTGGATTCCTATTAGCTTCCACAAAGTGGTCGCTAGTCTTCTTGGGGTCCAAACAAAAACAGTAACAATAAAAAAACAAATTAAAAAAAAACAACTCAATTTAAAATCACATTGATCAGTAAAACATGAAAATCTTAGAGGTCATGAGATGATTACTATGGCAGGGAATGCGTTTGGAAACCTCTGCCTTATTAGTTTACAGGTCATGTGGCTTGTTAAATTATTTTATGCAAATGTTTTTAAAGGATTTTTATGTTTCATAAACGCAATATTGATCATTGCATGATTTTCTCACATTGTTATATTTGGATTTTAGTTAAATAAAGATATAATCCAAAATGCATTTTGGCTTTGTAACATGCTTAGGTATCTGTAGGGATTACTTCAACCATTGTGACCTTTCAAAATCACAGTCATTAAAAAGCTTTCAATTAAATTACATTTTTACTGTCGCTCAAATGTAAAGCAAAGACAGATTTCCAACAAACCTGATCTGGAGCTTTTTCTGCGATCCTGGCGTCGAGGACATTCAGCTGCTCGTCAGTGTCGGTGGCTCGGCCCAGAGCCTCCTCCACCCTCTGAGTGATGCTCTCCATCCTCACTCTCACTTGGCTCACCCTATGCTCGCTCTCTCTCACCAGCTCGGCGGTCTCCAGGGCGTTGTTGACCATCGCCTCCATCCTTCTGAGGGTCGCCAGAAGTCCGTCTGCGGTAACCTGAAGCTGGGCTTGCTCCTGCTGCGAGGCTGCTCCACCTGTATTCTCAGTGGCCACCGCTGCATCCCTCTGATCCTTTCCCACCTTCCCCACAGCTCTTTCTGCGTCTTCTCTCTCAGTGTTGGTCCCCTTTTCAATATGAAGAACTCTACTGCTGTTTTTTTGCTCAGTGACACACTCCTGTGCAGATCTTAGAGATGCTTGCAGGTGGCAGACCTGCTCCCTCATATCAGTGATCTTCTGCTCTGCTCGCTGTAGCTTTGCTTGTGTCTCAGAGAGTTTCTGGACCGACTGGGCTTCTTCTTTCCGGGCCTTCACCCCCTCTACGCTGAGGGCTTTCCACCAGTTCACGACGGCCACCTTCTTGCCCTCCTGGATCTGGGTCTGGCTCCCAGTCTGGCTTTGCTTTTGTTCCTTCTCCCATGCTCTCCACCGCTCCTCCACCTTCTCCCCTTTCTCCTCCCACACACACTTGTGCAGCTCCAGCTCCTGCAGCCTGGAACCACCACCACAGCTCTATAAAAACGTCCTTTACACACTGTTATGTCTGTAGTTACCAAGGGGTCCTAAAACTGCACTTATGCCTGATACAGTCTTTCACAAGATAACTCCTGTGGGTTGCATAATGGAGATGCCCATAAAAACACAGTTAAAACCAGACACATCCTTTTATTAGCTGGAGGAAGCCTCTAAGAACTGAGGCTGACATCAACCAAGTCCAGTCTGTTACCATAACAGGAGAAAGGGAGGTAAAAAAACTCACATACACATTGACAAGCTGCTGCTTGACGCTTGCCTGTTGCTGCTGGCGGTGAGGAAAAGGCCTCTCCATAGCTTCTACAGGAACAGAATCCTGTGTGTGAGAGACCACACAAGAGCGATGAGAATTATACATATACGTGTTACTGCATGTCATAATTAACATCCTCTGTTTAGTGTCTGCTCTCTGCTCACCCTCTCGGGATACTTGTTGTGCAGAAGATGAGCTATATCTGCACTCTTGATCCTGTGAATGATGGTCTGAATATCATCACTGTGTGTGTGGAGGGACGGGCGGCTAATGTCGTCCAGAGCTCTGTGATGCTGCCGCAGACAAAGAAGGTAGAGTGATAACATGGTCATTATTAAAAACAGATAATCGGACAACCTGTGAACAGCGAGCATTTCCTACTTGCTGCATATCCTGCATCTCGCTCTGCAGGGAGCGGTGGTTTGGAGGATCTCGACTGTAGAGACCCGGAGGACTGATACAGTGTCGGTCATACCTGTCAGAAACCAGCAGGGGAAATCCAGATTCAACACTTATAATAATATAATATTCAACTCTCCTACAAGACTATGATAGCTGACACATCTCTCTGTTAAAAGGGCGCCCCAAGTTCAGTTTACTCCTCTTGAGCAGTACATTTTATTTGGACTTGGGACTGAAAATTGAGAATTTTTAAACAGAAAACCTGCATTATAAAACTGGATGTGTGTGGTTTGAAACATCTGGGTATTGAGAAGACAGAGTGAGTCATATAAAAGATGCTGTTGATTTGCATTATGGGAAATGGATCCAGTGTTTCTGGAATTTAATCGATACCAGAAACAAAAGTCAGCATATCTTGGCCTCTGCTGCTCATTCTTTTTTTTTTTTTTTAATCTGTCTCTCGTGAGTCCCCCAACTTTATGGAAGTGCAATGCTAAATGGCTGATGTAGCATTTTAATACACAATTTTGAAAAAAAAAAACTGGTGGATAAAGCACAGTTAATTTTGTGGTTAGTTAAAAAAAAAAATACACAGATGACATTTAGATTCGGAAATGTAGATTTAAACATTTTCATTGACATTTATCCTTTTGGCAGACACTCTCATCTAAAGTGATGCATAAATTAAGTACAATACAAGCTAAAGTAGGTCAAGGAGAAGCCTTTCGAGAATAATCGCAACAACTCCACCTGACACAAGTGCTGCTTATTAAAAATACCTCATAAGAACTTGGTATGAATGTTCCTGTAACCTCATCAGCTCTGACTGCAGACCCTGCAACGCCAGAACAGAGTTTATTCGTGAATAATGGCCAAAATGTACATTCAAAGCCAAGTCATAAAATATAAACACATGCAAGATAAAACATATTTCCTAATTGTCTGTTTTCTTGTTACATATTCTGAAATTATGAGATTGCGTACAATACTTGGTATTAGTGTTGTCACATTGCAATGCAATGTGGCCAATCTAGCTTTCACATTGCATTATAAGATATGATACCATCTTACCAAAGCTCACTTCAAGTTTAAAGTTCATTCGTTTGTCACACATACCTCAATCATGTTGTGATTCTCCACATGAGAGTTCTTCATCTTATCCATAAGAATGTCTTTCTACAAAGGACCATTTGAAAGTAAAGTTAAAAGACACATTAAAAATGTGAACTGACCATTTTCCTCAGTACTGTGATGGACCAACCTTTGTGATTTCTCTGTCTCTCAGCGTCAGCGTAAGCAGGGTTTCCTCAAGTTCTTCTGTAAGAGATCTGACTCTCACTGCTGACCGCTGAGCACTGCAAACACCCCCCACAAAAAAAACAAAACTTCACAGTGTCTTTGTTTATTCAGCGGGACCCACCTCTACTCTTATCCAAAATTGTAAGAACAGACATTTAATTCTGTTCTGTTTTAACCTGAATATTAACTAATGGAAACGAAATGGTAAAGTCACAAAAAGACACAAACCACCCCTTTCGGTCAGGAGGTGCTGTTTAGGAGTTGTGGGGGGGCCAGGGGTCCATTTTGTCATAATCCATCCACAGACATCTTCACTGTGTCAGTCTCAAAATTCGGACACAAAATTTGTGATGACCAAAGGGAGACAGACTTTCTGAATCCTAAGTGTTCATTTGTGATTTTGCTGGTCGTTATATTCATAGTAGAAAATGCTGATTTTATTGATTTTTCTGTTTCTCTGCTGGAAGCTGAATGTGTCAACTTCATCTGGTGAAGTTTTGTGATAAGTTTACCTCTGAACTCTGGGAACAAAACTGTTGCCTATTTCTTACTCAGACTGAAACATGGTTAGTTTTGAACACGCCTTTTAACTTTTTTCAACGATCTTGTTAACTGTGGCTACTAGCAGCTGAAAGAAAAGATGTCTGTGAGGTGACATGATAGAGATGTGTCACTTGTAAATGATCTGAGTCAAGCTGGATTGAAATTTTGCACTATGTTTGGTCTGAATCTGTACCAGAATCTGCCGATCGAATATTTGGGATCTGATTTTTGTTCTCCCAGCTCCTCTTCAGTCATTAAATGTGTATTATTTTGTTACACTGAATTGATATAGGAAATAACGAAATTAAAGGAGATAATGATGTGGTTTTGTGATGATTTAGAATTACAGTATAATCTCACATACTATGACCGGAGTTAATCCTTCACCTGGCCAGCTTTGCTCGCAGCTCAGTGATCTCCAGAGTGAGCTGTAGGTTTACGTCTTCACACTGGGCCAGCGTCCGCAGCAGGCTGCTGTTCTGCTCACTCAGCTTGCGGTGAGCTTGCTTCAGTTCAGCCACGGCGCCAGACAGGTCTTTTCCCTCACTGAAGCAAAACAAACTGTTAGTGGTGAAGTATGACAACACATTGATTATAGGGAAGTGAACACATGCTGTGGAGTGAAATAACAAACCAGGAACATTGGTGGCTTTCTGAGGAGGCTGCTTTGCTTTGATAACATGGGAAATCCAGCCCTGAAAGGAAATTAGGTTTAGTGAATTGCTTTTCATCTGATTTAAACATTTCTGAGGAGCCCAGACCAAACAGTGAAGGCCTACCATTTACAGGCACTTTAGAAGAGTTTGGCCAAGACACATGACTGTCATCCACATCAGCACTGAAACACAGGAGGAGCCAGTGAGTTAGTTCCCACAGCTAATTGAATATCACATTAATAAAAGGAGGGAGTTTCTTGCAGGTCATCTTCCCTTCTTTCTTTTCTAGGGAAAATCCACATTGACATGCTTGCTGCTAGTATTGAGATCTTTTACTTAAGTAAAAATAGAAATAATCCTGTAAAAACATACTTCACCTGTCCATCCATTAGCTACACCCTGTTATCCATTACAGACTACTCCATTAAAAGTAAAAGTGCTGCATTCAGCCAGAAAAATTGCACTATTCAGTGTGATATATATCATATATTATTTGACTAAAAATAGTATCTATTCATAGGACTACATATTACCTACATGAATGCTGCATTTACATGTAAGCAGCATTTAATGATCAAGGTGGAGCTGATTTGAACAAATTAATATACTATTTAATCTATAACAATGCATCACGTTTTTTAGGATCATTATATGCTTTACTTGGAAAATCTTTCTCTGAAAATCAGCTAGTTACTACATTTCTTGAGTAAACGTGGTGGAGTAGAAGTATAAAGTAGCATCAAATGGAAAATGTGATGTGAGGTACAAGTAGTAATTGTACTTGAGTAAATGCACTTAGTTACATTCCACCACTTACGAAGAGCATTAAGCATGAATTGGTCTTGTGATTTACACCAAAGTGAATAATAATCATTAAAACCATTTATTTAATCAGCTTCCGTTTCTTAGAGTGATGAATTTTCTTTTAAATGTTATTTAAAATTTTCACTTTAAATTGCTGTGTAGCAATTTGTCAAGCTTTCAAATGATTAACATATTTCTCCCTCTTGAGTTTTATGATCTATTTGTTTGTTTTGTTTGCATTTTCTCTTTGCTTTTATTGTTTGCTCTACTTCCCCCTTTGATGTACTGCAGGTTACATACTACATGACATCCGGAATAATGGTGATCTGGAGTCCAATCTCACCTGTCCTGGCTGCACTGGGCGATCCACTCTCGCATGATGGCGTGGAAAGTCTCTCTGCTCACGTGTGGGTCCTGACAGTCCGGGTCGAGCAGCCGTTGCAGGGCAGCCAGTCTGTCCTGCTCCGGACTCTGAGCTGTCATGGTCTGCAGGTACTGCACAATGGTGGAGGCCAACACCTCTCCTGAAGAGAAGAGAAAAGCAGGAATAAACGATTAAACATGTTATGCGATTTTTTTAAATCACACAAAATCACTGTTCTGTTGAGCACAGCATAAGCATGTGTACCTGAGTTGGAGGTATTACTTGCATTATACATGATGTCAAGGAGTTCATGTTCAGACAATCCACTTGTGTCTTTTTTGTCCTCAAGCACGTCCCGTGTCCCACAGCCATGTGACTCCCACACTTCACAAGTAGAGATGGACAAAAGTTAGTGTACATTCACACACAGGAAGAAAACATGTTAAGTAAGTTGATATATTGTATTTGTGTCTTTGTTGCTTTGATAAAAGAGCAAAGTAACTGCAACACGTACCATCGCTGCTGTGCGACATTGTGTTTTTTTCTCCAGAGTCCCCGGAGAATCACGTTAAAACATGACCTGATATTTTAATAAACAGAAATACATCTTTACGTCTGTTTCCACAATCTCCACAGTAGAAATTCAGTTAAAAAGTGACCCACACATTAAAATGAATGAATATTGAAGATGTGAAGTGAAACATCTATGATTTTAATAACTCCTGTCCAGATATGGCTACTTTTAATGCTTATAGCTACACAGTCCGATCGATTCAGAGGACTACATATTACCTAAAGTTTCTTATTGTCAGCCTACACTGAGGAAGAAAAATATGATGTTAACTGGCTCTCATAGACAATAATGATGGCAACACTATGTTAAAGGTATAAAATGTTTTAAAGGAAGAGCACAACATAGCCAAACTAAATGTCCACTACTAAAAAAAATCAAAGAGTAAGGGTTAAATATACTGTGATGACAGTGTTCCATTCATTATTGTGTACAATGAGATTATAAGATCTTTTTTTATTTTGTTTGGCCTGAAGCTGCTTAGCCATCAAATATTTTTTCAAAAGAGAAACAAGTCATAGAAATAAGTTCTTACCTCTCAGTCCCAGACTGTTCCTCTGAAAAGAAAAATAATATTGTCAAATGTCAAATTAGGAGCTTCATTTCATTATCAGTTTTCTTGTCTTCCTCTGATTCACTGTGATGTTAGCACAAGGAGTCGTCAAGATGCTCTTATGCTTGTTTCCTTCTGCTACACATCAAAACCAGCTGACAGCCCCCAGCTACCTCTCCTCCCCCCATAAGCCCCCACCTCACCCCACTTCTGCCAAAATGCTGCCCTGCAGAGGTCTGTGACAATGATGCAGTTAATGGATTTCAATTTAAATTCACTGCTTTAACATTTCAA
The DNA here is from genome assembly GCF_016859285.1 of Xiphias gladius. Lineage (NCBI taxonomy): Eukaryota > Metazoa > Chordata > Actinopteri > Istiophoriformes > Xiphiidae > Xiphias > Xiphias gladius. The sequence continues at coordinate 19,989,563 of NC_053400.1, read as the reverse complement.
ATGCCTAGTCTGCCAAGCATTTCTTCCACATTTTGAACCTTGAAGTCAGGAAATGCAGGGAGTACATTTCCTTTGCCAGGCAGTGTGTGGTAAGGGAAATAATTCTAAGCCTGTTAAAAAAAATACTTCTGTTTCTACATAAACTGATTTTTCTTTCCGTATCGTCTAAATTTCCTTTACATGTTTAGTTTACTTTCTAAGGAAAGTGACACTGAATCTCATTAGGTTTATTGAAAACCCACTAAAAGTATTCCTGTAGATGCAAAATTGATCTTAACCTGTAAATGGTCTGTTTGTTATTGTAAATTATTACTGTGTACCAGCAGTGGAAAGTAACAAAGTACATTTATTCAAGTTCTGTACTTACATACAAATTTGAAGTACTTGTACTTTACTGAAGTATTTTATTTTTATGCCACTTTCTACTTCTGCTCCATCACATCTCAGAGGGAAAATACTGTATCTTTTGCTCCACGACTGCCAATTACTGCTTACAAAATCAACACTTTTGCATACAAAACACATGACAAACTTACAAAATATGAAGCTTTGTTATAAATCAAACTCTTCAACGGTATATACAAGTACAGCTGAAACGATTAGTAGATACATTGATTAGTTGATTGACAGAAAATGATTTGGCAAACACTTTGTCATTGTCTATCATTTAAATTATTTTTCATGCAAAAATCCCCAAAATGTCATGATTCAAGTTTCTCAAATGTGAGGATTCATTGCTTTCCCTATTTTCATATTTTAGATTTTTTTGTTAATAGTTTTGAGGTTTGGACTATTGGATGGACAAAACAAGCTTTGTGAAGGTGTCACTTCAGGCTGTGGGTAAGAGTGATGGCATTTCTCACTGTTCTCTGAATTTTTACAAACCAAACAATCAATTGATTAATTGAGAAAACAATAAGAAGATTGATCCATAATGAAAATATTCATTAGCTGCAGCCTTATTAACATTAGTTAAAAATGATCTCTACCTCGACCAACTTCAACAGTGCTGCTTGTACATTAATGCATTGGTAATAATAATTTAATAATATAGGCTAATACATAATAGTATACTGCAGTGAATAGTTTTACTTCAAATACATTGAGTACATTTGCCTGACTATACTTACATACTTTTACTTAAGTTATGCAGGACTTTTGCTTCAAGGACTTCAATCCAGGACTTTTACTTGTAATTTAATATTTTTACAGTGTGGTATTAGTACTGATACTTATGTAAAAGAACTAATACCATGTGTACACCCGTGTTTCTATCAGAGAGCGTCGGGTGTTCAACTCCCTGAGGAACCTAACTTTTGAGGATGTCTATTAATCTGTCCGGACACAATTTCTGTTGCACCGTCCGTATGTTTGTTTCATATCGGAAGCATGAAGTAGACAACGAGCTGGATATTTTGTTATTTTTTTCCAATAAATCTAACTTCAAGTGGATTTTTCCTCGGCGAAGATGTCTCGGGGCTCCATTGAGATCCCTTTACGGGACACAGATGAGGTAAAACACATGTAAACTCTAGTTATTATTTGAAGTAAACCTCGCCGTGCTAACGCTCCTAGCCGTTAATGCTAACTCTAGCTAGCATTAGCTAATGGTCTGTACATCTCAGCGGCGTATTGGATGTAGATATCTGCAACGTAAACACCAATAATGTTCGGAGCAGCAAGTGCAGATGTACTAACATTAGAAAACATTATAACTGTGTGTAGAAATATGAGCTCAGGCTCTGGTCCAAGTTACTGAGATGTTTTCTGTCACTGCCGCTCTCAGTGAAGCAGAACACATTAAATCCTGTTTTAATCCAAGAACCTGTCATATCTGTTTTAAGTTATAGCAGAATCGTTACATATCTGTTTGTATTTAGGCAGACATTAAACTGTTGAAACATCTGCATTTTAATTCATAGTAGCGGTGGGTGATGTAGGTACAATTCTCTGTCACAACAAATACATTACTCTGCTTTAGTTCAGGCGCTAAAAGTGAGAACGCTTCAAAAGTAATGCCATGAATAGTTTTTATTTATCAATTAACCCTTACGAAGTGCAGTATACATTAAAAAAAAAATCAAATCGGGGTTTTTCGTAATCACCCTTTGCCTTTAAAGCTACACTTTTGCGCGGCTTTTCATCGTACTTGGCACGTAGGTTATTGGAGAACTTGCCATAGTTCTTCTGTGGATTTAGACTGTCTCAGTGTCTTCTGTCTCTCCATGAAATCCCTGATTTACTCCATGATGTTGAGATCAGGGCTTCGTGGGGGCCAGGCCATCTGTTGTAGGACTAGTTGTTCCTCTTGTCACAGAAGATAGTACTTTATGACTCTGGCTGTATGTTCGCGACTCGTTGTCAGGCTGCAGAATGAATTTGGGATCAGATGCTTCACTGATGGTATTGTGTGATGGATAAAAATCTAAACATCTAAAGTGCCTGAAACCTTTGTGCAGTACTGTATAATTTTATATCTGTAGTTTGTGGTTGAGTTGTGTTGCTTTACACAGAGAGATGTTTATAATATTTAGTGTACCCCTATTCATATAGATGGTGTGGACAGAATATTGGATATATTAGAAATATTATAAAAAATCTCAGTATAACACAAAATAATTCATTAGCACTACAGTGACTATAAAGTTGAACCAAAATCTCTAAAACACTTACAATAAACACTGAACACTATAACCTTCAGTAAGGTAGGCTTTATTGCAGCAGGAATGTTGTATTAGACGGCATGGTTTAAGATAAGTGTGATTAAAATCAATGAAAAAACTCTTAATGGATTAAATACCTAGACAGCATTGTCAGTTTTTGCCAATCCAGTGAAGTAAATGCCTTACACATCAATGCACTTTGTCATGTTGGTTCAAGCGTCATCTAAAAATCCAATAATGCCACAAAACAGTAATGCACGTTGACTTGCAACACTACCCAGAGTTGCCTAATATACCTAATATACAGTTAAAATGCTATTATAAAAAGTCTGATTTGATGTTGTCTCACAGTATGCATCGTTGTATCGCCTACACCCTCCTTCATAACACTCTTAAACGATACATAGTGTACGAGTTTTGTCAGATGTTGATGCTTAATAACTTAAATAAACTGTACCATGCAGGTTATCGAGCTTGACTTTGACCAGCTGCCCGAAGGAGACGAGGTCATCAGTATCCTGAAGCAGGAACACACACAGCTGCACATATGGATTGCTTTGGCGGTGAGTCAGTGGAGCTACCACAGATTGTTGTTACATCTGTTGTCGTAATGTAGCATGTTAGCGTCATGAAGAAACTGAACACAGTCCAGATATCCAACTTGATCCAGGTAAAGCCACGCTAAATTCAGCCCATTTGTCCTTTTCAGCTGGAGTACTACAAGCAGGGCAAAACAGAGGATTTTGTCAAGCTTTTAGAGGCAGCTCGCATTGATGGAAACCTCGACTACAGAGACCATGAGAAAGACCAGATGACCTGTCTGGACACATTGGCGGCTTACTATGTCCAGCAAGCACGTAAAGAGAAAAACAAAGATGCCAAGAAAGAACTCATCACGCAGGCCACGCTGCTCTATACTATGGCAGACAAGATCATCATGTATGATCAGGTAAGAAAAAACGTCTGTCGGAGCCGCTGATAATGAGAGAAAACTGCCATGGCTCCAGTATTTTTGCATTTTAAGTAAATGTAATGTGCTCTTGTTACAATCAGAACCATTTGTTGGGAAGAGCCTGTTTCTGCCTGCTGGAAGGAGACAAGATGGACCAGGCCGATGCTCAGTTCCACTTTGTCCTCAATCAGTCCACCAATAACATCCCTGCTTTGCTTGGCAAGTTGAATGTAAAAGAGACTGCAGTTGATCTTGCCCACTGCTATTGACTGAAATAATCACACTATTGTTGTTCAACAGGTAAGGCTTGCATCTCCTTCAATAAAAAGGATTACAGAGGAGCGCTGGCATACTACAAAAAGGCTCTACGTACAAATCCTGGCTGCCCAGGTAAACAAGTCACAAGTATTATCTTGACAACACATACCTGTGTCCCTGATCACTATTACTGCTACTACAGCTTATGAAGCAAGGTGCCCCCTGGTATAGACGAGTAAAAGCCCCCTCAGACTCTTATATAGGACCCCCAGACTGAAAGAGACACAAAACAGCTGCAGCAACAACTAGTGTCATTTGTGGTTGTTTTGCGCCTTTTTGTAGACTTTGAGCTGAGCTCTATGATTTTCAAACAAGAAATAATATTAACAGTGACTTCATATACAGAGGTTCTGGCCCAGGGGCCACCTGACCCTTCAGGCCCCTGACCTTTGCCCCGTAGGCCTGTTCAGTAATCCATATATAAGTCCAGATCATGTGAATTGATTAGTGATATTACTAGGAATTACTGTTATATATAGCTGGGAAATACTGACAAAAATTTGATAGAAACATCAATAAATTCATGTACTTAAAAAATTTTAGGCCTAATTCTTTGTTTTCTGTCATTCTTCAAATACTATGCCTAGGAAAAAAGTATTCAATTGCATTCTATGGGGTATGAAAAAGGTCTTAAAAAGTCTTTGACTTGGTGAGCACCGCAGAAACTTTATTGAATGAAATAAATACCGGTAAAACATACGGCCGCAGTTAACAATTATTTCTATTATTGATTGATGTGCTGATTATTTTTTTCGTATGAACAACACTTGTTTTACTTGTTACTTGTTTTATCTATAATATGTCAGGAAAAAGGTGCAAAATGATCGGCAGAAGTTCTCAGAGCAAACTTTTACTTCTTCAAATACCCAAAGATATCAATTTTATGATGTAATGTAATGGAGAAAGCAGCAAATCCCTGTTTCCTATGTTTGGCTTTTTGTTTGATAAATGACATAAATAATAAATTAATGCAGATTGATTTTCTGTCGATCAGCTAATAGATTAATTGCTTCAGCTATAGACAAAACATTTCTGGACTGAAATTGCTTTTTTTTCAGTGTCAACATTGATGCTGATACCCAAATATCTGTGATCTAGCTACTGCTACAGTTAATAATGTGTTTCTCATACAAAGAGATGTGTTACAGATAATACCTCATGTATCCTTATTGTTGTTGTGTCTCCGACCAGCGGAGGTAAGGCTGGGGATGGGTCACTGTTTTGTCAAGCTCAACAAACTGGAGAAGGCTCGTTTGGCTTTCGGTCGAGCCCTGGAGCTTAATTCAAAGTGCGTGGGAGCTCTGGTCGGTTTGGCGGTTTTAGAGCTCAACAACAAGGAGGCAGACTCCATCAAGAACGGAGTGCAGCTCCTGTCTCGGGCCTACACCATCGACCCCAGCAACCCCATGGTGCTCAACCACCTCGCCAACCACTTCTTCTTCAAAAAGGTAATCATTAGTCCGTCGTCCTTTGAAATCCTTGCACAAATCTAAACCTGTGTGTCATTTATATATTATTCATGTCTATGTGGTTTCTGTTTCTTATCAGGACTACAGTAAAGTGCAGCATCTGGCCCTCCATGCTTTCCATAACACAGAAGTCGAAGCCATGCAGGCTGAGAGCTGCTACCAGTTAGCTCGATCGTTTCACGTGCAGGTAAGACTAACCCAACCCTACGCCAGCGTATCGATTGTTTACTGTCCTACCGATTTATGTCTCTGATATCTCTGCTATTTTTCTTCAGGAGGACTATGACCAAGCGTTTCAGTATTACTACCAGGCCACTCAGTTTGCCTCGTCCACCTTTGTGTTGCCCTTCTTCGGGTTGGGACAGATGTATGTGTATCGAAGAGACAAGGAGAATGCAGCACAGTGTTTTGAAAAGGTTTTAAAGGCCTACCCCAACAACTATGAAACTATGAAAATCCTGGGGTCTCTCTATGCAACATCTGACGATCAGGAAAAGAGAGACATTGCCAAAGTATGTATCCTCTTACTGGCTATCCTCCTACTCTAACATGGCTCAGACAACTCTGCCTGACTTGTCCTGAGGAATATGTTGAATGGTCGTTTTAGGGATATTTTTAACCTGGATATATATCACTGTTTTTGGTCTCTAGGGTCACTTGAAGAAGGTAACAGAGCAGTACCCAGATGATGTGGAGGCGTGGATTGAGCTGGCGCAGATCCTGGAGCAGACTGACATCCAAGGAGCGCTGTCCGCTTACGGCACAGCCACCCGCATCCTGCAGGAGAAAGTGCAGGCCGACGTTCCCCCTGAGATCCTCAACAACCTGGGGGCTCTCCACTTCAGACTGGGAAACCTGGGAGAGGCCAAGGTAGCCACCAACATACAACAGAGCTACTATAGCCTGATGTCCTGAGAAAGTAGGGATGTTTATTGGATACATGGCAATAAAATGCTCTCTTTGCTGTGAGATTTTAATTTTAATCAGAAATTATGCAAAACACTGTAGATTTAGCATAAACAATAGTGCAATTTCAAGGTTGGGGTCATATCTTCTCTTCTACAGAAATATTTTCTGGCATCTCTGGACCGGGCCAAAGCTGAGGGGGAGCATGACGAGCATTACTACAATGCCATTTCTGTCACCACCTCCTACAATCTGGCCCGTCTGTACGAGGCCATGTGTGAATTCCACGAAGCTGAGAAACTCTACAAAAACATCCTCAGAGAGCATCCTAACTATGTGGACTGTAAGCATGACACATGATAAAATAAAAATGGTGAGACCATGAAGACTAAAGGTTTGTACTCTGAAAGATCATTTAAATTTTTATGTCTACAGGTTATTTGCGTCTTGGCGCGATGGCTCGTGACAAAGGAAACTTCTATGAAGCCTCTGACTGGTTCAAAGAAGCCCTGCAGATTAATCAGGTACTTTGTCATCTAATGTTGTGTATTGTAACATCGACAGATAAAGTCTGATGCAAAACTCTCTTCAACTTTATTTGCTGTTCGGTCTGTTTGGTGCAGGATCACCCGGATGCCTGGTCCCTAATAGGAAACCTCCACTTGGCCAAACAGGAGTGGGGACCGGGCCAAAAGAAGTTTGAGCGTATCCTGAAGCAGCCGTCCACACAGAACGACACCTACTCCATGCTGGCTCTGGGCAACGTGTGGCTGCAGACTCTGCACCAACCCACCAGAGACCGGGAAAAGGTGCAGACGGCTGTTTTTAAAACAAAACTGAAAGAGAGACATGACAGACAGTGCAGCTGAAAATGCATTAGAGTAGAGCGCTCTGATGAAGGCTTTTTCAAAATAACTGCAGGGTAACTGGTTAGTGGCCTCTGTTGAGTAAAACGTGTCTGTAGCTGGTGATGGTCTAACTTTAACCTGGAGTTTTTTCCCCTTTTATATCAGCACCCGATTGTGACTTGTGGGGCTGTCTCAACTTTTCCAAATTTTTAAAAAACTTGTAAGGTGTATTTTTCCTGAAATTGTGACATGCTGCTCTAAATAATTACAACAAAGTGAACGTATGATGTGATCAATCTGACATATCTCGCATTGTCAGCTGCCTCCCTCAATTCACGGCCTTTGTTGTGTGATGTAACGCCACTGCTTGTTTTCTCTGAAACGTGATGAATTTCTGATGTCGATAGAGGCACTCTCTATCTTCAGTTGAGGCAGGGCGTCTCATTGATAAAACAGCGTGTGAAGGGAAACAGAAGATCCCCAAACGGAGTAAGTGTTTTTGCCTTTACAGGAAAAGAGACACCAGGATCGAGCCCTGGCTATATACAAACAAGTTCTGCGAAATGATGCCAAGAACCTCTACGCTGCCAATGGCATCGGTCTGTATAGCTTTATTCTGTTTTTAAAACTTGTTTTGTCCATTCTACTGCATGTGTATGATGCGTTGAACATAAAATTGTTTTGTCCAGGTGCCGTCCTTGCCCACAAGGGCTACTTCAGGGAGGCTCGTGATGTGTTTGCGCAGGTGAGGGAGGCCACAGCAGACATCAGTGATGTCTGGCTAAATCTGGCGCACATCTATGTCGAACAGAAGCAGTACATCAGCGCTGTGCAGATGGTATGGGCCTCGTTTGTTTTTAGTTATTTTTAGGCGTTTTAGTTATTGTCTTTGGTGGATACCGTTAAGCATTTTGATCTGCTCCACAGTATGAGAACTGCCTGAAGAAATTTTACAAATATCAGAACACTGAGGTGCTGCTGTACCTCGCGAGGGCGCTCTTCAAATGTGGGAAACTCCAAGAGTGCAAGCAGATGTTACTAAAGGTAACACGAAGAAAAGAATGAAAGGTTTTTATTTTGTTCTACAACATGAGGAGAGTACAGCTTACTCTTTCTTATGTGTTTCCAACAAGGCCCGTCACGTGGCGCCCAGCGACACGGTGCTGATGTTCAATGTGGCCCTGGTGCTTCAGAGACTGGCCACTCTTGTGCTGAAAGATGAGAAGAGCAACTTGAAGGCTGTGCTCAGCGCTGTCAAAGAGCTCGAACTGGCTCACAGGTAGTGGCATTAGACTCCTACCTGTCTTCTCCTCCTGGCTGTCCTCTGCCCAGTGCTGAAATTTCGTCTCCCTCTCACCCACCTCCACCCCCGCCCCATCCTCCCCGTCACACAGGTATTTCAGCTACCTCAGCAAGGCTGGAGACAAGATGAGGTTTGACCTTGCTCTTGCCGCTTCTGAGGCCAGGTCAGTTTGAATTTATCCTCATGGTACACACTGAAGGTTTTGTGTGCTTTCAAAGAACAGTTATAAGGATTTATAAAAGTAACTCTAGAAGTAGCTGTTTTTTTAAAGCTAATATCAGCAGATACTGATAGTATGCCAGAATTTTGACCCATTGCTACATTTCATTACAGTGTTTTACCTGGGGCTCGTGCTGGAGTTTTGTTCATTTAGAGTGGGTTGTAATATCACTGGGGGTATGGGTGTGTTGTGGCATTGCAGGCAGTGCTCTGACCTGCTGAGTCAAGCTCAGTACCACGTGGCAAGAGCGAGAAAGCAGGATGAGGAGGAGAAGGAGCTCCGGGCCAAACAGGAGCAGGAGAGGGACCTGCTGCGCCAGCAGATGTTAAAAGAACAGGTACTTGGTGCTACCATCAAAAAAATGTAAAACTTGTTGGCAGTAGCTCACCGTGACTAGGTTCGTGTTTTGCATGTTTTACGGTAATGTGCTTCTTATTGTTTGGTTGGTTGTCACCCTCAAACCTCGTTAGGAGGAAAAACGGAGCAGAGAGGCAGAAGAACAGAAGAAGCTCCTGGAGCAGAGAGCTTTGTACGTGGAGAAGACCAAGAACCTGCTCACCTTTGCAGAGGGCTCAAAGGAAATGCCCAAAGAAAAGAAGAAGGGAGGCAGCGGTGGTGGTGGACGTGTAAGTGTTAGAACTGATAGCAAACTCATCAGCAGACTCTTAAATTGAACTGAATACACCATTGGAAATGTACTTTTTTTATATATATATATATATATATCTATATGTATATATATCTTTCTAAGCGTAAGAAAGGAGGTGACATGGATGAGTTTGTCAACGATGACTCTGATGAGGACCTGCCAGTGAGGAAGAAGAAGAGGAGAAAGGGGGGAAGCGGCAGCGAGCAGGAGGAGGTCGAGGAAGGAGAGAAGAAGAAGAAGAACAAGAGGAGGAGGTGAGACGGCTGCAGTGAAGGCCAGATGTGGTTTATTTTGACTGCAGTGCAGACAATGTAAATACTCAGATAAAACTGTCCTGTGTTGCAGACCTGCTAAAGCAGGAGGAGATGATGACAGTGATGATGAGGAAGGAGCATCACGGCCCAAGAAGCAGCGTAAACCCAAAGAACGAAAGAGGATCGAAAAGGTCCTTTTTAGTCATTCTTTTTTGTCTTGCTCGTCTCCCATTTTTAAATAATTTAAAAATGTTTTTCGGCTTAACTTTTAACATCTCTCTTATTTTTAGCCCCAGCCTGAGCGTTTGCCACCGTCTCTCAAAGGAAAGATCAAGTCTAAGGCAATCATCTCCTCTTCTGAATCATCTTCAGATGAGGATGGACTGAAAATAGCTGAAGACAGGTAAAAGCCTAGTCCTCAAAGTCAGATTCTACACTCAAACAAGTGCTGGAAACATTAGTAAATCAACAGAAAATTGATTAGTGCACTTTGTCCCATACAGACACCAACGAGACAGTGATTCAGGATCTGATGACGAGGGTGGTCACAGGAAGCGTATTGCATCCGACAGTGACTCGGATGGAGGAAGGAACCGCTCTGGCAGCGAGGCAGGCAGCCCTCGACGCTTTGCGGGCTCTGAGGATGACAACTCCGGCAGCGACCGCCCAGTGAAGAAGAGGAGGGTGCAGCGACAGTCCGACTCGGAACAGTCAGATAACGAGAGCAAGAGGAGTCGGTCAGGATCAGATGACGAGTCCCGTCCCGGTTCGCCTGTCGTGGCGTCAGACCGAGGATCAGACAGGGGATCTGAAGCAGGATCAGACAATGAGGGCTCCCCACGCCGCTCTGACAACGGCTCTGAACCTGAAGGCTCCAACAATGATGACGACAGCGATTAAATCTTCAGACTTGTCCCATGTAAAACTCTCCAGTTCTGCATTTTTATTTTATTTTTTTAAGCAGGGATTTCTGTCTGTATAAGATCTTGGAATTCGCCTAGAAAAATGTTTTTTTTTTTTGGGGGGGCACAGTGGTCTATTTCTCACGTCTTACTGGAAATGTCTTTTTGCAGATACTGTGTTTTGTTAAAGACATATCAAGTGGTTTGAAGTGCACTAAAAGGTGTAAACATCTATTTTTTATCTCAGATGATCAGACAAGACAGACTCAAAAATGGGAAGATGATTTAAGAAAATGTCCAATAAAGAAAAAAGGATTGTGCAAGATGCGCATTGTCACATTCTGCTCCTGTATCATTCTAAGATTGACCCAATGGATGAATACGTTACTGGGATTTTTGCTAGCAACATAACTCATTTTGCATCCATTACTTTTGTGAAATGTTACTAATAATGGACATGAAAAATGGTTACTGAAACAGCCACTTTAGTAACATACTTTAACCATAGCAAGGCACTAATTTAGGACATTTTGATTAACATTAACGTAATGTATTGAATTAAGTCTGCAATTGGCTTTTTCTGAGGAAAATTAACACACACGTCTGCATCCCTGGCAACAGGCTTGGTGACTGCCATTTTAAATTAGATTTTAAAAAAAAAAAAAAATCTTGAGGACAATAAAACGAACTGTTAAACTTTATTCAAGCTTCATCTGTAGTTGTACAACCGGACTTGTCCTACTTAAAATTACAGTGACACTCCATAAGAAAGTGTATGTGTACACATACAGTACATTCTTTGTAATTTTATGAAGATAAAAAGACCATTTAAAAACTCGACAAATATGGCAAACCGACTTACAATTTCCACACATGGTGAAGAACAACTAGCACAGGAAACTAAGCTTTGGCTGTCTCAATGTTGAAACCGAGACATTCAAGTATAGTCCGAGATACATGAGAGGTATATCCATATTAATTGATAAATTAAAAAAAAAAAAAAAAAAGCCAAGGCCACACAGATTCAATCCTAACAGCACCAAGGGTTTCATACATAAAAAGCTTGATTTATTTAAGTAAATGTGGGTAACTGAAATCACATTGTGCAAATTAAACAGGCCATTATTGTTACAGAATCATCAAATCCAGATTAAGATTGTGATTGTTGAGACAAAACGGTCTGCTTTCAAGCACAGGAAAACCATTATATTCGTGGGAGCCAACAACTCAGGATTGATATAACAAATCAAGGAAAGTGTATTTTACTATTGCAACAACTCAAGGTGTTGAGCAAAGTGCATTTAAAATCTGATTAACAAATGCAGGTAAAACTGAGCAAAGTCTCTGCAGTTAGAGGCTCTTCTCTTTTTGTAAACAGTTTAAGTAAATGCTTTCAACAGCACGTGGTGACTCCTAGCAGATGTAAGGTGATAAAATGGGTCAGGTTTTGGTGCTGGTACATTTTCCTGTAAAATACCGCATACCATTAGAGAAAACATAACCCAAGGTGATTGAAATGTATAAAACATCTGCTGTAGGACATCCAATAAGATAGAAAATTAGAAAGACAAGCATAAATACAATAAGATGGTGGTGATGCTGGCTTGATCTGGCAAAGCCTTTCATAGTGAAATTAATTTTAAGTGGTTGGAAAATATCTATAAACAAGAAGAGATGGAAGGAGTTAGGTTGAGACAGGGAAGGGTAGATGGAGACAAAAATATTACAAAAGTGTTTTAAAAAAAAAAAAAAGCCAAGGCCACACAGATTCAATCCTAACAGCACCAAGGGTTTCATACATAAAAGCTTGATTTATTTAAGTAAATGTGGGTAACTGAAATCACATTGTGCAAATTAAACAGGCCATTATTGTTACAGAATCATCAAATCCAGATTAAGATTGTGATTGTTGAGACAAAACGGTCTGCTTTCAAGCACAGGAAAACCATTATATTCGTGGGAGCCAACAACTCAGGATTGATATAACAAATCAAGGAAAGTGTATTTTACTATTGCAACAACTCAAGGTGTTGAGCAAAGTGCATTTAAAATCTGATTAACAAATGCAGGTAAAACTGAGCAAAGTCTCTGCAGTTAGAGGCTCTTCTCTTTTGTAAACAGTTTAAGTAAATGCTTTCAACAGCACGTGGTGACTCCTAGCAGATGTAAGGTGATAAAATGGGTCAGGTTTTGGTGCTGGTACATTTTCCTGTAAAATACCGCATACCATTAGAGAAAACATAACCCAAGGTGATTGAAATGTATAAAACATCTGCTGTAGGACATCCAATAAGATAGAAAATTAGAAAGACAAGCATAAATACAATAAGATGGTGGTGATGCTGGCTTGATCTGGCAAAGCCTTTCATAGTGAAATTAATTTTAAGTGGTTGGAAAATATCTATAAACAAGAAGAGATGGAAGGAGTTAGGTTGAGACAGGGAAGGGTAGATGGAGACAAAAATATTACAAAAGTGTTTTAAAAAAAAAAAACCAAAAAAAAAAAAAAAAACAACAACCATTCATTTCATCCTGATAACACATGGCTTTGGCCTGTTCCTCAGTAATCTTCATCCTCTGACTCCTCCTCTTCTGCGGTCTCCAGCCAGGTCAGCCACTGGTTCACCTGCAATGTAAAACACAGTATCTCCATTAGCCCAAGTTATTTATAATGTACCACTCCCTATATGGTAGTACAACACACAAATGGGCTTTAATTTTGGAGCACGTGTACACAATGAGTACATTTGCAGGCACATTAGTATCCATGTTTTCATTTTATTTGGGATATGATGTTTAAAACTGCGAGAAGACATGATAACAGTATCGAGGTTTCCGATCATCTGTGTGCACGTGCATCTTGATTTCTAAACATCTCAGCCATTAATTTCTATACTAGCAGAGAGCAATCAGTAACCAGGATACGGCGCTTACATACCACAGTGTCAGTTTTTATTCATTAGTACTCCAGGTAGTATGTCCAGTTTCTCAAAAACAGGGATAAAGGCTAATCCAGGTTCTTGAAACTAGGATATGTTGTATGTGACACACACACAAAAAATCTTATCATAACCAGAATACTAGTGATCAAGGGGAAGGCGTAGACCTGGTGTTTATTTTTGGGGAGCAATTTGAAAACTCTACAAAAAGAGAGAAAGATTCATTAGTAATGTACCTGAAATAATGCTTTGCCTTTCCCTGGATACTCTTGGGTGACATCTTCTTTCCATGAAAGGAAGGCTTCTTCTTCAATTATTTCCATGTCATAAAAGTTTACAAAGTAGCGCAGTAACATGCCTAAAAAAGGAGAGCAACCATTAAACTTGTAAAAGCTTCTAAACCAAAGTTAGCCAACTTCTCTGCATACACACAAAAGACACACACACACACACACACACACACGAAATAACTTAAAACAAAAAAAAAAAAAAAACTCAGTCCTTCAGCTCTGTTGAACTACGTACCTTTGGGGAAACCCTTGGCGTTACAGTGGACCTGCAGGGCATACAGCGCACCGACTTGTAGGTCGATGTGATCGTGTAGGAACTTTTGCATCACTGGCTTGAAAGACAGTAGCAGCTGCTTCTCTTCATCCAGCTGTTCCTTACTGGGTGCTGCAAGCTGCTCCTCATCATCGTCAGGGTTGATCTCATAAGCAATGTACTGCAAGAAACTGGCAGACAAGACGACAAGCAATATACTGTAAAAAAAACTTAATATATCATTTGGTGTTAGACCAACCAAAGACACATTGGCTCATAAAGCATATATATTTGATCAGCACAGACTGATTTCACCATTAGAATCACTGTCCACTGCTGTACCTGGTCATGAGGATGTTGACAAAGCCTTTGTCAGTGTGGAGTTTAGGGGAGATGTTGTCCTTGATCCACTTGTAGATGGACTGTGGAGAGGGATCCACTTTGATCTGCTTAAGCAGCTCCTTCTCCAGTTTCATCAGTGGGAACAGAAAGCTGAGACCTTTGCCCTCCAGAATCTCCAGCATTCTGTCCTTGTTCTGGTCAATTTCTATAGGAGTTATAAATAAATAAATAAATAAATAAATAAATAAATAAACAAACAAACAAACAAACAAACAACAATCCTCATCGTTAGTAGCAAAAGACTAACTGAGAATCACATTCATTTTCTTTAAACTGCATTAGTGAAAAATGAAATGAGAGCCTAATTAATGACATTAGGTATTAACACAGTGGGTTTGGACATACCAGGCAGCATCTTCTGCATGTTGACTTTGCTTTGCTGGAACAAGTCAGTCAGCCAGTCCCGGTCCTTCACTTTGACCATCTGCTGCAGGCAGAGTAGGAAAAGTGGGAAATGTGCACCATTCTCCAGCTGATGGGCCAAATCTGCAAGGCTGACGAGGTCTGCAATGATCGCATGTGCTGCAAACTGTGCCAGGTAAGACTTCACCAGTGGGACTTCTTCCTCAATCTTAGGACACTGGTCCAGAACACTCAGAAAGGCCTATTAAAAAACAAAGTATAGTACTGAATGATATCCAGACCGTTACCCGAGTATTGCATTATTATGATCAGTTTTAAAAAAGTTGAGGGTTACAACACGGACCTGCATTAGGTTTTCACCAGTGACAAGGCCCTCGGTGCAGAGTGCCTGGATCAGGGTGCTTGCATGTTCCTTATCCTCATCTGAACGATCGAGGGAATGAACCACGATCTTGTTCAGCATCTCAGACAAAAAGTACTTGGGAGCCTTCATCTCCCTCACAGCATTCACTGCCTCATCAATGTTCTTGTTGTTCAGGTAGTCTGTCACCACTGCCTCCTGAAATGAAAGGGACCCGTCAAATTTACTGTGATCGACAGTATATTGTGCATGAAGGAAGTAAAGAGAGAACTGCGAGGAACTTACTGTCATTTTGTGCAACTCTTCCTTTGTAGGAGGAGCTTTTTTATTGGACTTTGCGGGTTTTTCCTGAATCGGAGGAGGATTGGTCTTCAGGCCAAGTTGTGGAGACTACACAAAGAAAGCCAAATGAGTGCTTGTTTCCTGGAACCCCTGTGTACCTTATCAGTTCAATATATTTGTTTTACATGTAAAAATGTTACCTGTCCTAATGGGGAACCATGGGCACTTGGAGGAATCATAGTCATCTGTGGCTGCAGCTTTGGCGCTTGTTTTTTATTCAAAATGAAGGACTGTGCTGGCCTCAGACTGATCTAGAATGGATAGGACAGCAGGTTTATAACAATGCCACTCTGTTGGAATATCAATCCACATTTCTTGTCCATAAAAAAAAGGTATTTAATAGAACATAATCCTGCCGAAACAATAGGATACATTTGAATGGACACTGGACTACTCTTGACATAAAAAACAAAAAGATTCAAAAATGATCTTTGCTTATCAATGAAAGGGGTTGTACCTCATCAGCATTGAGTTTCCCTTTCTTGCTGAATCGTGAAGCCATATCCTTAGACTGCATCTGCCCTGAGTGATTCTGTTTATGGCTGAAAACCGGTGAATTCTGCCCCTGTCAAAGAGTTTTCACAGCATGCGCATTAGTAATGATGACTGCATTGATTCAGCATGCCCAAAAAAACTGAACAATTACAATATGGTATGTACCTGGTTTGGTTTTATGAAGGGTTTGCTTCCTCCTTCAAACTGAGGCTGATGTGAACCATTGCCATTTCCAATATGACCATTGAAGAGTGGGTTTGTACGGTGACGTCCCATGGTGGGGGAATAGTGGTCCTGAATGACTCCTGGACCTGTACCAATACCACCTCCTACCCAAAGCAAGACAACAAACATTAAAAACATTTAAAAGGAAGTACCAGCCCTAATTAATGTGTCATGAAATAAGTGTAACTCGTTTCATCACTCGAGGGGGAAAGACCTGTGACATACCAGGCATTTGTCCAAACATATCAGCCAGCCCACCAAGTGTTTCCCTGTCAAACTTGATTCTTGTTGGCAGGAAGGAGGAGCTGTCTATGAAGAAGTCATTCCTCATTCCATCAGTTGGAGGTGGAATAAAAACGCCCAAATCCTTCAAGACAAATCAGAATCTAAGGCTAAAGGCACTCAAAGGATTATTAGATCAGTACAAGGATATTACTGAGCAGATCAATACGAATTTGTTATCATAAGCCATTCTTACACAGTCCATGATAAATGGACAGGCAGTTCATCTTAAAGTGGACGTGGGAGACTAACCTTTACTGCATCCTGACGAACTTGGTTGATCGTCTTTGGTCCGTTGTCAACGTAAGCCTTGCGAGGCACCCAGTTGTTGTCTCGTAGCTCCACCATGTTCTGCAGCAGGAAACGAATCCTCGCTGGCAATTCCTTGTTGTTTGTTAAGGATCGCATGCGGCCAAAGTACTGATCAATTAAAGACTGGAAAGGGAATTGATTTGTTATTAAATGGAACAAAAGGAATTTTAAAGACAACACTATTATTCGTCTGTTTTCCATATACTCACCTTAGCCTTGTCATGATCAAGTTTAGGCCCCACTGTTTTCATTATCTGACAGAGGCATTCCAAATCTTCACCCATATCCTTAAGTTGGACTCTCTTCTTTTTCTCCAAAAGCTTCGAAAGAAATAAGAAATATTTAAAACAATCTACTTTAATGTCTCCCACAACTGTTGAGGTGACTTTGTACATTTGACTGTCAGGATGCTCTCACAATGGCAGCTCAGTCTGAGTTTGGGAATCACACAAGTTAATACAAATAACGTTTACAATTACACCTTACTATGTAAATTTTATTTACTAGAACTTACTGTTTTGATGCACTTATGAAGGATAGATTCGTGGATAAGGTTGAGTTTCCCAAGTTCACCGATGAATTTGATATTGCCCAGCATCTTGATCTTTGCAATAGCACGTTGCTCCTCCTCCTCAGAAGTGAGAGGGCCGTCATGTTTATCAAAGACTACAGGGAAAAAAAGAAAATAAGCAATTCATGGAAAACATAATCTAATTCCTATTTTATAAATTAACCACATGCATCAAATATGATTCACTTACTTTCAACATTTCTGGTGCGGTTCTCAAACTCATCTTGCAGCTTGGAAATCAGAAGCCTTCTGAAGGTCTGCAAAACAGAAGTTGTTCAAAATCCAGACATAAGACAAACAAAACATACCAGAAATAAATTAAGTGTAAATCCTATTGTTAGAGGGAGAAAAAAAAACAAACAAAAAAAAACATACAGTATTCTGCTTTTGTGTTGTTGGATTTTCTGTTGTTGGTTCTTCAAAGTTTGGTGCATCCTCAGCCAAGCGTAGACAGAGTTGAGCATATAACTGGCTGTACTTGGGCTCTTCAAGGGCTTTGTCAACAATCTAAAGACAAAGCAATACGTACAAAAAGATTAAGTTTCCATTACAATAGGTTATAGGAATAATTGATGAGCACGGTTAAAGAGAATACTCACCAACAAGATGATTCCTTTTAAGACAAGTTTTGAATCTACACCCACATTGAGGAGCTCCAGGCATAGTTTGTCAAACTTCTCAGGAGTCAGCTTATTAAGTATGCTAACAAAGGGGAGGAAGGACAAAAGGTTAAAAAAAAAAAAAACAAAACTTCACACTTTAAAAAGACAATACATTAACACTACCATGAATTTACCAACAGCTAATCTCCAAAAGTATATTAAGGTCCCACCTCACCATTTAAGTGATACTTTGCAAAATCTGTGTAATTGAAGTAAATATGGATTTAAAAGGAAACTTACCCTCTCACTTTCCTGAAGATTGCATCATTTTGCCCTTTGTCAATGGAGGAGTTGGCATCTCGTCTAGTGCTTCGAGAAGGTACCCATCTCTGAACGCTAGAACCTGGGGTTTTCCCCAGGAACTCGCTGTAATGAACACAAAACATAGCCAATGTTACAATACGGAAATATCTAATCAAGAAAACATGACCGTATAGCTCAAATATCTAGTCCTGATCGATTGTGGCTGAGCTACAGAGGCCCTGTTACACTTTAAAGGAATGTCGCTAAAATCTGATTTGATTACCAAACAAATTTTAGGTAATACACAGAAGTGACCATGGGAGAAAATGTAAGTCTTTCAGAGAGCGTATGTCACATTTCCAGCATCTTACACCATCGGGTGCTCTACTGTTTCACAATCCTTTAAAATGTATATAATTGTCACGAATAAGTTTAGTTTTAAATGACAAGATCTATTTTACAATCCGTTGTAATAACAATTCTTCAGTTACAATTGATTATTAGCAGCTTAAATGCTTAATGCATTCATTCTCATGTTAATTTGCACATTTTTGGACCGGTAAGGTGATACAAACTGACAGTGGGGTGTCTATTCAATTCAGCCAGGAATTGCAAAAAGGTTGCTCATACCCAACAGTAGCTTACGTGCCACCAGTTCTTGTATCAAAATACTGAACATAGCAACACCAAAAAAGGGAAAGCTACAACAAATGATTATTGTCATTATCAATTTAGACGCAGAATATTTTTTGAGTATTTGATTAAATCAAAAAAAAAATACATTTATTAGATTAATAGATTATTCGATTTCAGAAATGACAAAAAAAAGTTAACAAATGTCAATCACAACTTTGCCTTGCCCAAGGTGACATCTTCAAATGTCTGGTTTTGTATGACCAAAAGTCCAAAACAGACATTCAATTTAGCGTAACAAGTGACACGGAAGAAGCAGATCTGCCATTTGAGAAGCTGGAACCTGAGACTGTTGCATTTTTCACTATTTTTGCTTAAAAAAAAAAAAAACAAACAAACAAAAAAGCGACCCAAACGATGAACCAATTATAAAAAATAGTTGATTATTTTTCTTTTGATCAACAAATTGATTCATTGACTAATCATTTCAGCTCTACACTGAATCATCCCGAACCACTGTCAAAGTCATGCAGTTTCAAAGTAAAAGCTGTAGAATGTTAATTTTTCAAGCGAGAAGCTTTTTCCTCAAAACAGGAAACTATCAGGGTGTAGAGCCATCCACCAGTATATTCAGAGGGTAAAGAAGTCATATTAGAGACATGCATTTTCCCCGGATGTGCTGACATAAAATAATAATACATATGTGGGAATGCAATTTAAGGCCAGTGGAAAGGCCCTATGGATTTAACATGTAACAAAGATTAGTGACTAAGTGTTCCACGTGAAAAGAAAATTTGGAAAATCACCTGTTGCCGACAGTCTTGGGACAGTGCTGAGGTGCACCCCCACCTCCTCCCCCTACACTGTGATACCAAAAAAAAAAAAAAAAAAAAAAAAAAAAAAAAAAAAAAAAAGGAAAAAAAAGAAAAGCAAAAAAAAAAAAAAAAAAAAAGGAAAACCATTTTAACTTAGCATAAGAAAATGTGAGCCTAAGTTTTTATGCGAGCTGTCTGAGGGTATTGTCAGTAAAAATATGCCAAGTCGGATTATGTTTTATACCTGAAACGAGAAGGACCCCCTGGTGCAACGACACTCTCCACTTTGGCGGCTTAACAAAGAATATCTGAAAAGAATAAAGGTCTAGGAGTGGGGCAGGAAAGAGCGACCTGGAAGAAGAGACAGATATACAGTAACAAATTGAACATTTGTCAGTGCTTCTGAAAGGTTTACCAAATTAAACATGAGACTTTAAGATGCTATTAAATATCTGTTTCATGGTCATACCGACCACAGTATGAAAGATATGAATCAAACCCATGGGCACGATAAGGCCTACAATTAGTTATAAAGTACATTAATTTATTGACATTCCAATAATGCATAATAAAAGCATTAATCATTAAACACAACTTGGACCTGGATAAGCAACAGAAAATGGACGGAGGGATTGACTACTGAAAACAACCTATTTAACCTTATTTAAGGTCCACCTTATTTTTACATAACATCATAGGCCTGGTAAAGTATTCAAGATTTTCCACCCAGTTTTTGCTAAAAATCACATCGAGACACAAGTTATAAGTAATCTTGTTTTCTATGGCAGGCTAGAAAAAAATATTTAAGAACTTTTTTAATGAAATTTAAGACCTTTTCATATCCTTAAAAGGCCTCTTCGAGGAAACTGAAAATCAAGGCCTTTTAAAGACTTGAAGGCCGGCAGATACCCTGATTTGAGAGTTATCAAGCGATAATAACTAAAAAATGAAATAGTGGGTTTAATTTTTTGACTGTTCAGCTGATTTTAAATCAATTATTGAGCACATCAGTGCAAACACGTGTCCGTACAAGTGAACGTGAAAAAAAAAAAAAGGGTTAGCTTAGCAAACTAGGCTAATGTGTCGACGTCTGCTTCCCCACCGCTCTGTGCTTCTCGTTACGTTAACCCAACTCTCAACCCCAGCAATTCCTCCTAACCATAACCTAACGCTGCCCCGAGTTACCCAAGCGTAGAGTATGCTACTTACACCTAGCCCCGATCATGGAGGGCAGCGCTGGGTACAGGAAACACAATCCGAAGGGGAAGCACATTTTGACACAGGACATGGATTACATGTGCGCCTCGTTGGATTTATCCAGATTCAACGTCAGGGAAATTATAACTCGATCCATGTTTGGTCATTTCGAATTAAATACATAGAATTTAACAAACACTTCTCAATTTACTCAAAATTACATGTTTCCTACTCATATCCCCTCTAACGATAATGTTGAGATTTACAAAAAAAAAAGCAAAAAAAAAAGAAGCTGTTTATAACCTCTGTTTGGATCATCAACGTATTCGTTTTTCCTATAATCCACAGAAATCGGTGTGAATTCAGATGTAAAAAGGACTTTGATGTGCACCTAAAAGAAAATCAGCTGATTTTACGAGGTCTTTGTTCAGACACCGGAAGTCCACACAGCGACATCTGGAGGGGTTTTGTTCTGTAGGCCGCCGGTAAGCGGCTATCAGGCTGTAAACAACTCTCAGAAACCAGGCAGGGTTTTCCTGAACATCAAATCATTATTGCACAACTTTTCTATGTCAACGAGGTCAGCTAACGCTAAATTTGAAAATCCAGATTAGTATTTTACTAATTGGTATGTGACAATCAACCTAAAACGAACTTCCTACGGGAACGGTCGGTTAGCTAACGTTAGCTAGGCACGGAAAAATACCGAGATGCCTTACCTTTACAAACGGAACGTCAGCGTAATTGTTGCCTTGGTAGACCAAGAGAAAAAAAAAATAGAGACAGAAAAGAGAGCTCAGAAAATCGTGTTAAAACCCGTGAGGTTTTTTTTTTGTAAAACAGCAGAACCACGGAGGCTAAGATGTGGCAGCTACCGGCCCCGGTAGAGAAAGAATGCTGACTGTTCATCTACGTCATTTGAAGCCGCGCTTTGTATGGCGGCTGTGTCCTACATCGTCATCCCACCCTGCCGACGTCACGAACAGAAAACCACTGGACATTTCGCAATCCAGGCCGGGGTTACTGATCACTGATCACCTTACAAGACGGCGGGGTTATAGAGAGTTTTTAACAGCTCACGTCTAACTTTAGCTGCTCAAGAAACGAAATCGGCAACAGTTTTGCCAGTTTATTGATACCAACTTATCCAGTGTCAATATTTGCTAGTTATATTAGCCCAGTTTTCTGTGATCACAAAACTCAACATTTTTTGGGTTTTACAGTGTTGGTCAGACAACAATGCGAAGCAATTTGAGTTTGTTTACTATGGCCTCAGGGAATACTGAGGGGCAATATCCTACCATTTTCTAATATTCTTTACGCACCGAACAATCAATCAGTTATTAAAGAAAATAAATTGTCCCACGTATGGATAATTAAAATGCTTGTGGGTTTCGGCTTCACAGCTCTGCTATGATGGAATAATAGTACTTTGCCTGAGGTTAATTACTTGACACACGGAAAAATGTAAAAAAAAAAAAAAAAGAAGTGATAAAACAACTTTACAATAAATGAGCTCAGTACAAACTAAAACAATCAAGTCTTAAAACTAGATTTAGGCCCTCTACAAAACAAGACTACAAGATGGAGGACCCATCATAGTTGATATTGTACTTCAGTAGTGCAAAACTCTAGCTAATTTGCGGTTAATCAAATTATGTGTAGACAGAAAAAGAGTAGAGTAAAGCTGGGGCTTTTGGGACCCCTGAGGGTCTGTGGCCCCTGGGCAGACACCTGGTTGATAATGCAGGCTTTTACTTCTGCACTCGTGTTGGAAACAGTGGAAGCCCATTTCAATCAGGAAGAAAAAACATTTTAGGAAGAAGTCAAAATTTTTACTCATTGAATCAATTCTATGCGATGGTAAGTCAGAACTTCGACTCTCTATCTAATAAATTTGACTTGGTTGTAATATTGACTTTTCGCCTCAAAATTTTATGTCAAAATCATGAGATAGTGAGTAGAATTGTAGTG
The DNA here is from genome assembly GCF_016859285.1 of Xiphias gladius. NCBI lineage: Eukaryota > Metazoa > Chordata > Actinopteri > Istiophoriformes > Xiphiidae > Xiphias > Xiphias gladius. The sequence goes on along the minus strand of NC_053400.1, from coordinate 19,966,720 downwards.
TCTCATAACTGTGACTTACTACTTCATAAATTAGACTTGGTATATCACAACATTGACTTTTCATCTCACAATTGTGACTTTTAATTTTATAATATTGACTTTTATTATCATAATTTGAAATTAGTCATAATTTTAGGTTAAGTTTAATTATGAAATAGTGAGTCAAAATTTTACTATCCCATGATTTTGTCTTTTTAATCTCATAATCTTGGTTTACAATGTCATCATTTTTATTTTTCTCATGCGTAACTTTTCATCCATTTTTTTTCTTTTCCTGGTGGAAATGGTCTTTCGTGGGAAAGAGACCCCCACCAAAACAGTACTAGCCTGACTGGAACGTAAATTCATTAATATCAATAAACTGCTATTGCCCTCCTCTGCAGTGATGTCCAAGCACAGGGTTAGTCACAGGCCACTGGCTCAGGAGCCGGGAGGGATTCAGTGCTTTTCCTCAGTGATGCCATAGGAGCAGGATCGATGGCTGTTGACATAGGATTCAAACCTTCCAGTCAATGCCCAAATGGCATATGAGCCAGATATGGGCTAAAATTTGCATATGCATACCTGATTGAATCACTTTTATTTACTGAGTTTAACCACATGGCTGATGCCACACTCATCCCTCCTGTTTCTGCCCACAAAAAGTAAGATATCTCAACAAGTGCTGGTCTTATTTGCATGAGATTAGCACAGATATTAATGGTCCCCAGAGATACTTAAATATTTTGTTGCCCACTTGACCTTACAAAAACTCATGGGCCCCAGAGGATGAATCCTAATGTTCGTAGCGATCACCTGACCTTTCCTGCGGCACCACCGTAGGGATGAAATGTCAATCTGTTTCCCCGTCTTTCAGAGCAGGTTTTTATAGACTTCTCAGGCTCTGTGTTCAGAGGGGAACGTAAGAACTTAATCTGATGTGGTCTGCATTTTATTATATGACCTCATTTTGTTTTTCTCAGGCTTTTATCTACAGTGGAATCCAACATGAGCGGTAACAGTAACAGTTTCACAGGAAGTACTGTGGTTTGTGTTGAGAATATAAAACCCGTATTATTGTTCACGTTGACTTGTTGAGATAAGTCACTTCCTCCATCTGCCAGTAAATGACTGCAGGGTGAGACTACACTAGTAACGCCTCTTTGTGGCTCAGGTTACACTGTGCCATACATTGTGAAAAATAAGGGCGGTTGTAAGCTTTGCTGTAATGATGAGGACAATAAGCCAGATAAGACACAGATGTATTAAAGGACTTTGGCAAAGTTTGAACTTATGAACTTGTATCGCGCCTGTCAGTAACCGTAGTGCAAAGGTATTGAATCTACATAGTTAATGATAATAAGCTGAAACTGTTAAGTCAGTGCATTCCCATTGACTTGTTGTGACATGGTTAGACCTGCATATCCAGATTGTCTGGGGCACTTTGTATTGGCATTGTTTTTTGCAGTAAAATACCCGTGTGTCTACTGGACTCTGGTGTGAAATACACAATGATCAAAAGGGATGTCTTCCTCCTAATTAGATCAGTGGTTCCAAACCTTTTTGGCTTATGACCCTTTAAAGCAAAACAATATCTACTCATGACCCTCATGTCACAGGTTGAATATGTCTGAGTGTGAGCAGTTCAACTAAGTAGTGATGTTCTCTTCTCAGGATATTTTTTGAGGCCTAAAGTATTTCATACTGAAAAAAAAACAAAAAAAATTAAAGAGAAGTCAGTAAAATAAACATATCTACACAAAATCCATTTGTTGATGAAGATACAGCTAGGAGATCTGAAAGAGCTAGTAGGTGGAGCTTGAGTTGAGTTACTTTGTTACACATCTTTACAAACGTGACAGAAATCTTTTTTTTTTCTTTCTTATTTCTAATCTTTTTAATCATCTCACAACTCCTCAAATTCATCTGGTGACCACATGTGGTGTTACAACCCCAAGGTTGTCTGTCTTAAATCTTGAGAAATCTTTAAATTTCTTCAAACCCTTGAATCCACAATGATAGATGCTTCTCGGGCTGATGAATATATCCGAATGCCAGTTGACGACTGTAAGAATAACACGATAACACAAACTGTTTGAGAAAGCCTCGTTTATTCAGCTGTATCATCAAAACACTGAGTGAAGATTAAAAGGTTACTCCTTGCAGGTATTCTTATTGACACACACTGATATACCTAATCCCCTCCCCTTTCAGAGATGTTTGTTTCATGATGTTTACTTTATCATTTTCCCTGTTAGTCAAGGGAGCGTTAGACTTTTTTCTTTTCTTTTTCATTTGCTGCTTCACCCCTGAGGAGCATCAATCATTAATCAAAAGCAAAATGAAGCAAGTTGTCCGACATTAAGCACTTCACTCCAAGTTAATTAAGCCCAGTGTGCCAATAAAGTCAGCAAAGGCCGGCTTCGCACTCGAGGAAAAACAGTACAGTTTCAGTCGTAGCTGGTATGAAGTTGGTCCTCAATGCAGTGGTGTGCTTTGTTTCTCTTCAATGTGGGCTTACCGATCTACTGATGTTGTTTGAACCTTGTTTGGACCTTTTGTACCAAGTAGAAAGATGCTGAATGCAAACTATATTTTGACACATTATTCATCTTTCCAATATTTCTAATATACATTAGACCTTAAAGTGCGCTGTTAATAGCCGCTTAAATGTAAAGCTAATGCAATATTTATCACTTTACACTTGATTAATTCATGTGGGGATGTTTGCATTTGAAAGCAGCAGGCATCCACAATGTTGCGCCCAGAGACCAGCTCCAAATATAAAGCTGATGCCTTAAAATTAAGGAGAATTCAGGAATATTCCTAAAATGTAACATGCATGTCTTTGGGGTGCGAGGAAACCCACATGAACATGGGGAAAACGTGTATAGAGACTCTACACAGAAAGGCCCCAGGTAGCCCTAGTGGAGTGAAAACCCAGGTTGTTGACAGAGCTAACTGGTGTGTTACTGTCTGGATAGTAATGTTGTGTCCACAGAGTGTTTAGGTGACTTCTCGAGACTGAAAAAAGATGAGATTATATAAGTGCGAGACGAGAGGTCCTCAAAGTGCTCAGAAAAAAATGGAAATTTGAACTTGTACAGTACATTTCGAAGTGGGCAACTCTATTTTCTGTGGAATATCGTGTTCACTCAGTTATTGAGTAGAGCTTTTGGGGCATGTTTTTGCTTGTTGCTGTTTGCAAAGTAAAGAATGATCTTTCCGTTTCAGTTTTCCAAACTTGACATTGGATTTCACATCTTTTTTTCTTTATTCACTTTTTTTTTTTTTTTTACACATGAATGAAAAATTAAAACCTGAACATGTTTAAATTAATAAGCAATCCAATCCTCTGCACTGACATATCAAAGTGACTGAATTTGCATCCAAATTCCCTTTAGTGAAGCATCCTTTTTACTTGACTGACTTACCCTCTTTCATTTGACTGGACATGAACAAAAGCAGTGTCATTAACTCTACTGAGTCATTAACTCTGCCATGACATGCACTGAACTGATTGCAGAAACAGGCATGTGAAAAGTCACTATGATTATTTAAGTTTAAAGGAGCATTTATTGTTTAAAGGCGCCCTATAGTCTGCATAATTAAGAAATAATACATTTTGGAACAACTCAGAGTTAGGGCAATTGCATTAAGGATACTGATCAGGGAGTAGACCAAGGCCCAAGGAAAGCAATGACAGAGATGCAAAATGACTGTGTTCCCTGCCAGAGGGACAGCAGTAAGTTCAGCTAGTGATAAAACTATTGTCTTTGTGATCGGCCCGAAGGAGAAAAAGCATGAAGATAAGTCACGAATTTCCAAAAAGGCAAAGGACTTTGATGAAATAAAAATGAACTCTTCAGATGTCAGACAAAGAGCTCTGTCGAGTGGGAGCGTGTCGCAGCATCCATCTCGCACCAGCTTTACCTTCAAGCAACATGGTATGAGTGGTATGCTGTGGGCAGGCTTTTTGTTAGCACGGACTGAACACTTTATATAGATAGAGGAAACAACGACTGGAGCCACATTCAGGCAAACGCTTCAGCAGAGCCTCCCTCGGTGCGACATGGATGTTAAACTGGGGGGATGATATGTGTATGATATGTAACAGTGAGACTGCAGCAAGATATGAAAATCCTTAGGAGTCTACCCAAACCCTCCACTCCAATACCATGAAATGCAGAAAAAAAATCAGTGAGTTTAATACTTTTGAAGTCACAGCATATTCTATAATGAATTCTCCATGGGGTTTGTGAATTTTTCTGTGAAATTTGACAAATGACCTGATATTCACAAAAGGAATGTTAAGAGAATATTTCAGTCATATGGCTTAATATGAGACAACCGTCACAGAAGAATAGAAACCATTGTGTTGGACAGTACAGTATATTTCCATTTTTCAAGCCTAAGAAGAAAAAAACGACAGACTTTTTTTTAATGAAGGACTAAAAGAGCTGGACAAATGACTCATGAAAACTTAAAACTAATTTGGGTTGTACATTTCTGAATGCTCGGTAAATTTTAAAGCCAGTAGATGGTGCTACAGTGCTTCCTGCAGCAAGTGGAAGGCAAAGGCATCATTTGTGGCTATAAAGGTCATTGGAAGATACACGCAATAAGCTTAAAGTTTCTTTGTGATGATCAGATTGGTGTGGAAATAGTCTGTGAGGCTTTTAAAAGGAATGCACGATTTATTTTTCTTTGCAAACATCAGCACAATCTAAACTGCAAAAGGATTAAACACATTATCAACAACATTGTGCAGCACAGGTGTAATTAGTAACATTAACACTGGCTCTATTCCAGCATTCACAACGGGAGGGCCCTGGAAGTACCACACTTGAATTTAATGCTGTCATTACTGTTTCTCTTAGTTAGACCTGTTTTGACAATTAAAAATGTCCAAGTTAAAAATTTGCAAGTGCAAGTTAAAATTTTGTGCGTCAAGTTAGATTTCCTGACTAGTATCCCGAAATGTGTCATAATCTAAATCCATCTTAAAATTATGAATCATTAAGTTACAATCGTGGCTATGCTAACAAGTGAGAACTAAACATCTGAGGAAGAGTGAAGTGAAGCCTAGAACGTTTGTTGAAATGGGATGTTGGGATGTCTGGTGCCATACGGTTAAATCACATACCATATAACCACAGTGCCCCTGATCCAATTCTGGCAGCAGATCCTTATTACATGGTATACCTCTCTTTGTCTCCCTACATTTCCTGTCTATATCTGTACTGTCACTGTCAAAGGAAAAAAAAGTATATAATTCAAAATGTTAATAATATTATTATGCTAAAAAAAATACTTGGAAAATTCAAAATAATGTACATTTCACTGCAGGATGTAACTAACATTTGTACACACACACATATATATATATATATATATATATATATATATATATATATATATATATACATATTTGTGCACTGCACTTGTACATACAGTATGTGTCATGTTACATACTCATTAAAAGATATTATAAATGTGACAATTATGACCATGCATAAGTTGTTATAATGTGGCCATCAACTATAATTCAGGCCAACCACAATAATGGATTTCCTTTTTTGGACCGGCTTAGTTTTGTTTCACTGCTTCTGGGTCTCTAATGCTGTGAAATTGATTAAGAGAGACTCAAAAAAAGCACACACATATGCAGACATGTCTGTGGAAGTCTGAACTCTCAGACTAAAAATCCATCCGACATACATGAAAAAACAAACAAACAATTGTATCCTGCTGCTTTTAGTCGTAGATTTATATTTCCTTGCCTTTTGTGTTTACAATATTTTCTACCCTTAATCTCACATGATGTGCACATATGAGCGTAAACACACTACACGGGCATATGAACCCTTCAGGGTTATTAGAGCTCCATACCTGCAGTGGTGAATGGGTCAACAAGTTTAGAAATCATCCATTAAGGAATCGGGACGGCAGGAAAAAATACTCTTTGGAATGCTAATTTAATTGACTGAACTCCCGGCATATAGAACATGAATCACATAAGAACAACCACGGCATAGAACAACCATTGAATTATTCATACAGACTGGCCTATTGAATCCCCTCCCCCAGGCACCCCCAACCTACAGCCAAGTATAGGTTATGTCGAAAACTTATAGCGTCTCCCTGACTATCTCCTGCTGTTGCTGTTCACATAAGCGAGGTTTACCCAAGACATGCCTCTCATTTATTACATGAGGGTTTCCATGCTTGCCATCTAACTGGATCTTATTAATTGCTTAATGAGTGGGTCATACATGGCAGGACGGATGTGTGGCCTCAGACATCCCTGCAAATTAGCATACAGGACTCCCAAACTTGCTCGTGCTGATTGTGTGTTAAGTATTCTGAGCACACACTGCATGCATATGCTGAGGTAGAGCAATGGCGGCTGTCCTGTGAGCCAAATTGTGTTGGGCTTGAGGGACTGTCTGAGTCATCAGTGACAAACCCTGTGTCTGATTCCAGCTATACTTACACTCTGGCTGGGCTTTATCTGGAGGCCTGATGGTATTAGCATGAGATTTGTTGAGAGAAGAGAGCACTCCCTCGGGAGAAGTTAAAGTGTTTTCTCTGTAATAAGGCAAAAGTGGAAAAGAGACCAAACACTGAACATCCAATTTTGTGAGTCACAAAAGCAGTTTGGTGTCATGAAAAATATTCTTTTTTTAAATCAGTGATCGAGATCTAGGTGCACACCTGTGCCGTTTAAGTACATTTTCTTTTTCTGTTTCTCAACAAACCTCATCAACACTTATATTTTTAACCACATAACTGTTAGGATGGCTTTGTCGGTCAGCTGAGCCACTATTTTTGTCCAGACTGAAATATCTCAATAACTGTTGGACGTATTCCCATTAAATTCTGTACAGACATTCATGGTCCCCAGAGGATGGATCCTAAAGACTCTGGTGATCCTGATTTTTTCTTCTAGCCCCCTCATGAGGTTGACATTTTTGTGTTTTAAGGGAAATATCTCAACAACTATTGTTTGAAATGCAATGAAATTGGTACAATACAAGGAACTCTCCCTAGAAATCCAGTGTCAGAGATCTTGAGAGTCTAGGGCATATTGAGTAGGATGGATGCCAGCTGTTATGTGCACTTTACCTGCAACCTTGTTTGGGACAGTGTCCTTACCCATCAAGCCATCCTGCAGCCAGAAGGTGACCAAGTGCTCATTCCCAAAATAGCCTAGTCAACTAATCCAGGTGACAATGCGCTGTATAAAGCCCCGAGGCATCATTATGGGACAGACAATTTTCTAGAAAAATAGAGGAGGTGCTTCTTCTCCTGCATGAAACCGGTCAGTGTAATGTACTGTCTGCCTTGGGTGAAGTCTGCTGGCATCATTCTGTAAGGACAAAGGACTAATGTATTGGGCAACAGAAAAACATCGTCCCTCGGCATCCAAACAAGTAATAAAGTCATTTATCAAAATCAGTCTGTGGCAGCAGCACTGAAGCCGATTGCTCTAGTCCGAGTCTAAAGAAAAGGCAGCCAATAGAGGTTTATTAGCTTATCAATGAGAGCTCATTGCTGCTTTCATATCAGGGTTCAACAACCTAACAAAGACATGATACAGCAATTATCAGTCTTACATACTGTATATCTATATAAAAAATACATACTGTATTTTTTCTACAGTATGTTTTCATGCAGTGACTTACTACTTCAAGCAAATATAATGTGGCTAGCCGCTTATGGTTACAAGTAACTATGCAGGACAAAATCTCGTATAATAAAAATGTCATTGTAGCCAGCCTTCAGGTCTTTATAAATATATTTAAGAGCTGCATGACTTATTGTAGCATTTAACGAGAGTTAGAAGGAGCACAGAATATCCAATACATCAGGTATCAGCCCTTTTTGCACATTTCACGTCTTGAAGTTTAACATTGCTGTCACGGCTTGGTCAGGTGGTTTTTATATCATCTTTTGTTACAGATCTCATAATTGCATTCAAAAAGGGTTGATGGCTTTCTCATTTCATGTCTTTCTGGAGTCGGTATTGTTTTTTTTTTTATGGACTGGATTCCATAGGTTGCAGACAATATTTCAGCATATAATGTGTCGCGTATTCAGAGCATGAAATAGTCATAAGAATGAATGAATTCGATCATATCAAGGACTGTTACACAGAAAACATCGAATGTGTCTTTGAAAAAGTTTCTATGAAATCTTAATGAAAAAAAGAAAGAAACAAAATAGCCCCAATCAGTGTCATTTCATCACTTATATCCTGAAAACCCCATGTGTAACTCTGCTAAATAAAGAAAGAAAAGGACTGTAAGGGTTACCAAGAGAGTTAACTTGAGGGGACTGATCAGTCATGCATCCCTTAATGAGTACGTATGAAAAACATGGAGAAGCTTATAGACCTGTTTGTTTTCTTTTTACTCTACGTGATTTGACAGTCATATTTCTTGCACTCTCTGCGGCTTTCTGTAGGAAATGAGAGAGTGTTTCTGTTTATCAGCAGATTTTAAAGGAATGAAAACAAATAGCTAAACACTGAATATGTGCAAAAACTGTTTAGATGCTGTTCTCTTTTTTCCACTTTTATCCTTTATCCGAGTAGACAGCTAGGGCACAACAGGTGAGTGTACTGCACGGTTGGACACATTAACTGCTTTAATCATATAAATATTGATTCGATGTATTGGCATTTGTTCTACCTTGCTGGGGCAGGCTCGGCCTCTCAGCATTACCGTATAAACTAAACCAGGCAGAAGTTTTTGAAAAAGCACTAAGATCTCAGGCTGTTATAAGGGTCGGACCACCACTCAATCACTCACTCCCCTGGACGGTCTTTTCACCAAAATTGCTGAATACTTATTATCCATACAGTGTATACTGGAGTCATCAGTATAGCTGATGCTAGTTTACGGCAGGATGGAAATAGCCCTGCATTACTAAATTTATGCTACATTACATACCATTTCTCCTTCAGACAACGTACTATAAGAAGTTGTACAGTAGCGGTTGTGCTTCGTAATACTGCTTATTCCAAATTGCGTCAACATGTATTATGTTAATCTGCATCAAATTACAGAAACTATGTTCATCCTCTAAGAGCTTTAAACACAAATAATCATATAATGTATTAAATATATCAAAGCATTTTTATTTGGATCAGGATTATGGGATTTATTATAGTTTATGGGACTTTTTCTTAAAAATCTGAGTTAGCTTTAAAGAATTACTAGATTATTTAAATAAATGTCTGACAGTTCGATGCAATTTTTTTCTTGAATGTCTCTCTCTTTCTTTCTATCACCCATCCTCTTTCTTTGCGCAGGTTGAGATGTATTGACACTGATAGCTAACTCCCTCGTGGTACAGGCTTTAGTTTTGTTCCTGGAGTGCGTTACACGTGTTGACAGATGTCTCCCAGCATAGACTCAGACAGGGAAAGATCCCAGTAGAGTGGAGTGACAGGGTGAGGACTCAGCTGAGCAGCTGGGAGACAAACTCCATTCAGGCTGAGGTAATGTGACCAGGCCTGAGACCGTCTGCTCAGCAAAGGGGGAGCTGAGCCGTGCTCCTGTCTGTCCCTAGCTTTCTCACTGTCCGTCTGCCTGTACTCAAATCTGCTCTGGGAGGCAATGAAGTCCTTGTCTGCAGTTACAGTCTGTCAGCACAGATCAGAGTCATTGTGGTCACGCCTGAAATTTACCTGCAGCTTCAGGGAATTATCTACTCAGCCCATCCTGACAGTATCAACACAAGATGTACTTTTTGCCACTGCCCGCCAAATACTCACCCTGTTTTACAGCTGCTACAGTTAGAAATATAGTAGTAGGGCACTGCTTCCCAACCTTTTGTATCTGCCATACGCTCACGACAGTGCAAGCTGAGCTGAAGTATTACCCTCTCATTAACACCACCCGCCATGTTCCAAATTAGTTAGGGCTGTAGACTCCCGGTCGACTGGTCGATTGGCTGCTCAATATGCTCGTGTCCGGTGTTACTTTCTTAACGAGAAAAGCGCTACATCAATAGTCTTCCAGGATGAATCCCTTATTTTTGACAGTGGGAGGGACAGACTACCTGTGAAAACAGGGGGGATGTTTTGAAAACAGCCCCGTTTTCATGACTTTGAACACGCCCAAGCTACTGGAAACTAGGTCTAACTTATTTAACGTTTACTGAGTGTTTACTTGGCGTTCGCTCGAAACTAACACGCACCTTATCAAAGAAGCCGTCGGTGTGGCTTCCTTTTTTTTTTAAACGGATGACCAAAATGTTGAGTGTAAACTTTGCACACAGCAGTTTGCATATCACATCTCAACAACCAACATGTCTTACCATGTGAAAATGGCAGGCTAACTGGTCTGTGTTACGCTTAAGGCTTTGAGTGTGAACATATCAGAATTGGCATATTTCAATACGTTATGCTGCACATACTAGCTTTTTATGTTTATTTATAATTCATTTAGGCTAATAATAACATTTTACAATTTAACACTATTGTTATTACTTTTAGCCAGCCATTTCAACTGGCTTACTTTAACCAGCTATTTCAACAGCTTATTCATTAGCTACAGCTAAATATTTCAACTTTGTATTTATCTATTTCTTTTCGCTAACTACAATTATTTTTTTGTTATGTTTGTTATTACTTTTGGGTAATAATTTCAACTGTTAGTTTATCCAAACTTTTAGCTAACTATTTCAGCTGTGAATTATTTTTTGTTAACTATTTCAACTTTCCTGTTTGCTAACTAGTTGTCACGCTCTCTCAAATGCAACACGGGGTGTTACTTGCTAGCTGACTCAAGGCTGCAGCTTACTGGTTATTGCAATTATGGTGGAGATCAGCATCACGCTGATTTGTAATCCTGTTTGGCAGTTTATTTTCCCTCTTAACACAAATATGCAGATATATTTTTTTAAACAATATAATAATATAATAATTCATTTTATTTATACAACGATTTCAAAAGGCACTCAAAGAGTGTTGTTTGAGTTAATTAGTTGACCTTTCCATATATCCCCATGACGCTGTAGAAGAACAAGGTACAGGTAACCCATGGTGGGAATCACTGTAGTAGAGTATATACTATACCATGTGGAAAAAGGTCCTAAAATCTACATTTGCACATGAATGTACACAGCAGAAAGCATACCCACCTTCCAGCCTCATATGAAATGATTTTCTGTCATCACTAAATGCATGATCAAGGACAGGCTTGTTAGGTTGGTGCATAGGCAATAATCAATATCAAAGATTCAAGGAGACGCTGGCAATCAATTCCCCGTCTTCAAGCTCAGAATATCAGGGGGCCCGTTCAGTATTCTCATTCTCATTCAGTATCATGGGAAGAGGCTGAAACCTAATTATTTCCCTTCAGAGTGTAGAGTCAACATGAGCCAACATCAAATACTATTTACTCTCAAGAAATTAATGTCAGGGAGACAAGTAAGACTTGTGTATTTAGGATTCATTTTGGACAAGACAGTTTTGATTTACCTCTATTAATATCGGTAGCCTATCAGCTATTGTACTTCTGAGAAGTAATCTCAGAACCTCAAGGTAATGGATGGTAGTTATTACCTCAAAAAATTGCCTTTTGGATTGTCTGCGTGTGTACAACAATAGTGAGTAATAGAAATACAGTATGTTTGAAAGAGTTCAAAAAGAAATAAAGCTCTATGTTGCGAATGAATGACTACAACTACAAAGAAACTGTGGAAATATTTGAAAAATAAAATGGATACTTGAACAAAATATTTATTGTCAAGCCCACAAAAATTATTTTTTTCAATCCAGATGTGGTATGATCTTCTTTTCTCTGACGAGCTGGTGACATCTCAAGTCATTAAACACTGTTGTTGATATATTTAGTATTCTAAATATGCAGAAATCCTCAATCACAGTAGAAGCATCTTGTTTGGTGAGATGTAAAAAAATAAAACTGCTGTGGATATAATGAGTGACAAACATGTCATTTGAATTAATCCTTGAAGGAGGACACTATGATGGTGTCGCACAACATGTAGCATCCTTCAGATCAGTGCTATTATTGTGTGTTGGCTTCACAATGACACTATTATGGAGGCAGGATTTTGTGTCACTTTTGATAGCAATCATGTAAATGCTCCAGACCCTTTTGAGTTTAGTTAGCGCAACACACGGTTTGACAGGATGTGAAGTTGTTACCAGGCACTGTGTTGTGCAGTTGGTGGGGTGTGGGGCTGACTTGTCTCATCACTTGCGGTCTGATTTTGTGGATGTTCTACGCCTGCAGATATCCACGCAGTGTAGCAGGGAGAAAAAGTAAGACTGCTGTCTGTATTTTTACAGAGAGGGGAGTGGAGACAGTTGAAAGGAAGCCCAATTTCACAACATTTAAAAATAAGGAAGATTTTGTCTTTAGTAGGAACAAATTGGCTGGGAGCTGAGTGCCATTAACAGGGTAGGAGAGTCAGAAAGTATGGAGAGATGGACTGACACATTGTTGTTTTTGAGATTTGAGATTTATTGAGATTTATTGACAATAACAAAACTATAGTCGCCAGGCTTACCCTTTAACTAACTTGTGACACAGGGGCTGTCACAATGGAGACAAAGTGAAATCTGAGTCATGCTTAAACTGGATATGACACATGGTAATCTATACAGTGGCTTTATGGTTCATCATATTTATCTAACACCCCTCATGCACCATCTACCCCGGCTTATAACTTCATTTTGTCACCATCTCGATTTTCAATACTGGTATGGCATCTAAAGCTTCTTTTGAAACTAAGACTAAATAAATTAATGTAAACTGTAAAATAAAAGGATTGCTGACATACAGGCAGCAAATCGTGTTGCTGTTACTGAGAAACTAAATGCATCTTGTTCCTGGTAATATTAAAAATAAACTTACATCAGACTAATCCCTCTGCCCTCTGTTGGTGCTGGAGCTTTTGAATTGGGAGGGCTGTAAATCTACTGGGACATTATGGTTTATAGATAATCAAACCCTTTTTACAGCACTGTGAAACTAATGTAACTGAAACAACAGAGCGCAAACATTTTGGTACAGAAAAGTGGCTCTCATTTGGACACTACGCCCACCCTCTTGTTGAAGAATTGTGTGAATAAATGTCTTCTTTGTTCTTCTTTCATTGTCCTCCTCTGTTTTACTGAACATAACTTTAAGGCATGATGCTAGCACTCCCGTCAGTTTTATTTCTTCTTTACACCCTTTTGCTGCTCTGTGATTTTCTGTTCTTGTTGTGATGTTATATCTTTTCTTGAGCTCTCAGGTCATTTAAAGACCAGCAGGCGCTTCAAGCAGGGTAAGAGCACAGTTTCCACCAAAAGGGCTCTAAGTCCTGGACTTTTTGGAAATGACAGTTTATATAATATATCTGACAAGCATGACAGTTGAGTGATATTTGATATCTGCATGTTTTTCTCAACAAATATGCACTTTTTCATTCAGGCCAAAAGGAACCATATCACCTTATAATCTTCCTCATATTTGATCTCTGTCAGGGCTCATGTGCACATGAAAACACTGTAGCTCCATCAGACTCGGCAGCTCTGCTCAGAAATGTCTTTTGAAAATTTCTGTTTCTAATTTTAATAGGACAGCTATTTCACATCTCTTTTGCCGAAACAGTATCATTATGTAACCATACGTTCCCGAAAAATTAAAAAAAATAGTGCAGAACATAGCTGGCTTGGGGACATTTTCCATCATTTCCCTTTATTTTGCAACACACTGCCAAACGTACAGGGTGCTGTTTTTCAGTATGAAGTTTCAGTCTGAAGAATGCAGCAAGATCAGAGTAATTTAACTGCTGCTTTGTGCTAATTCCTCACCTCCACGTGACCTTTCAGTTGAACTCAATGTTTACTCTATCCTGTCCAATAAGAAATCTTAATTACTCGCTCAATTTACGTATAAATATTCAGTTAAATGTAGATGCCAAACATGTTCAGAAGAACAAGTCTATAAATGTTTTCACCGGAGTAACAAAAGCACAATTGTGAGGGAACCTACTAAATGTCTACCACATAGCTTGAAGTACTTAAAACAAAACATGAGCATTATTTTGTCCTTCGAGCGATTTACAGTTCATATGAGCTCAAGGCTGTAGGCTCAAGTGGCAATGAGTAAACATAACTAAAAGATTGACTGTGTGTAGGAAGAGATTTGCAGGCAACCTTGGCAAAATGAAGACCATGTTAGTGTACACGCTAATTATAGTGCTGGGCTGGGCAGTATTAGCAAAATGGTAACTAAGAAGAACAAGGTGTATCTTCTTCTAAGATGAGAAGCTCATATTATGTATCATTCTGAGAAAAGCAAAAACCCACATTCATCTCACTTTTACTCACTTAAGGACATGCTGAAAGGTAAAATTCATCCCTGTCTCACTGTACTGATTCTGTTTCCATAGAGACAATTTCCAATCAGCCCGTTCATGACACAAAGCTGCAACAGTTTGCAGTCTGTAAGAGATTACACAAACTGCATCCTATCAGTATCCTGCTACCTGGCACTAGACCGGTCGGCCACAACAGTAAAACCAGTTACCAGTTATAATGTTGTAGCAAATTGAAATATATGTAAGTTATACACTTTCTCATTCTTGAATTGGGAAGTGACATTCAGCATTAGAATTTTAATGTGGCAGATGGTTGCGGCGGAGCAAATGTTTGGAGCTGTAACTTAACATTATCGTCATCAATGATTAACCTGCCAGTTATTTTCTCAGTTGTTCATTTTATAAAATAGTGGAAAAAAAATACTCCAGTGCGTCCAGTGCGATGTCTTCAGATGTCTTGTTTTTGTCTTAAGTATCTAACAGTCCAAAACCAAATAATATGCAACTTATCATAATGTTAAGACCAAGAAAAGAGGCAAATTCTCACATTTACGCGGCGGGCATTTTTGCTTGATAAAATAACCAATTACTTTTCTGTTATGCAACTAATTGATGAATCCACTAATCACTGTAGCTCTACTAATTTGACCTATTTTACATACTGTTTGGTGGTTTAATCTATAACACTGCATTATTCTTTATAAGCTCTTAATATGTCTCGAATGGAAAATCTTAATGTGGTAAATAACGAGGAACTAATAACGTCAGATAAATGTAGTTGAGTGAAAAGTACAGTAATGCCCTCTGAAATGTAGTGAAGTAGAAGTGAACATGAAATGAAAATACTCAAGATAAGCAGAAGTACCTAAAATGTGCACCTAATTACAGTAGCTGCGTAAATGTACTTACTTTCTACCACTGGTCTTCAGGCTCAAATGAGAAGTGTGTTTGTGAATTTAAATCTTAGCTGGTGCAGCCTCAACTACAGAGAGTCAGCAATGCTGAATATTGTTGGGCTGATTCTGGAAAAGATGCATACAGAGGTGAATCTGCCCATTTTTTTTTTTTTTTTTAGCAATTTATCTAGGTCACAGCTACAGTGAAGTGAGGAGAACTGTTAGATTTTGTCCCTTCAGCATGACCTGACCGAGTCTGCCCCGTTGTCTCCTTCCACCAAGGCGCGATTTTATTTGGAGCTCAAACCACCTCAGCTGGCTTATCTCAGTGTGGAGGAACGCTGGCTGGATGCCAAGGTCGACTGAAATTGCAAATTCCTCATCCTGTCACTCAGAGTATGACCCGCTCCCTTTCAGAGGCATCTCATTTCAGGTGCTTGTATAGATGATGGTCATAAAGAGGACCAGTCAGTAAATCAAAAACTTTGATTTGTGGTTTAGCTCTTTCTTCACTACCAAGGTCTGATACCAGTTTGTGTGGTGCTTGAGTTGCATACACCAGGGCTATCAATCACACAGTTCTTCTTTCCCCTTTTTTCTTGACCCTGGGTGACTCCTTGTGGTGACACAATGACAATGAGCAGCCATCATGTAACAAATACTGTCCTTTTTTATGGGTTTGAGTGCATAGCGAACATATGGTCGTGGCTGTTTCCCCTCATGTTCTTTTTTTTTTTTTAACTGCCAGAGTTCATTAGTTATCAAACAGTTTCAGCATCTAAAAATCTGTCACATCTCTTCTTTCGGGAAAACAGGATCAGAGTTGCTCACCCCTACGTGTCATGCTGCTCACGTCATTTGTTTTCATTGTGGATGGCAGAGTGAGAAGCATATTAAAGAAGTGATTGTTAACGGACTGTTTTGAGTTCTCCCAGATGACTCTCTGGCCCTTTTTACAAATGGGGCCAGAGAGTCATCTGAAGTGTCCAAATTTGTTTTCTGGGTAATGAGCAATCTGTGCACACCCCTTACTTTTGCACCTAGTATTTTGGACATCTCTTGTCTGCATTTTGGGTTCTTGCTTTGTAATTAGATTTTGTTAAATTCATTCATTAAACAGATTGATTTTTTGGCCAAATTAAGGAATACTAAAGGTTACTTCCCTATTTCTTTTTAATGTAACAAACAGAGAGAGGCGTAACTACATTTAATATTGAGTGTCTTTGATGTTGATGCTGCCACATAGAACTTTGAAGCCAGCGTTTTCATACTTTACAAAACATCCACGGCAGCAAAACTGTGGTTATTATCAAAGCCCGTTTTAAAACATGCTGAAATACTGTATTTAACTACCTCATCTTATCTCATGTAAACTTTGCAGATATGTGTATTTGTACATTAAAAATACAATTTATTTTCACTCAACAAAAATGAAGACTAAAGGCCAGATTTGGATACACGATAGCCTCCTGCTCAAATTCTGGCTGATGATTGCAGTTGCGGAGTGTCTGCTTGACATAAACAGCAGCTAATTACATAATTACTGCCTGGGACTATTCTCTGCAGATGAAGGAGAGCTCAACGGCACCTTTCCGTGTTGGATTTGTCTGGGATCAGCAACTTCAGTAAAGAAATTAAAATGTAGGTGACTGATTATGAAACAGAAATAATTAACAACACTCAAAAATATTTACCAAAGCGACAATTAAGTCATTTGAGCATCTTCATAAAATTGTAGTTGTAAAACTAATGCAGTGTTGACCAAATTTCAAAGGGAATGGAAAAGAGATTGATGACATTAAAAGGAAAGATTTCTTCACACAGAAGTGTTGCTGGCATTTGATCTAGACTGCAGACAAGAGCTGATCTCTTTCTGAACCTCACTCCTGCACATCCTAGACCCTGTCTCTCCTTTGTCTTTCAGAAATGTGTCCCATCACAGTCATGTGCTGACAAATGTTTTATTGATATATCTCAATTCACTTTCCAATTAGCACAAACCTTAGCTCAGCTGCATGAAAACATCGATATGAACTCATCCCCTGCGCTGAGAAACCTGTCTTGTTCTTGCCTCCGCTGAGCTCCACTGAGTTTAACTAATGGATCCTCACTTGTTACAGTCAATGACTCTAGCACCTGACATGTTCAGAAATTAGCTGCTTGCTGATTGATATTTTGGGAAATTTGCTTATTTGCTTTAGAGAATTAGATGAGAAGATCGATACCACTTGCAGATCTGTCCTTAAAATATGAAGCTCCAGCCAGCAGACGGTGAGCTTAGCCTAATATGAAGACTGGAAACAGGGGGAAACGGCTAGCCCGGCTCTGGCCAAATGCAAATGCAAGTATCTCTAAAGCTCACTAATTAACAAGATATGGTTTATAATGCAGCCTGCGATTCACAGGGTAATTTCGGTGTATGAATAACGTATTAATAAAATACTGACTAGTTCCAGCTGTTACTTAAATGTAGGTATAGTAAGAGAAAACATGCATTTTAGGGGAAAGGCGAAATAAATTGAAATCATTATTTTTGTAAATACAGGGTACAGTGGTGGATAAGAAAAATGGTGTTAACAACGCTCTTATTGTGCAATTAAAGAGGAGAAAGTGTGGAGCAGGTTTTAATTTATTTCTTCTTTCCTCAAGATTGCCCCACTGTTACTGCCTTGTTCCCTGTGGTCTTGTTTTCTTCCACTGTACTTAAAAGTGGTCAGTATTTTTTAGTACCTGATTCATACAACAAAACTACAGTGTAAATAGCAGACTCAGGCCCTGTTTTGTAAAACAGGAAATGGAGTTTTTAAAGGTCTGTATAATCCATAAAACAGCTGGTCGGGGCGTGCTGTTTCGTGATCGCGCCATGGAGTGAGGGGAGAAGTGGTTCAAAAAGTAAATATCACTGAATTGTCAGATAGAATTCTATTTCTGAGTTTCAATATGGCAAGCAATCTGTTTTCCGTAGCTTATCTAGTTGAGTTCTGTAAGGACATTCAGGAATAGACTATTGATGGATTTTCTCCTGCAATATTCTGAGGATTATAGTTTATTGTGTTGTGTGCACGCTCGATAAATTCAGATCCAGGTGGTGATAGAAATGAGCTGCTCTCCTTCTAAAGCACATACCATTAGAATATTGCTCTCCATCTGCTTGACAGATGCCATTTGTCAGAAATAATGGATATTGCATCGAGGTCAGCATGTTTGTTCGGAGCTCCAAAAATCAAACAAATGATAATGTGAAAATGACATTCAAAAGGGATTCAAATGAAAGATACAAATCAGTTATTCCAACTTAACTGAGCTAAATTTTAACATCAAATACAGTTTTGCTCTTAAACCATGCTACACATTTGTCTGCGAATTTGGAATCAGATCACGCAGCTGTATTTTTTTTTTTCTATAACAGGTATCAGTGTGTTATGATGAACCCATCATGTCCAGAGATGTCACTCACAACATGGTGCGCTGCCTTCCCCAAGCCAGTGTAAATGCCCAACTTCCACTTCAACAGTAATGCACCAGGTAATATACAGGTAATGAAACTCTTAGGGCTGCAACTCGTGATTATTTTCTTTATTGATTATTTTTTCAATTCATAGGTTCATTCTTTGCTCTACAACCGTAAGTAATAGTAAAAATAATGCCAAGCACAACTTCTCAGGGCTTCTGGTAACATCTAACATCTAAGCTGTTTTTGTCTGACAGTCTAAAACCAGAACATGTTTAAATTACAATGTTATAAAGCACAGAAAAGAAGAACATCCTGTTATTTGAGAAGCAGGAAGCAGATGATGTTTGGCATTTCTGATTGATTAAAGACTTGATACACTTATGTATTATGTTATTACATTATAGGTGTAAGCTGCATTTTACTGTTATAGCTGGTTGAGGTGGCGCTAGTTTGAACTTTGTTATGTATAGTGGGGTATGATAATCCAGTGGTTCTCAACCCAGGGTTCATGCCCATTCCAAATGATCACAAAAAAACTAAATTGGGGGTCTTGAGATAACTAATTGGAGAGGAAAAAAAGAAAACTAAATTCTGCTACACAAATATATGTTCATTATTTTTTAGTTCTCTCTAATTTTTGCTTTTTTGTGAAATATTGGATATTTTTCCATAATCCATCAACAGTCTCAAATAGTTGCCATCTGATAGGTTCGGAGGGGTAAAGAGTCACAATCCAGGAATGTTGGAAACCACTGGTTTAATCTTTAACAAGACAATAAGCATATAATATGTTTTTATGTAAAACAATAATCTGAAAAGTAGTTAATAACTGCGGGTGTCGATTATGTTTTGTAAAGTAAAAAGTACAATATTCCCTCTGAAATGTAGCCTAGTAGAAGTATAATATAGCAAAAAGAAGTAATTGAGAAAATGTCCTTACACTTACACACGGGACAAGGAGCAAGCTCGACAGGGACAAATAGATTGATGGACAGATTGTGTGAGATGTGTGTAGAGAAGCTGGCATGTCATCTGTCTTATCTGCTTTCAGGAGTACAATTTCAGAATAGCACAGGCTTAAAAGTGACAGTAGTCACATGTTTTTAGGATTCATGTGAATCCAAAAAACAGATGACACAACCACTCTTATGTCTATAATCTGCATTAAACCAAAAATCTTTGATGCACATGCAATGCCCAGCTCTTTTTGTTTACTTAGACAAACTGAAATCTCTCACAGAAATCTAAATCCAGTGGGAGAACAGAACCAGGATAATCTTTAGCTTTGGAAGCCTTCATGATCAATTCGTCTGTACGGGAGGATCCTGTATCAAATCGAGCTCTGTCTGCAGGAGGACAAGAATAGAAACAGAATTTTACTCCAATGCTCAAAAGATGTCATTCTCATTGGTGCTGCAAGAGCAGTCGGGAAGAGTCTAAATCCAGATTGATGGCGTGTACAGGATGTGAGTTCATGGACTTCAGCCTTTTCTTCTCATTTAGATGAAAGTGGTGGCCTGAAATTTATCAGGTCAGCGGTGATAGCGGTGGGCATTGTCAGTGAGCAGTGATAAAGCAGACTATTGTTGTAACAGTCAAATGACTACACATAGATATGTGCCTGTCTAACCTGAAGTCTGTATGTGTGACACAGATGGAATCAGCCTTTGAGGTGTAATTAAACTTTGATTAATCCATGCTGTCCCAGACTCTCGCTCCTGTGCTACTTGACAAGTATTCTGTCTTCAGAATAGTTGTACATACATGGTTTGAACCCTATCTCACTGGGCATTCCTTCCATGTGTTGTGGAAAGGACAAATGTACCTATCCCAACCCCTCCCCACATGGGCCCCCCAAGGCGAGGTGGTGGGGCCCCTTCTCTTTGCAATATACACCATAATACTGCTACACATATGACACCCAACTATACCCGTCATTCCCACCAGACGACTCTACGGTCTCAGCACGGATCTCGGATTTGCTCTATACAACATAACAAAAATCAGGCCTTACCTGACTCATTACGCCACCCAACTCCTGGTACAGGTCATTGTTATCTCTCGCCTTGACTACTGCAATGCCCCTCTAGTGGGACTCCCCTCACGCACAGTGAAACCCTGGTTTTTGATCAGCCTAAAAGGGCACATGTCACTCCACTGCTCACTGCCCCCCGCTTGCTACCCATGGCCACCCAAATCAAATTCAAGTCACCAATGCCTACAGAGCGACTTCTGGGTCTGCACCCATCTATCTGAACTCAGTCAAACGGGCTTATGCTCCTTCTCAGCCACTGCGTTCCTCCAAGGAACATCGCCTGGCATTGCCATCCCTGCACGCAAGGCAATCACAGTCCAGAGTGTTCTCGTTTGTGGTTCCCCGATGGTGGGATGAGCTACCAAATGTTTTCAGAGCTCCCATAATAAGCATATTCAAAAAATTTCAGGACCTTTGAAAAAAGTGAGTACGGGAGTGATTGTGTATTGGTGTATTATTAAGTCTCAGTGGCTGTATTTAGCAACAGTTATAAATTAATGAGGCATATATTCATTAAGACTGAATTCATTTCCAAAATCCAAAACAGGTGCTTAGGAGTTAGGAGAAATGATTTGGGGAATAATTTGTAGGGGAACATCAAGTCATGAGTTACAGTCTCCCTCTGTCCCTTATCTGAGGTTTGAGCAACACAAGTTGTTGCAATACCAGCAGAGGTTTTCATTCAGAATAATATATATTCAGCAGATTTGACTCAGCTTTTACTTAAACTATGTAAATCAAAATTATGATCTGATTGATTCAGTGGCAGCTGATGCCTGCCTCAGAAGAGGAACAATATTCACCAAGACTTTCCCCAGAGGAAGACAGATTTAACTTGAGTATGAAGTCACTAAAAGCTAAAAGCAAATAGACACCAGATAATACAGTCAATACCCATTTTCACACTTTAATCTGATTTGTAGGCTTCCTCATGGTGCCTCATCCATCACTGTCAAATGCCAGTTAAACTCTAATGGATAAAATGCCACAATATCTACAACTTCTCACTTGTTAACACTTACTGAATAAAACATGTATAGTGGGATCCACACTGCTCATGCAATGAGCTGTATGACTTTTAAAAATCTTTTTCCAGTGTTAATGGCTTAGTTGACTAGCAGATACAGAGAGCTGAAATACTGTATATAGTATTTCAGGCTCATTGTTGTAACTGTTTCGAACACAGTGACTATTAAGGACCTGTAGTATTGAACTGGGAAACAGAAAAATAGCATGTCTGACAAATTCATGCAAGTAAAGATTTTAAGGGTTCACAGATCAACCTTTGTATCAACAATCAGTCACAAGATTATGTGTATTGTGAAATGTGTTGCTCGTAGTGTTGAACCCACAGAGAATTATCCCCCTATTCTGCAGCTTCCCGCTGCTCTATGTAGCGTTTTAACTTCTATAACTGCAGTCTGGGATCAAAAAGTGTTACTATGTCAGTGTTGTGTTTACAACCTGTTGCGCCTCCAAACAGTAATAAATGCAGCCTAAGAGGTTAAAGAAGTAACTCATTTATCATTCGTCCTGTTGATTAATTAAGCAACTTACAGTGGACTGTGGAATAAAACTGCATGATTTCATTTTAGTCTGTAGTTATGAATCAGTTTTCGCATTAAGATTATTAGCATTTCTATTTTCATACAGTAATTAAAATACTTTGAAAAGTAGTGCATTCATTATTCATTTATTGTATCTGATAATATCAAATGCTGTCTAATTTCTTGTGATTACATTTTAAATTATATAAACTGTGTGACATTAACAATTTCCTGGAATTATCTTCACACTATCAATTATTATCAATACCAGTAACCTGCTTGAGAGTGAAACATGTCTGCCTGGCTGGTTACAAATGATTTTCCCCTTGCTTTCGGCCTTTTCATTAGAACCTCAGGCCTCCACTCCATTTTTCCCCATGTCGAGAATTTTATTTCCGCTGTGGCAAATCCCTTCCTCGCTCTTTTACTTCACTTACAGCACAGACAGATATTCACAAAAACAAACAGATTTGTCAGCTGGTTGATCTGCATAGGCCAATGCATTCAAGCGTGACATAAAAAGGGCAAAGATTAAAGTTACATCTGCATCTGAGGGCAATTACATCCTGTCAGGTCTTTTCAGTTAATATGCTCACCTATGGTCCAACGCCTGGAGATATCTGAGAATATGCAGCGTAGGACTTGTAGCCATGGCAACGCAGCCACAGCTGAGATTCACTCTCACAGAAAACAATTAACAGTGACATTTATCCACATG
Source organism: Xiphias gladius (assembly GCF_016859285.1). Classification (NCBI taxonomy): domain Eukaryota; kingdom Metazoa; phylum Chordata; class Actinopteri; order Istiophoriformes; family Xiphiidae; genus Xiphias; species Xiphias gladius. The sequence goes on along the minus strand of NC_053400.1, from coordinate 19,943,742 downwards.
TGAAACATTTTGGCTGTGTGGTGAACAGTGATTTCACACCCACACGCATTGTTCTGGTAAATCTGTTTTTTTTCCCTTTAACATTCCCCTTAACACTGTTGGCTTGCTTTAGACGGTAAGCGAGGATTCATTTCATCTTTGGCAGGGTATATGTTTATTTTCAACTGCTTAGACTATTACCTGTTTCTGTTTCCGTGTGGGTTGTCCCATATGCCCCGTGGTACTGACAGCTTCCCCTCAGGTTCCTGTGGCCCACCTGGAGGAGAGAGAACAGAGAAAGCCGCCTCTCTGGATCCTGCGGGAAGTTCAGATATTCTCACTTCTTACAAGCTTCTTCCTTTTTCCATATGGTATTCAAAACTCAGCTGAGTCCCCTGATCACATTGTGAATTCTCCCAGGAATATATTCCTCTGTGTTTTTGTCTCTGCGTCAGGGGAAGGAAATAATGACAAGACATGAGCCTTCTCCCACATGAGGCAAAAAGATGAAATATAGAGGTAGAGAGGTATTCACAGATACATGGGGTGAGAGAGGGAGAGGGAGAGAGCGAGACAGGTGACAGATTTTATTTCAAGGAATAGTTTGACATTTAGGGAAATACGCTTATTTGTTTTTTGTCGAGAGTTAGATGAGAAAATTGAAACCACTCTAATGTTTGTATGGTAAATATTTAGCTACAGCTAGTAACCAGTTAACTTAGCTTAGCATTAAAACTGGAAATGGGGGAAACAGTTAGTCATGCTCTGTCCAACAGTAACAAAACCTGCTTACCAGGAGCTCTTAAGATCACTGTTTAACATGTTATATTTGTTTGTTTAATCTGTACAACAAAACAAGGTGTGAATATAACATTTTGCCTTTTTATAGGTTCATTATGTGCTGTATTTCTCAGCTAGGACCAATAACTTTCCTGGAGTGTGACCCAAAAAAATGTATGACACATCAGCCCCATAACACCACAAATTGTCATTTTATATACTTCGGTTTTTGTACAGATTAATTAAACAAAAAAGCTATAACGTGTTAATTGGGGAGTTTTAGAAGTGCTGGTAAATGGATCTTGATACTTTTGGTAACAGCCAGGCTAACTGTTGCCCTCCGCTTCCACTCTTTATGCTAAGCTAAGCTAATTGACTGTGTGTATATATATATATATATATATATATATATATATATATATATATATATATATATATATTTATATATATGTGTGTGTGTTTGTGTGTATTTGTCCTGTTATACCCAGTAAGCACCTTAGTGATACCCCAAATGTCCTCAATAATTATACTGATCTACATACAGCTATTCTACACAATAGCCAGTGTTTCAAAGCATGTTTAAGAAAAGTTTCTTCACTTAGTGTAACAAAGCAGAAAGAGTTAAAAGAATTTAACAAGGAAAGCCACAAAACTGTTGGGAATAAAGGAGTAATATTTTTTCCTGGACACATCTTCACGCAGGGAAGGATTTCTTTTACCCAGCAGCAAACATCACGTTTCCCACAAGTAGTACACAGCGCCCTTTTGGTCCATGTAGTTATTACACATTTCTGTTATATACAAAGCAAAATCAAATCGGTATATTGCCGGCAAGTTTAAATTGAAGCACTCGTCATAAAAAAAACTCTCTCCCCGTGACAAATTGCTCATTTGACTACAATTTTCATGACACTTGATCCAGAAAGGAAGGAGATATACATGTTAAAAGTCAGCATTTAATTCCCATAGTTAGGAAAATGATTGTAATTTTGCAAGTGCTAGACCTCAAAGGCAAGACAGACATATAATCATCCTGGCTTCATCGAAATCAGGACAGCGCTTTTCTGATATATTGCATGTGACTTGTGCACAGCTCCGCAGCTTCATCACTGTAGGATACAGTTGGATGTATCGTTTACTCCAGATTTACAGGGAATTTAAGTCTCTGCGGTGTCCTTTGTGCCAAGCTAATAAAAAAATAAACAAAACTTTTTCAAGTCATTTTATGGCACAAGATGATGTGCTAAATCAACAAGGGTGATAAATGTATGTATGATAATAGAATATTAAGCAAAAGTATATACACAGATTCCCTATCTACAGTCATTTTAAAGTTGAAAGTATTATTTGGAGAGTGCCCCAGCAGGCAGTCAGTACGAGAGGTCAACTAAAAGAGGATGTAAGTACAGTAATATGCATGGGAATACTGTTTTATTGAATTTCTTTCATTCAGAAGTTTGAGCATGCAGAGGCGCTCTTATTGCATATATTAAGATGTGTTAGTGAGGGAGGTCCTTTTGATGAAAGTGGGTTTCCATGTATATTTAATGCCATGGTTTGCCGAGCTCCGCTTGAATGTGGATGGTAATGAGGACTGGCATATTGAAATCAGGCTGTGCCACTTGTCTCCTCCCCAGGTGCATACAACAGTCAGAGCAGAAAGCCACACTGTTTCTCAGCTTCTGCCCCTGCATTTGTCATTACACACTGACAACATCACTTCCTTAACCCTGCACTTTCTAAATGCTGTATGCGTGCATGTACATTAGTCTGTATGGGTGTACATTATTCAGTAAAAGGCCCCTTTTGAAGGCCAAATCTGTGGTGGCTCTGACAGTTCGACACTCTGCAACTTAAGAGAACACATGCAAATAGACGTAGCACAAGCACAAGAAGAAAAACATCCCCAATTGGACAAAACGGCATAACAACAATTGCTGCCGATACAAACAAAACAACCAAATTCAGAAACCACAATCAAACAGAAATGCACTTAAAGGATATGTTCGCAATTTTTTGTGTCCATGGATTTTGTCCATGAATCACATTAGGAAGGTATCTCTTAATAGCCAGTATGAACAGGAGGAGCAATTACAGTGAACAAAACCTGTTTTATATGTTCATATGGACACCTCACTGTTGTTGTTGTAAGACAGACGTGAAAAATCTGAACTTATCCTTTAAGTTGACTATTGCCAGTTGTGCTGGAAAATGATTTGACAATTTAAGTTTATTTCAGTTTTAACATTCTGAATACAATGAGTCACATATTATTGAATCTTAAATAGTGTGTGTGTGTGTGTGTGTGTGTGTGTGTGTGTGTGTGTGTGTGTGTGTGTGTGTGTGTGTGTGTGTGTATGTGTGAGTGCGCAGCGTACAGGCTAAAACAGCTCATATCATGCTAAGTCATATGTAACTCCATGAGCCACAAACCTGGGTGTGATCAGTTTTTTTTTTTGGTCCCCTGCAAATGTCTTTTGTTTTATCTGTATTTGCTTCGGTTTTCTGTATTTGTTTGTGCTGTCCGAATTTGCTGTGTATTTTATTTTGGTGCATTTGTGTTGTCAAAATGGTGAGGTGAAGAGGTTTTCTTCATTTGCTTATGTTTTATATATTTGCTGGTGTTTTCCTTATTTGCAGTATATTGAACTCTCGGTGCTGATCAAAAAGTTTTGAAAATCCAAAATCTATTTGAGATTGACAGCAGATTCCAGTCCTTTCAATTTCAATGACAGGGTGACCTTTTTTGTTAAGATTTAAATAACAAATTGTGCCTTTAACAACAAAAGAAAAGAGGCACTTCCACTCAGTAGTTTACATCAGTTATTTTACTGATATATATTACAAATATTTGAAATATTTACATTTAGAAAATTATCTATTGTTTTCAGATTGATTCCAACATTTTCCCACAACTGTAAAGCTGAATCGCATAATAAACCTACAAACCTGAGACACTAAAATAAAATAATTACAGCAGGGACAGGTTCAGAAAGCTTGCTACACAGTAGCAAATATGAACAAAGTACAAAAACATATTGAACCCATTACATCTTTTAAATCAACGAAAATCTGGCTGCACTGTATATACAACAAAATATACTAAATATACTACCTTCTCACATCTGCAAATATCCACCAGCTATGGCTGATCCTGTAGGCAAATAAAATGTTTAACATTTATGATGTGATGTCAACTGCTCATCAGAGGACATTGTGGTGCTAAAAATGAATGTGCTCAACCACTCAGCCTTCTTCGCCTTTCACACACGCCGACAAATGCGTACACATGTGCTCACACACAAAAATAAACCCCAACTTCATCCAGTCCAGTGTGCTATTCACGCAGGTGTTCCTTTCCGCAGTCGATCATAACGAGCTGCTAAACAGCACGTTTGTGATGAACCATTTCTGTCCGGTGCATTTCTGCAGAGCCAGTTGGTAGCCGAACTCATTGTCGCTGCTCGCTACAAGCTCTAGGCATCTCTTTGATTTCCTGTTCTGAATGGATCCTCCCTGAAAAGATAAAAGCAGGCTGGTTAAAACTGTGCTGCGCTCCCGAAGAACAATTTGTGTGCACAGAATAACTCGCCTCCTTTTAAACCCAAACTGCTGTGAATGGATACGGATGTGAGCGGCCAAAGCACCCTAAGCTCCGGGCGTTTTGGGCTGGTTCACACTGCCATCTTCACTGGGCCCACCAGATAGCATCGACGTGAGTTCAAGGCAAAAACAACAATGCAATTGCCCGTGTAGTCATTAGCTTTCATCCGAGCAACGCCAAGATTGTGAGAGAATACACAGGATGAATAGACTGTATCAAAAGAGTAAAAAAGATGCATACACAAAACGGACAGATGAACAGAGACAAAAACATCTGTTACTGAGGTGGAAGAGAAACTGAAACAAAGGAGCCCTCATATCAAGTTTCCAAACATTACAATATTGTGTAAAATCAATTATTTAAAAAACATTTAAGTCTTTGATTTATGGGAAAATGAGAAATGCAGTCCAGACTGTAAGTATTTGGACAGTTACACATTCTTTGTTCTTCTGAGTTTCCCCACTTTCAGTTTGAAATAAAATAATGGATACTACATTAAAGTGCCAAGACTCAGCTTTACTTAGAGTGGGTTTACATCAATATAGAAAAAAGTGTGTGGGAGATATAGGCCGTTAAACACATAGTGGCCAAAGTTTAGGGGTTCGAAAGTAATAGACACAAAGTCAAACAAAAATCCTCATATTTAATATTTTGTGGAAAACCATTTGCAGTCAATCACTGTCGTAAGTCTTTTGCCCACAGGCATCAGCACACACTTTGTATCTTCCCTGGTGATGCTCTCCCAGGGCTTGACTGCAGCCACCTTCAGCTCTTGCTTATTGCGGGGTCTCTGCAATCCAATTGCTGACTTAATGTGTATCTGTCCAATTACTTTTGAACCCCTAAACTTTGGGCACTGTGTGTCAAAGTGCTTTAATATAGTATCCCTTATTTTATTTCAAACTGAATGTGCTGAAGCACAGAGCCTGAAGAACACGAAAAGTGTAACTGTCCAAGTTCTTATGGTCACGACTGTATGGAGCCTGAAGGAAGAGCAAAACCCTTAATGCAAAAAGAAAGTAAGGTACAACAATTTACAAACTTTAATATGACATCTGTTGCCAGAGTCTGAACAGAGTGAGCCTATCAGCTCAGCAAAAATATTCCCGCATGTGCTGATGAAATGAGGCAGGATTTTCTCATCACAGTATCAGGGCTGACAAAGGGCAAATGACTGAAGAGGAGACTATCAACACTCAGTACAGTGTGGGGAGAGCTGTGAGGAGAGAGCTGTGAGGCGAGAGCTGTGAGGCGAGAGCTGTGAGGAGAGAGCTGTGAGGAGAGAGCTGTGAGGCGAGAGCTGTGAGGAGAGAGCTCTTTCCAATACTACTAGAGGAATGCAGAGCGATATGGGAGCAAAAAAGACTTAAGAATCGGACTGGATGTACAGACTATGAGCTAAATTATTCTTTCTGTGTTTCCACAAGAGTTTGGCCTGTTTCTGAGGTCCAAGAGACATTTTTTATAGATAGTAATAACTGTTGGAAGTAGGCATTTATGGAACAATATGTAGAGATGCCCCGAGCCAGCCCATAAGTGTGATCAAGACATTAAACTAAAGTGTGTCAGCTGTATAAAACCAGATCCATTTTAGATCCTTTGTGTACTGAATCTCCATTCTGGGTACACCGGCTTTGGGCTGAGGTGTGTATGAGTGAACCGCAAAGATGATGATGATATTAGTTTAGAATATTTTATGATGTGATAACAACTACACCATCTCCATGACAACTGAGCAACTCCATGTGCTGACGAAGCCCACAGGACGTGGTTGAAAGCTCCGGAAGCAGAGCTATTATTTTCTTATGCTGCTGTTTGCAAAGTCAACAACGAACCTTCAAGCTCAATCATTATGACATTCCACTGAGAAACGAGAACATGAAGAGGTAATTTCTATATTTATTTTTATTTTGCCTATAAGGTTTTAAGTGTAGAACATAACCCAAATTAGGAGAGACTTCAACACTTGCGAATGAGATGAAAAAAATGTTACTGATAAATGTTTAGATGCAGACACAATTTCCACAGGACTTGTTTTCAAAGACTGGAAAGGGTCGCTTGTGGATTAAACATGTACACTATAGAAGACACAGTCCCAGAACACTCACACAACACGCTCATGTGCACTCCGAATGACAGGAGAACAGGGAAGGCCGATAAAGAGACAGACAGGGCCAGGAAAAACGTTATACTTTATGGATTTTTTTGACGGTCCACCAGGATTTGTCCCGGTATACCCTATGGCCAGTACAACATATATACTGTATATACTGTATACTGTAACGATTCCCTCCCAGCCTCCTACATACAACCGTCCCAGAGCAACACCCCATAAGCACCACCACACTCAGTAACACATACAGTACATGCATCCACAAATGCATCCTATGGAAAGCCACCACGCTCTGCGCTTCGTAATCCAGACAAAGAGCCCACAGGGTGAATTTTATGAATGGAAGTGAATGGAGGAGTTGCCTTCCCCTGCAGTTACACTCTACCCGGCATTTGTGAAACAAAATCACTGAAGTGAAAGTTCTGTCACAAATCTACATTGTTATGTATCCTCTCCCATTTTTAAGTGAATATACTGAAATCCTGGCGCTTTCTGAGTGGGTATACGGCATATACCTGCGTATCGTGTAGACTACACCACTGTTTAAGTCATATTCAGAGATGGCCGCATGCTCTTGGTTGGTGTGTTCTAAGTTTCAGGTAAGACACTTGTATCAAAAAATTACAACCTTTAGGAATAAATAAAAGTGCTTTGTTTTTAGCCCGACCTGGATGCTCTCTCTGACAAAACTTATGCTTATAAACTTTTGACAGAACCAGGTACCATCTTATAGTTTTATGCCACAGTACATTTTAAATACAGAATGACTTAAAAGGCTAGGTGTTGATTGTAGAATCCCAAAGGCTGCACCAAATGTAATCAAATGTTTATTTGCTAAAGGAAGCAGTTGGTCCTCATCATGTAGGTATTTTCTCTTGCGAAACTGAAAAGTACTGTCTGAAAACATTTCCGATAAAACATAAACCTAATTTTTGTGTCGCTTATCTTAGTAGGTTTTCTAGTGTGGCCTCTTCATCCCATTGTGGTGTTCTATGCCATAATGGGCTCATTACTGCCCCGTGAGGCTGGACGGCGGGAAAATCGCAGTTGTAGTGGGTGTTTTTTTTTCTCCCGACAGCCACAAGGGGCAACAATGAGCCCCTTATTTTCTACACTCGAAAACTTATTTTGACAAGCGACACGAAGGTGAGATGGATGCTTTAATTGAAGTTTTTTTTAGACATTTTTTGGGCATTTACAGGTGAAAAGACTTCAAGGACGCGGATTAACTGTATGTCTGGTTAACTGCTCCGTCCCTGTTGAAGTGCTCTTTTATGGGAGCTTCTGGGACTGTTTTCCCACACCATAGATGAGACACTTGTCTTGATTTTGTCTGAGGGGGAGCCCACAGTGTCAGACCTTGAATCCCCCTTATTTAGAGAAGTCGCCTGTTCCAAGAATTGGGTTTGCTGTGTTATTTGGGTAACTGGCTGAGTAAAACTAGCTTAAAAATTTAAAAAAAAAAAAAAGAAAGGAAGATGTGGGTGATTATTCAGAGGTCTGGAACGAGGCCAAAGTAAAACCCAAAATCCCTTCAAATCTGGAACATTAAGTGATAAAAGGAGCTGCTCTGGGTTTTTCCTCAGCCAAGTTATCTATATAACATCTTGCTGCTGCTCCTTAAAACAGCCTCCAGGAGTTGGCTAATGAATGTATATGTGAGCCTATAGCATAGGGGAAGGTTGTTATTTGACTTAGGATGCTATGATTTGCTAGGGTTTACATTCAATTTATTATGCTATATAAGGAACAATAGGTATTTGTTACAGCAGAATAAGAAAGGCATCACCCACACATATCCACAAATCACACAAGCAAACCAAACCATACTGTCCCACCCACTGAACATGTGTTTGCTTTCCCAATCAGCACCTACAAACTCATGACTAATCTGTACATGCAAGCACACATTTCATTCCGTTTCACGAACCAAGGCTGATCAAAACTGTTTAGAGGTTTCACTGGAAGGACATTTCCAGTGAGAGACAATAGATATTAAAAACATTCTCAGTTAATCAGGTACTGTTCAGAATGTTGCAACATTTGAACTAAAAAAACAAAAACTTTCTCTGTCTCTAATTTGTAGACTGCTCTGTTCAGTAATTGATGCCAAATTTCAGAGACCTGATATGCTCCAGCCTTGCTGTTACGACCTCATCCCACATATTGGATTATACAAAGTAAATAACCACATAAGTTCAGTGTGAGGAGATTTGACACATGAGTTCAAGCATGTAAAACCTTTTCACATTAAGTGGCCATTACACTATAAAACCACACAACCTGTAGTGGCAGTCCAGAGGAGACATGGTCAAAAGAATATATAATATGAAGCACATATGGATTTTATACGTATTTGGTGAAAAGAGGAACAAAATCTACAATTAACACTGCACTGAAAGCTTAGCAGACAACACTATGAGGCCTTTTGAGCCCAAATCAAAGCATGCTGGAAATCCAATTCACCCACTGTCATGGGGCATGTCGTGAGGTGGCTTCTTGTTGTGTTAAAACAAAGTTTGAAAACACAGAGCTGCTGATGAAGAAAGACAATCATTTAGTTTCAATGACTCTTCATGTCTAAATGAGTTGCAGGATTTAGGGGAACTCCGGTCAAACAGTTAATTAAACCACTTGCATGATTAAACGCTACCTCCACGGTTCATTTTTCTGTCACGTTTGACAAATAACCATAACTACGGCTGAATATCAAGAGCAAACTGAATGTTAACCGTGTGTCTTCCGACCACGTGTGGGGCTGTGTCATGTGTTGTCACCTGAGTGAAGAGCCAGTGGAGCTTCATGCGTTTGGCTGCTGCATAGCTGCACTCGATGAGGCGAGGTCTGCTATTCACATCCACCAGGCACTTGTTGTCGTCGTCATCAACGGTGGGACTGAGGAGCCCAATGTGCAGCTGCTGAGCACTGGTGTAGTACACATTCTGCAAGAAACACCACATTCTGCTGTGAACAAACTGTGTGGCTCTGTATACTGAATGTTCAGACAGCTGGGCTTGACATTTAGATAATGGCCCTTCCAGAGCTGTATTTGACCATACAGGTAATAAATTATGCAGCAAATGAAACTTGTTCTTGCGTTGTCTTTACTATGAGAGAGACATCTATGAGGTTGATTTACATACACTAAATATGTGTATTTATACAGCTATCCTGACGGAATGGAGGACAAGGAAAGACAAGGCAAGGCGCACAAAAGAAAGCTCATGATTAATTCAGGAAGGGGAAGACAACCCGAATAATTTTGCACTCTCTGATGGAATCCTTCCCAACTGCTTTTTGGAGGGCAGTTGTTTGCTCATATTAAGCTGAAAAAAAAAACTGAAAATCATTTGCAAAAATGATGCAGGAGAAGCCTGTGTGTATTCACAAAGAAAAAGACTTAGTGGTATAAGCATGAGAGAGAGAGGGGAGAGAGAGAGAGGGACATTGTTGATTTTATTTACAACACGGTGCTTAGAGTTTATTGGCATAACACTGGCTTTAGTTTTGTGTAGTGCACACAGAGTGATAAGCTATGAAAAAAACAAGGATTTACTGTATATGATTATATGAAATCGCTAATTGGTGCATCTTACAGCAGTGGAAAAGAAGTACTTGTACTTTACTTAAGAAAACTTTTACTTCACCTTTTGTAACAGCTATAATTACTGCTTTACGGATTTTACAGAAAAATATAGGATAGGCTTGTGAAAAACAATGCATTGTTAAAGCTCAAACCGGTGGCTCTAAAACAGTTTGGCCTGTGACCCCTTAAAGAAAAACAATGTCCGGTTTGGGGCACCTTCGCATGCCTGTGATTTGTTAGCAGTTTTACCAAAGAGACAGTTAAACAACTGTTTGAGACATCAACTTATCCATATTATATCCATATTATATCCATATTATATTTTCCCTCTTTTCTCTCACAGAGAGCAGAGTATCTCACTACAGTATATACTGTATGAAATAGTCAAAATTAGCTCCACCTCGGTCAGCCACAACAGTGAAATGTTAAATAAACACTGATGCATCTTCATTAACAATCTAATAATGTCATAAATAATAATTAATCAATTAGAATGGCCCGTTTTCTGCAGAACGAGTGCATTTACTCTTGACACTTTTAGTAAATTTTGATGATAATAGTGTGCTTCTAAAGTAGAGTTTTTTTTTTTACATCGTTTTACTGGTACATTCAATCAAGTAAAGGATCTGAGTACTTCTTCCACCAATGGCAGCTTCAACAAACTTTTAATGAAAACATAATTCAAGGGAGTGCACATTAATTGGTTTGTAGAACCAAAATGATAATTGGGACCATGGAAAAGTTTCTTTTCTGACTCAGTTGCCCCAATATATTTTCTTTTATTAAAATCAGAAATCAGGGCAACGTTTCTTATTCTGCTGCCTGTCTTACTTTTGCTCTTCTCCTTCTTTTACTCTAATCTTATTTGTCTGATAATGCCCAAGCAGCCTCGTGCCTCCTTCACACTAGTTGTTTAACAATCTGACAAGTGTGATTTTTTTTTTGTTTGTGTTGCTCATTTATGGAGCGGCGCGGGCTGCCAGGCTGTATGTGTTTGAGGTTCCTCAATTGTTGCTGTGCTTAAATCGGTATGTTTTATTACTGCTTGGGCTGAAGTGCTGTAATATATGTTTGCTGACAACATGCTCTTGTAAAGTCAGTTGTTGGACTGTAAGCTTTGTAATACTCTTCCTTTCATGTGTGCCTCTGCAATTTTTCTTTCAGCACATGATGCACTGCATTTACCGCAGCACCTCAGATACAAAGTCTAGCTTTCCCAAAGCACCATCAATGGAAAGTAGCTGGCACATACAATGGCACATTTCGACTGACTACAGCAAACATTTGCAACAGTCTATGTATCTGTATCATTATAGAGAAAATCCAGGGGCTAATTCCTCTCGATGATTTAACACTGAAACATAAAAATAGAACTAGATTTGTCTTGCAGAGAATATCCCTAATCTCATTAAGAATGCTGGTGCAACTCCAAGCCTTTGTTTGATATGCCTGGATTTATGAGAGATTTATAGCATATAACATATTTATAATTAGCATGTTTTAAAGTTATCTAGGTCTCAGAAACGGCTGCAGAAGTTGACTTATGAGTATTTTAAGGAAAGGATCTTAATAAGTTTATACAGATTTCTCATTAACAGATATCTCATGAATCAGCTTTAATTTGCATTGAGGTGTAAATTTCAATACAGGCGTAAAGTGTTTGAAACACCCAATAGAATAATTTGAATTGAGAGGGATAATGTGAGATCAAGCCTCACTCTATAAGACAAGTTTACAACTATCACAGCAAGGTTAAACAATCTCTGAAAACAATCTGCTCAGACATAATGGGACGGAGGGATCGATAGAAGCTGGAGGAGGCTGGAGAAAGTAAATGATAATTAGCTGTGCTAACATTTGAAGACACTTAAACTCCCTGAGATTTGGGCTCAGATATATCCTGAATAAGTAGTCCATCTTACACTTATAAACATTGATGAAAATCACATACAGTATAATAGGTAAGCAGCTGCCTTGTTTGCCTGAATCGGAATCTTTTACTGTTTTACTTTATAACCTTTAAATGTCTATGTGATAATAAGAAAATAAACCTTTTGACATTAAACCGAAGAAAGGAAGAGACAGACACAAATGTTCAAATCTTCTAAAACGACTTAAAAACAGAATTTCACACTGCGTTTAGTCAATAATGTGGTATTTTATTCTGAGCTGGATTCAGTTGGGACATGTCAACCCTAAATGGAGCTGTATGAAAAATGGGGATAAGTTTAATATGTATTTTAAAACATCAAGGACTGTTTCTGTAAATGGCAAAATAGAAAACTTGATCATGTTTTATGAGATAAGGCTACTGAGTTTGATCCAATCTAAAAGCAGAAGAAAGGCGAGTCATTTTTCTTCTTGATGGAAAAGGTTTTACTGAGGAAGAATAACCCAAGATGGAAATAACATATAGAGGTGATATATTAAATCTGGCTATACGCTTCATGCTGCATGAAACAGTTGTGCAGAGAAAGAGAGAAGGCTCAGGAGTAATCTAACCTGAGGTGTCATCCCGTGACAGAGATACAGGATGGGGACATTGTCATTGTCAGGCCCCTGGTCCAGACACAGATCATTCTTCAGAGAGTTTTTCAGCTGACAGACAAAGAAAAACACACATAGTCACAAACACAGGCACACATAAACAGACGAAGAAACAAAAGATATGGTTTGTCAGGAGTTAAAATCAGTAATATGACAGTGTTCACCTGCACAAACTGACCCAGCTATCAACAGGTAAAAGTATGAATCGGATTAAGTTGTTCATGTGAACTTTTGATACCCTGTGACTATGAAAAATTGTGTCTAACTCTGAGCACGCACACCAGCAAGATGCAAATCAGTGTGCACTTCAGTTTAAGTCTATTACAATTAAAATAAACACGTTGCACAATTCCTTTCTAAAACACCATACTTTATTCACCCTGCCAAATGTATTGACAAAGGCACAAAGAACACTGAAAGGAAAAAAATGGAGGACCTTCTGTTCCTGCTGATTACATTTTCTCTAAGGACAGGATTTTTTGAGAACAATTAGAAAGTTAGTTGAGGGATAGATGTGTTGAAGGCCCTGAAAACCTGTTTTCTCAATCAGCTTCTCATTATAAACGATGAGGTCCTTAGAACCTCATCATTCTGAACAAACTTAGAACAGTTTTGTTTTTTCTATATTTCTATATTTTTCTCTGTGCTCTTTTCACTGATTTAAAGTGGGTGGGGCCACATTCACACAGTCCTGACGAAGCACATTAGCTTTTGAGAAGTTTTGAGTCCCTAAGGGTAACTACACCCTCAAATTCTGCTGGAAGCCTCTCTCCCAGAATTTTTAAAAAATGTTCAAAATCACGGCTACATAATGGGTGACTGGGTGAGGGTGAGGAGGACCTCGCTGACTATTTTCTCAGTGTAGCGCTGACAGACTTTTAGCACGGTTAGACAGAACTAGCCAGCCAATAGAGGCTACTGTCAGACTCCTTAAAGCCTATCTGTTATAAAGTGGCGTTTAATACGTTTAACAAGTGCCTGAAACCGACCTTGTTTGTAGTTCGAGGTATCTTGTCAGCAGTTTTACTGACATTTCTTTTATAATGGTAGTCTATGGGGAATGGTTTTTCGGCTGCAGTTGATTTTTTTTGCTACAATACTGAGAGCGGTTACTGGTAAAAATTGGCAGCAAGTCTGGGTGGTGATGCTGAATCCAGCTCTCTTAATACAGCCATACATAGACCTCAGACTCTTGCTATTACATCATGGTTAGGGAGGGGCCAGAGAATTCGGCCAAACAAAAATATTACAAATAAAAATGCTTTTTTACTAGGCGAAATTGAATTGAGTGACTTTAGATCCCTCAAAGTCTGCAACTTCGCTGATGGCTAAGACTGCGGTTAAAAGCCATTTGACCTGCTAGCTTAACATTAGTTTAATGAGGCATCAGCAGATGCAGCAGAGTTCGTGGGCAGAGTATGTCATAGATTTTTCACTGAATTTGTGGGATCAAGTGGCCAGAATTACCAAATTACCAAAGGAAAATATCATAATATCTGTTGCAATAAACACTATAAAATGGGACCAGGAACGATGGATGGTAAAGTGAGTGACAGAAATGTTTTTTTATAAAGAAAATGAAAACCTTAGACACCAATCTGATGAAGGCAAGAAAATGTTAGCTTTGGTGAATAAAGCATGGTGCTCTGCAGAGTAGTGCTGCCTGTTTGATTTTTTGATGGATTTCGAACAAAGGTAAAAGATAATTCCTGACAAAACACACTGAGAGCGAGAAAGATGCATCTCCCACCTACTCTCTCTCTAACTCTGCAGCACATTATTTCTACTTCAGGGGAAAGAAATTATTATCCAAGCATTAAGAGCTGCATGCTGCGATGTTTACTGTGTGAGCTCTGACAAGTGTTAAAAACCAAAAAAGAGAAAGAAGAAAGATGTTTACATCCAGCAGTAACAATCCAATACCCGCGTCAAATAATTATCTTCACTGGGATTCACATAAACAGAATAAAAATATTAAAGAATATTTACAGAAAAATTACAGAAGAAGCTAGACCTGAGCAGGTTGAAACATCTAAAACACAAATCATACTCTGAATGCGCTTAAATTCACTTTTTCTGTATAAAAAAAGCTTTACGCTTGATGAACATGACTCTGAGGCCCAGAGGGTTATTCATGCTTGTCATGACAAAGGTCTGCCTGATTGCGAGATACAAACTGCACCATAGGGATTGTGGTTTGTATGAAGAGTGAATTAGGTAAAGATGTGAGATCAAAAGAACACAGCTAGGGATGATTCAGCTCCCCAATGGCTCAGGGATGTCTACTTCTATCTAATAATCATTCAATCCACAGGCTTCACATGGTGCCATGCAACAGCTCAGGTCTAAAAATGTCTTCTGTTTGAGTGAAAAAACAGAGAATATGCAACACTAAGTGATACCTGTGGGGAAAACAGTGGCTTGAGGTCACATTGAAATAGCAGATAGAGCATCTTTAGCTTCTCTAATGTGACATATATCTGAATGGAATGTAATAATTCGCTGAGGATAGTTACTAGAGAGATTTAAATCAAATCCCTCCGATTTGATTGGACTGCTCCAATGTGGGCTATAGTGAGATACAGAGCTGTAGAGAACAGTTGGCCTCCACCCACACCTCCCTCACCCACATTTTTAAATCAGGAGGGGGAGGAGGTGGGAGAAATGAATAAATAAGACCGCAAACACATTCTTTGGAAATGTGGACAACGTTTTTGCCAACAAAAGCATATTTAGCCATACTTGTGGCATGGCTCTAGGAATGGCAATGTCGGCCTGTGGGTCGGTCCACCACTTTGACCTAGACTGACTATTGGATGGATTCCCATGAAATCTTATACAGACATTCATGATCGCAGGAGGATTAATCCTAACGACTCCTCGGACTTTTCCTCCTGCACCACCCTGAGGATGACATTTGTGGTTTCAAAGAAATATCTTAACAATTGTTGGTTGGATTGTCATGAAATTTGTTGCACACATTAATGTCTTCTCCCGGATGAATTGTATTAACTTTGATGATCTCCTGACTTTTCCTCTTGTGCCATCATCAGTTCAAATTTTCAATTTGTCAAATACTTTGGTTTATGACAAGGTTAGCAACTTAACAAGATTAAATACGATGGTAACATTATACCTACTAAAGATCAGCATGTTTGCTCAAAACACTGCTGTGCCTCAGTACAATCTCACAGAGCCGCTAGGATGGCTGTAAACTGTAGGAGTCTTAGTCCAAACGCACACTTTCTGCCATGACACCATTCTGATTGCTAATTATATTTTACAGGAAGAGAAGAGAGAGGGATTTCGATGTAAAAACACTAAAAAGTGATTTTTTTTTTGTTCATACATTTAACATATATCAAGAGATGACTGAACAATTAGAACTTGGAGAATGCATTTTTTATTTCACTGCCTTTAAATAATTAAGCTGTATGACTTTTTTTTATTTTTTTATTTTTTCCATTGTGTTGTGAACATGGATGAGGATCTGCTCTCATGCAATGACTCCTCAAACCACCAAGACCGGCTAACCCATCAAATACATGTCACAAATACAGAATAATGAGGTCAACTAACTTGGAGAAATGAATGTAATGAGGCTGGCCTATTTCCTCACTATATCCATCCACCACTAGTCAGTTTGTACAAGGAAAAAAAAATCACCCATACGACATAGAGACAAGTGCCATAATACTGCGGTCTGTGTGTCACTGTGTATTTGGATGAAACACAGTGATGCAGGTTGGGACGACCGTGGAAATAAAGCTGTTTGAGAACAACTAGGAATGGGCAAATAGAAACACTGCCAGCATGCCCTGTTAGTTGTCAGTTTTTCTGGCTTTTCTGACTAGTAAAATTCTGCTGGAAAGCCCTCTACATCTATATTTAAAATTAGCCTCAATTAATCTAGATATTTATGTAGCTATGTATGTATTTCCATCACAACAGAAAATTCCTACTCTAACATTTTAAGAGAGAAGGAAAGAGTCAAAGTTGCTGCAGCAAACCTCATCTTTGTGAACTGTTTGTGTGCAGCCATCCGGATCCCGACACAAGGGATTAGAATGATTTGCTCAGGCACGGTTTAGCCTTGTTTTGGCTTTTGCGGCACTGAATTGAATTTGGGATGAGGAGCGAGGCAGCGGCTTACTACTCCATATGCGATGGTGTCGCTGTACATCCTCATCTCAGGGTAGATGTTGACCAGGTACCATCGGAAAGTTTTACACTGCAGCCTCTTCCTCAGGGCCTTCCTCTCAGAGATATCACCAATATCAATCCCTGAGTCCTGGGTTCATTCAACAGCCACAACCATACATGCAAACACAGAGAGAGACACACATAGATGCACAAAAGCATAAAATTGATTAACTGTGGTTTGTGAAGAAATGACTCAGATAACGGGCCATTAAGGAACTTTGTATTGCCATTCGTTATGTATCTGAATTGCCTCTATAGGGTTTTGATTTTTTCCTGTTCTTGGAAACCATCTACTGTATTATTCCAGATGCCCCATGACACAGCCACACTCAGGGCCAGTCTCATGTTACCAGTGATGTAAAGAACATTTGCTCAAGTACTGAACTTAATTGCAGTTTCGAGGTACTTGTACATCATTTTGAGTATCTCCATTTTATGCTCTTTTAGACTTCTATTTCACTGAGTTTCAGAAGAAAATGTACTGTTTTACTCCGCTACATTTATCTGGTGAATGTAGTAACTGATTACTTGACACTGCTGCTTTTGGACTATGGAGTGCCTCAAGGGTCTTTTCTTGGACCTATTTCATTTTCTATCTATATCTTACCATTGGGATTTTTAATTTGCCATTTTAATATATCTTATCTTTTTAATGCAGATGACACTCTGTTATACTTGTCAGTGAAATGTTAGGATCTCAGTAATTTCACCAACCTAAATGACTGCCTGAAAGCCATGAGATAGTGGATGTCTCAACATTTTTGAAAAGTGAATGAATGAATGAGTCCTCATTATAAGCCCCAATAGCGCTCAAAATACCCTGCCACAAACCCTGGGACCTTTGACTATAAATATCAAATAACAAAAATTAGGCATAACTTTTAATTCCGGTCTAAATTTTCCATGCATGTTACGAAGCTTGTGCAATCACGCTTTTTTGCAGTTAAGCAATATTTCTAAGATCAGTCATATTCTATCTTTTGAATTGGGCTGAAAAACTAATTCAAGCTTTTGTGTCTGTGTGCCTTGATTACTGTAATTCTTTATACTCTTGCCTTAGTCCTCTGAAGCTGGTTCAAAATGCTGCAGCCCATCTTCTTACTAAGTCAAAGTGCAGGGAGCACATTTCTCCAGTGTTGGCCTCTTTTGGCTACCAGTGGAATTTAGAATCAAATATAAAATCTTAGTTATTGCCTATCAAGCTCTTCATGTTGAAGCCCCTGGAGACGTCCCTGAATTGTTGTGCCCATACAGAAACCTAGTCTCTCAGGTCAGCTAATCAGTGCCTTCTAGATATTCCCAGGGATGGATTTAAAATCAAGGGAGACTGTGTATTTGCTGTCTTTGCATGTAAACTTTGGAATACTTTACCTTTCACTATTAGACCATCCAACTCAATTGGCATTTTTAAAAAACTCCTCAAGATCCATTTATAGTCGATCGCTTTTCTTAACTGATTTCTTTGCATTTCATATTATTTTGTTGTTTTTTTTAAATATAATTTTCTTTAGGGAGAAAGTGTGTTTTTATTGTATCTTTTGATGCTTTGTACTGTTTGACGTCTTTTGTTCATGAAGCACTTTGTAATATTTGTTTTGAAAGGTGCCTTATAAATAAACCTTTACTTACTTTTCAGATTAAGATTGTACATAGACAATCATGATAGGTTTATAAAATATAATAGATTGTTAGGCTTAAACTCGTGACTCCCAAAATATTTGACTTAAAAAAACACCAATGTTTTTTTAGGGGCTTCTTGGCATGTTTCAGAGGGACTCTGTTCACATGGTTTCACTTACTGTTGAGCCCCAAAAAGCTAAAATTATCCAATATTTCATAAGCAAATATTAGAGAAAAGTCCAAAAATTAATACAGAATAATGAATTCCAACTTAGTATTTTCTTCTTTCTTTTCCCATGAATCATCTCACTACCCCTAGATTAATTTTGTGACCCTTCGGAGGGGCCAGACCCCTTGTTTGAAAACCACTGGTCTAAACAACCTACCTACCTACCTTACTTATGTAGGATTTTAAATGCAGTATTTAATGCAGTGATATGGATACTTTTACTTAAGCTAAGGAACTGAGTACTGCTTCCACAGTTACCCTGATTGTTACCATCCGCCCAATGTCGTCCACTGTATTTCATCTAATGTCACCAATTCCTCTCTTTAATAACTCAAAAGCTGAAGTGGGTGCAAACGCTGCTGACATGGCTCTCTGATGTTCAAAAACATCAAAAAGTGAACTCAGATGGATGCGGACTTAGTATGAACACTGGCACTGTGTTGATTTTTACACTCTCAGAGTTAAATTAACACTGACAATTTTGCTGTGTAGTTAATTCATGGGGCTAAAGCTGGGGCTAAATTTCATGCTTCTTGAGTACAGACTCTGTTAAATGCCTCATTATTGACTGAAAGAATTGCCTGCAGATGTTCATCTATTCATAACATGGATTTACATATTCAAGCAGATTATGCAGGAGAAGAAAAAAAGCTTCAGTGAGCAAACATTTGACTTAGCCTTTGAGGGATCCTACATTTAACAGAAGACGAATCCGTACAATTATTTATTTCAATTTTACTGAATCCAGTTCAAGATCAAAGAAAAATCTGTATCGTCTGAAAACCCTGAAAATAGAACACTTATGCATTTGTGAAAAAGACAAGACAGACTGTAGTATATACATTTTGTATCAGTTAGATTCATGTTGATTCTTCAAACTGTTAGACATTTTGTACTATATGAGTTTTTGACACTGCAGATGTCTTTGTTCAACATCGCAAATAATACAATAAAGCGTCAAAAATAAATGAATCGATTGCATTTCTGCTAAGAAATACATAATTGAATAAAATACATTATGCACTTTTGTACGCTTGTTCTTTCTTTATTATTAATTATTTTGCTCCCAAGTCACAGCTGTAATTCAGTTAGTTTCTTTAATTAATCTTTTAAAATTTTATTGTAGTTCTTTGCATTAAATTTCTAAGTGCCAATTTCTCCGTTTAGACCATTTTATTGAATCATATTAAGTATTTATTTATTCCGTGGCACGTATTTTAATTCAGGCCATTCTGTAAGTGACAAGAAATCATTTCATTTGAGCCCTCTGGAGGTGCCAGGGGCATGATTCAACTAAACATCTGTGATGGGAGGACTGCAGCTGATAACAGATGACATTCAACCCCCTAACATTTACATTAAGTGGCTGGAGAATGGATCTGCCTGTTGGTCCTGTAGATTTATGATGGTATTGGCTGACACCAATTGTAATTATATTTGTGGGTTTGTGCATCATTTTTGCACATCTGACTTGGACTTCTGTATGCTCCCTTTGGATTGTGATACAAAAAAGGTTATAATGACAAAACAACAACAAGACAAAAGAAAAAGAAAAAAAAAGCAAGCTATAAATCAAGCTTTGACAAACTAAGACTGAAGCTCATCTTGTTGTCGTTTTATTTCTCTATGGGACAAATAATCACTATTGCCACATACTGTGATGTGGTCTTTGGCAACATGTTACTGATACGATGACACCTACAGTATACTGTAATACGCTCACTTGTGATACTGAGGCAGAGTGTTTTTTTCTTTTTCTGCACATATGAAGTCTCAATGGTTCTGCCATCTGTCAATTAAACCTGCAGCCAGTTTGTAGCTGACATCTGCCATTTGAAAAATGGGACACATGAACATACTGACAAGGTTTAGAAACCATGCAACATGGCCAAACTTGTGGTTTTTGATATTAATTGCTTGTCAACAAAAAATAACCATACTTTTTTAAAAGAAACGATTTGGTTTACTGTAATAAACAGATCTTTACCCAGATTTTATGTCCCTGCACAAATATTATTATAAATAATATGCACAAATACTGTGTTCAGAGCAGTAAAAAAAGTTTTCTAGTAGAAAGCACAGCTCTGAGTACTCTTCCATTCCCATCTTAATGGCCTAGTGGTCAAGTCGCATACCATATAACTTCAACTTCTCTTTCCATTTCTTATCTGCATATCTATGGTAACCCATCTAGTAAATGCCTAATGCCAAAAATGTAATCCTTACCTATAAAATGGCAACTTAAAAGGAGCTGCTCATTATACATCAGAGTCCCTTAAAGTGATCAAATAACAGTTGAACTACCAAGTGGTAAATGGCACTGTAGTTTTAAAGCCTGATTTTCACACAGTTGTTTGTATTATGGAAAATTTTTATCAGATTTTAAACTTTTTGGTTTACTATTCAAAACAGAAAACAAATACAGTCATATTTTTGATGAATATAAAACAAAAAAAATAATGATACATTTGTATTGTATATGACTAGACACAGTAATCAACTGTACTGTAACACCTATGTGATACTACAAATAAACTACTGTAATGGTATATCACATCAAGACCTACCTTGTAAGTTGGAATTTTACTAATTCACCAAGTTAATACGTGTGATCTGTGACCTATGCTTGTTAGAAAAACAACATGATTAATATGATCACAAACCTCCTGGGGAATATTCCAGGCCATGTAGACATGGCTCTTAAACTCATCCATCCAAACTTCTGCAACTCTGAGAGCATTTCGCCGAACGTGAGATGTCAGGTCCTCAGTGTAGGGTTTATGAGCACGCTCGATGTGGGCGATGCGAGCGCAAGGCAGGACCTCAACACTGCCCCCACACTGCCACACCTGGTTTTAAACATGACAAATAGAAAGAAAGAGAAAATTGTCATTCATTTATAATAATAGCCTAGCAATGAGCCTGCTTTACTTTCAGGATTTCAGTTGAAAATGTTCAGCTGTGGCCTCGCGCTAATTAAAAGTCACAATACACACGCATGACTTTCAAGACTTGAAACCATAGCTGTAACAAAGGCTGCACAGATGTTGCACCTTGCACTTGATCTTCTTGCTAGCTAGAAGTTAGGTTTCCATTGAGCACTGAAGAAATATCTGAAGTTTACTTAAGAAAGTAGAGTTTCAGAAGAGCTCGCTTTCCCATGCTGCCGGGGAACACAAATCTTATGAAAAACGTAATTTTACTACTGAGTTGTGTCATTAACTTGATGGAAAATGTTTTTTTTTTCCTGCGTAGAGCTCTGAACCCCTTGTTCTTCTCCACTGTTCTATAGTCAATGTACAGTTATTTTGCATTTTTGTACTTTTTTTCAGTGAAAGTACTGTATGTCTATTTTGACGCTAACATCAGACTAAAAAACAAACTGTTACTCGGGCTTCAGAACCAGTTGGCGGATCTACACACAGTCAGTGCATTGGCCCATGATGGCATCACTTCTAGGCTGCTCAAAGCATGTACTGCACTGGTCGATAAGCAGACGCCCTTCATCACCTCTACAGCCTAATGTATCCTTGACTGTGAGAAAAGGATTCCCGAAGGGGGGAAATGTTAATGTCCCAGCGTCCAGTAGGAGAAGTCTGAGTCCTTGATTACTAAAAGCCGGTGGCACTGACTCCTCACATAATGAAGACCTCTGGGAGGCTTAGGATCCCAGTGCCGGAATCCCTGCAAACTTTTCCCAACTGTGGTACCTCCATTCAGCAAACAGTGATAGGTAACGATAACAAATTCCTTCATAAAGAATAAAACAAAATTTTGTTAAATATATTTCGTATAATGCAATTATACTTTCTGTAATAGCTTTGCAGGATCATATGCATGTCTAAGTTTTCATATTGTTCAACATTATGTTCTCAGATTACTCAAATCTTTGTACACTGCTTGCAGCAAAGAACAAAGAAACCACTGTGGCTTTGTGCAGTTTTTCCAATTGCTACTTACAAACATAATCACATAATTATCCTTTTCTATACTTTCCTCCATGCATTTCTAATTAGCATGAAATCAAGAATTAAAATTGCTGGTTATGTTTTTATGGTTATTTATGTAAACCCACTTGATTTATATTCTTATTTCCATTTTTCCTGTATTCATTAAAAGCCACAATCTCCCATATGAGTTATTAACATTTCAATTTATTTTGTCATTTTTTTGGATTAACATTAATACATCAAAAAGGATATGGGTTTCTGAGTTACAAAAACTTAAAAAAAAAACAGAATGAGAATTAAAGCTAGGAGGGGAATGAATTAGGAAATGAATTAGACTGTACAAGGCTGCTGATTAGTATCTGAAGAATTTGAATGGTATCTCAAAGCAATTCAAAGACTCTGCAGAAGGAATGAAGATGTGCTCTTCTATTTACATACTCACATTTGTATGGGGCCATCAAAAGATATGTCACTAGCAGAGCCTGTGGAGCATGCTCAGAAATCACTTAAATGTGCTGATCTTAACAGTAGTCTAGGACATCTGCTGTCTGCTCATTCTCCTACTTATTTCTGTTAAATCTACGAATGGCCTTCTTTTTTTGGGGCTGCCCCGACTTGTTGAAAGCAGGCGGTCTTCATCCTACTGGAATAGGCGCTGCTATTTTATCTAGAAATATATACAGGGGTTTAAGTCAGGTTTGACATTAGGGACTTAGCATTCAGCAGGTTGCAGGTGATTAGAGAGCCTGCCAGATTTATAGGTAGCATGGTTTTGGAGTCTACTAGCTTAGTTAATATTTTGAGCCAGGGAAGTACAGATTGTCAGACGGATAGCTCATTGAGATTGTCTCCCTCCCCGCCATATTACTAACAAGTTCCCTAAATATGTGAATCACAAAAATGTAATTATCTTCCCCGCCACTGGTGATGGTGAAGTGTACCAGAATACACGATAAATTCCCTCAAAACAAAATTCCTAAGGTAATCACAACTGTATCTGCACATTGCCGCATTAGTTAATATTTAGTGCAGGTAACCAAAATGTTCTACTAAAAACAAAAGATGACCATTAATACATCATCGCCTAGTAGCTCTGTAGTACCACTATCAGATGCTCGGTCCATCAGCTTTAACTGCTGTTGCTGAGCGATTACTGGAGTTCCTGGCTCCTTTCACTGCAGCGACCGGCCCTGTTGAAAATGGCACCAGTGACTTAAACAAAGCTCTGACTAGTCTCATTGACTCAGGTGCACCTCTGACCAACAAAACTAGACAGTTAAAGAGGTCTACACCCTGGTTTACAGAGAAAAAGATGCAAATGTTGAAAATCTAAATTGGAAGTCTTCTTCTTCCAGTGGCATGAGTGTGTACTGAATTACAAGCGTGCCCTGTCCGCTGCTAGAGCAGCATATTTCTCTCTCTTAATCAGTAACAATTAACGCAATTAAAGATTTTTTTTTGACACTGTAGCCAAACTTCCTCAGAACAGGCCATCTCTTAGCGGCTCGCGCTTTACAGCTATGGATTTTTTCGACTTTTTCTGCAGTAAAATAGATGAGATTAGATACAAAATGAGTTCCTAAGTAATCATTGTCTTAGTTTGTGATGGCTTCGAAACCGAGTACCTCGTCCCTCAGCCAGCTAAACTTTTTGGGACCTACAACTTTATATATTGTTAATTTATCACTTACACATGATATCATTCCCGCTAGCTTTAAAACTGCTGTGCTCCTTTCTAGCATCATAATGCCTGACTGCCTTGAGGCTTTTAAATCCAAAATTAAAACTCAACTTTCAGTTAGTGGCCTACTCTTTGATTACTTCAGGCCTAGTACCTGTTAACCATTCTCCCGCGGGCGGGCTGGTCTCAGTCTCAATTAATCCATTAAACATAGCATGTACAGTATAATCCATGTTGTCCTGCTGACAAGATTACTGTAAACTTTCTGATAACCACTGCATCTTTCTGACCTTCTGTTTGTTTATTCCCTCGGGCACATGAGTGTCCAGGCTGTGTGCCTATCTCACTCCTTCTCTCTCTTTCCCTCTCTATCCCCCTATTTTCTCCTTCCTGTCTTCTCTTTTCACTCAGTCTCACTGTGCTGAACCATCGGCCATCCTGGGACCTCCCTTCCTCTCCTGGCTGTCGGTGCCTCATCTCCTCCACCAAGAAGGTTATATTTTCCTCCATGTCTGTGTATTTGTCAGCAGGATTAAGCAAAATGTACTGACCCGATTTGCAACAAAACTGATGGAGGGATGTGGCATGGGCCAGGGAAGAACCCATCAAAGTTCGGGTCAGATCTGGCCAATTTACTATGAATTTGAATATTTGCTCTTAAGTCTAGTGTATGTTGTTTGGCATTCGCTTTGTCAGAGATCGACACTCTACTGAGTGCCATTCTAGTTCCAGATGTTTTGCATTTGAATCTTTGTCCTGCAAAGAATCCCATCCTCCTCCTTGTCTCTCTCTCCCTCTGTGTGTTTGTTTTTTTCTCCTAGACGTGTGAAGGACACACAACTTTGGAGATTTGTTCAAGCTGAAAACGGCACATTAAAAACATTGGGACAATAGTGCCATCACTTTCTAAAACACAGTTAATTACAGCTTGTATGCAACCCTGGCCCCAAATTAATTCTCGCCCCATTCTTCAGTGTCAATTTTCCCTCCTGACAATGAAACATATGCCTCAGAGTTTTTGCCTGTGTGATGCCCCTTTAGTTAACCACTAATTGCCTGTTGCCTATCTCAAATTAATTATAACAAACGGGACATTACTGTCAAGATAGAAGTCTGAGTCTTCCATTACTAGGGAGGTTTACTGTATTGTCAAAATACAGCAATTTTACACAGTTGGATATTCCTAATAGTGCACTCCCTTTGAATGGTCGAAGCCACCATCTAGTGCATGGTGACTCATTAAATCTGTTTTCCAGTGTGTTGCTGAAGCATAAGCATGGCTCAACAGCACTGCAACAAACAGTTACACTAAAGTTCAGTCCAAGATGGTGGCACGGTCTTGGATCAGCGACTGCACTCCACCTCCATGCTGCAAAAAAGTTGTAAAATAGCATTTAGGTTTACAAAACTTCTGACACTCGGTCCCTGTCATTTAGGGGGTGGTCTCATACTTAATCCACAGTGTGGTATAAAATAATCACCACTCCGCGCTTGAGTCTAATTTGCGTTATTAAAATTCACGCCCTCACCCGTCAGCAATGGAACAATCTCAGTCAGGAAAGCACAACCACTCCTTTCCCTTCTAAACTTAAAACTCAACTCCTCGAGACACACCCTCAGGTCCCCTGCTCGCTCTTGTATCACACCCCTTTCTGCAATATCCTCCTGCAATATGCTCCTGTCTAAATCTGATCTTAATCGCTCTCTAGCCGTTCTTCCTCTAATTTCTTTTTGTAGAAGTTTTGTGGCAGAGAAGCGCTCTGACATGACAGTTTTTGCTTAGATCTATTAACAGCGCACCATCAGCCTGGTCTAAGCTAATTTTACTGCTGCCCTCATAATAATTTGCTTTGGATAAGAGCAAGAGCTAAATACCTTTAATGTAAATGTAATGTCAGTGGAAGTGCTTTATTCATATTTTCTGTTTATAGTGGTGCCAGTTACCAAGCAGAGCGTCTAGTGTCTTAAAGTGGATTTTGATGGGAGTACTCACAAGGTTATTTCACAAAATCTTTGAGGATATGAGGCGTAATGATGCAGTTTTATGGTGCAGCAAGACCGAGAGACCAAGTTCCTTTTCAAGTGAATGGGAAAGTCTACTCAGACTTTTGGACCCCACACTGTCAAATCAAATTACTGAAAATACAAGATTAATCTTAATGTTGGTAATTTAAATCTACTAAATAATTTCATGAACTTTCAGCAACCTCTGGTTTGTACATGGTTCTCTGCCTGAAAATACTCTACCCAAAATCTATCTTTAGAGTGTCAAGCAGTCACCCCCTGCAGGCTTGAAAGGCGGCTTTAACATGTTCTTGTTCTTCCTTCTTCACTAAGAACAGCAGCAGCTTGAAGTAACAACGGATTCTAACATTTTCACAGCCAAAAAAGGGCTCAAGATGTATGTAAAACGTCTCAAACCAGTCCTGCAGCATTAAACCTGTCTCTACTGTTCATTCATATGATCAGTATTGTTCTACTGGTTAGATTCATTGGTTATGCTGGTTATGCTATTGCCCTCCTCAAAGTTCTGTATTTCCAACAAAAGCCAGTAGAAACAGCTTTTTAATAGAATATTAATCCACATTTACCCCCCTTTTTAATTGGTAATTGAATACATTTTACAGTAATATTACCAAGTTTTCACTGCTTGTTGGAGTTGTTGGGCTGTGGTTAGAGCAATACTTGGCATGTAAAGAGTTTGAGGGTTGTAACTATTCAATATTCTTTTAGAGAAACTGATGGTTACCTCTATGACCTGAATGTACGCTAATAAATGAGGGGCACAAACTGGGCCTAGATGTCAGTATGCAGCATCAAGTACATTTTTAAGGCTCTTTTAAATGGTTCTTGTTTTAAAATGAGTCAGCAGAAAATTTAAAAAAAGCAGAAGACGGCGCTTTCAACCACCCCACAGAGATAGCGGTAATTAGCTACCAAGCTAGAGCCGATAAAATCTACAAGCGTCAGTTGTGATTTCAGGTGACAAAGCTGATAGTTGTTGGCTAGAGATGAGAAGCAGCTTTTTTTTTTAAAACTTCTGTGTAAAGTCAAAAGCTCATTGTTTTAAAAATAACTATAAATTCTTTGTGGAAAATCTGCCACTTTTATAATTGTAAACTGCATTCAAGAATGTTAATGTTGTCATTAAGTCATGCCATAAAAATTACCAATGCATTCTTGAGAAGTATTTTACAGTCCCTGGATACCATGAATTCTAAGAGGTATACATTCAGTCCTTCAGAGTGATAGAGCACTATGGGATATGTTATGTCTGAGTGAAGATGGGGACCAAACTCGAGAAACCAGGGGATTTAAAAAAGATGATATGGTCTCGTTTAAAGGCGGGTGGACTGAGAT
The DNA here is from genome assembly GCF_016859285.1 of Xiphias gladius. Lineage (NCBI taxonomy): Eukaryota > Metazoa > Chordata > Actinopteri > Istiophoriformes > Xiphiidae > Xiphias > Xiphias gladius. Next base: position 19,916,090 of record NC_053400.1, on the reverse strand, counting down.
CTGCAGAACCACGAGTTCACGCATCAGTCATGCAATGAGTCATCACTGCAAGCTGGAGGTGGGGATGTGATGAGGTAGGGTGCATTTTCATCATAAACATCATGCCTTTTAATACCAGCTGACAGACATTTAAACACCGCTAGATGTGAGGATATAATGAGCAGAGCATACATCTCTGAATAGATTTTTTCAGCAGGGTACCACAGGGAAAAGGGCAGAGGAAGGTTTCACAAAAATTACAGCATTTCTAGCAATCTTCTTTGTCACTACATCTAAAAACAGCTTAGTAGATGTGAGGTCTAGAGATTATTTTTTTCGTTTGTGCTAAAAACCATACAGAAATCTCATGAAAATAGCTTGCAAACTGGGATTTAGAGAGCCACATGACCAAAACCACCGTTTTTCTTTTAGTATGAAATATGTATAGTAATGATGTTACAAGTATCCTTAGAGTTTCTGATGTGAAAATGTGGTCACATCTTGTCGATGACTGTCAAATTTGAATAGAAAGGCAACAGCAACCTGACATGATGAGCAAAACCTCAGGAACTTTTTGCTCCATATATTCCTCTGATTTATTATGCTGCTTTAGGAATGTTTCTTTTTTCATTTTATACTTGTCTGTGTATCTGCAGCTATCTGCTTTCATCTCCCTGCACCACCTCTCCTGTCCCCTCAGAAGCCCTAACTGCCTTTAAAAATTGGGCCTAATATTTCCCACTGCCTTTCACATTTCTTCCGTATTCTGTGATAATAAAACCCTTCACATCAAAGCACAGACTTACTTTTAAGGTGAAGCTTAGCTTCCTCTTTTGCTGCCGAGAGAACAGGGCTGAAGCAGTGCGGACAATTGGCATAGAGTTTCCATTGTATGTGTAGCAGCTCGCCCTGTCTGCCCTCTGAAAAGGGGAGTACATTTCCTATCCTCTTCACAGAAAAAATGAACCACTTACAGATGATCCTAAGTCCACTTGTAGCAGAAGTGAGGCTAGATACATCTTCCACCGGGTTCCTTCAGCCTCCACAAACACACAGTCAGGGCAGTAGAGTCACACATGTGATGTATATGTAGCATGAAACGCGTGTGACAAAATCCAGACCTGCACACTTGTTTAACTGGGCATTTCCTTTTAATGTTTTTGGATATTTCACAATATAAAAAACTGGTTATATTACTAGACCACGTAAAATGTCGGTTTCATGTTTGAACAAAGGTCACAACAGCATATAGTTTGAACATAGAAAATCACAATAATAATCAGACCATTAGTCTCCCTAAATGCCACAAACTCAATAGGTGAACTGTGGTACAGATCCGGATCAAAATAGAATTTAATTTTCAAAGCAACCAGACTCAGATCACTTGCACATGACACATCTGTATCATGCCACCTGATACACATCTTTTAGCTGCTAGTAGCCATGGTTAACAGGTTATCAGAGTAAGAAGCATGGATTGAAAAAGTGGAAAGGCGTGTTTAAAACCAGCCGACTGAAATAAACGTGGACTGTGAAAACCATGTTAAAGCCGGAGTAGACTGAGAAATACATGTTCATTTTACCCGAGGATAACACGAGACCAATTTGTTTAATTTTCAGTCAAACAGTGGTCATTTTGAAGAGTGGTATTACATGACTATGACAACAGACACTACGAAAAGTAAAAACCACAAAACTTCACCAGCTGAAGTAGTCACACCATTTACTGACAGAATTATTGTAAAATGAATAAAATCAGCATTTTCTACTATGAACATAGTGAGCAACTTCTACCGCAGCAAACTCACTAATCAACACTTAGATGAGTATCTCTGCCTGGTCCTCACACATTAATTCTGAAATGTATTTTGTGAACATAGTTCTGGACTTTGTAGAACTTAAATATCAGTCACTCATTCAATATCACTGTGGAAATTTGGCTGTAGGCAATAAGATAGGCAACAAAACTATATATTCTATTTATTAAATGATGACATTGATGAGAAAGCTATTAGGGGATCTACATGCTTGACTAGATAGTGAGAGGAGGGGGTGAACATCCTTCATGCTCACTACGGTTATCAATTAAACCAGCAAGATAAAATGCAAAGTAAGTTTTGAAAAACCCACTCACTCACTGATGCAGGGAGAACTGACAACTCTCCTCCTCTTTCATATCACAATTTTCCAGTACATCCACTCCTATCATGTTTAAATGGTTGTTACTCAACAGTTACCTACCAAAGACGTATGTTTGAAAGCCAACAAGCCATCACTTTAAAGGATAGATGAAGCCAGCAGGGTTACAGATTCCATGTTGGAATGGGCAATTAATAGTTTTAACTTATCCAACAAAAATGCTAAAATGCTGGTTCTAGCTTCTTGAATATGAAGATTTGCTACTTTTCTTTTTTCTGTGACAATTAACAAAATATCTTTGGGTTTTGAATTGTTGGTTGGACTAATAAGAAAAAATCTGAAATGTCAACTTGGGTCAAGGAATTTGTGAGAGTTTTTATTATTATTGTTATTATTTTACTATTTTCTGACATTTCACAGGCCAAATGACTAATTTATAAACTGACATTATCATCAGGAAAAAATCTTAACTGAAACCTTGCACTAAACTTACTTACAGAATGCCAGTCCAATCTTCTAATAAATAAAAATATCTTGATCTGTTTGCTCTTAGATTTGATTTAGCTAATCATGATCCCCGTAGGATGAATCAAATTTGGGCGACACCCTGACCTTTCATATAGGGCCACTGCTTCTTTGTACATAAGAAATAGTCCTCAGGATAACTGTTGACAGTGTTTCGACCTGTCAAGTTTTTTTTTCTTAATCATTTCTCTCTGCCGTGAGCACCACAAAAAAAAAATTCCAATCCCCTCCCCCTCCACTGTATTGTGATGGAAGCAGAAATCTCAAAAACTAGACAAATTACTAACGGTTTAAATAGTAAAAATCCCAACAGTGGTTTTTATTAGATTGACAAGGGAAAAGAAAAACAGGCTGCCAGTGTTGAGGGTAAATGTTTTACATGCTCAGCCTACATCCTCTATCTGATTTCGCTGACCCTCACTTGGCTCTGAATGTTGCCCTTGAACATAAATCGCTAATGAAGACTAAATGCATGTAAATGTAATTTGTAGGAAACAGGGCTGCAAATATAAAGCCAAGTGAAGATTCATATCTTTGAATTATTAATGTACCACTTACCATCACATCCTGTCTAGCAAAAAACATGGAGTTTTCTTGAAGGGTAGAGATGCTGAGGAGTGGCTGTTTGTGCTATCCAATTATCCAGGGGCTGTTAATATTAGCCTAACTTTCCTTCTTCCTCTTCCTTTTTTACAACATGTCATTAGAATTGTGATCCTTGCTACCACTGCTTTACATACATAGCCATAGGCAAACACTGATGTGTTAATTTGTGTTGGATCATATTTGCAGTATCAGTAATACAAAGTATCTGTAATCCAAACCTAATATCTTCCATAGTATGGATAATGAAATCAAACAGGCAACCATTTATGTAATTTGCTATTCAAACAATATCTAATGAGTGAACAGGATATTTGAGAGATTTTATTTTTAAAAACTGAAATTTAACATTATCTATCCACAAGTCCAAATCTAATTTAAAAGTGCTTCCTTCCAAAATGCCACTGTGATTGCTATAATGTTATAATATTCAGCAGTCTTAATGACAAGTATCTATTGACAAGTATCTCTTGGTAATAAGCACCACTTGGGAGGTTCTTATTACCAAATAAAAGCCTGCAGCCTGCAGAAATGTAATCATCAGCACAAAAAAGTGTAAATCTGAGGCATATGCATTGCTTCATATCTTGTCCCATTACCACCATCCTTGAGTGTGTGCATGAGATAAACAGAATGGGGAACCACTCATAGAAAAACAGGCATGGGTCAAAAACTTCATAGGTCACCTTTACATTTCTGACCCCCCCCCCAAAAAAAAAAAAGCCCAATTCACAACTACAATTTTAGACTTGAACTTAAATCCTTCAGTTCCTGTTGGACTTGTGTGAGCATCTCTTTTCCTATCACAGTACACACTACAGCAAAATAAACTTTCAGCAGGTTAGAATGAAACCATGAATAATAATTTATTAGAGGTGACTTTAGAGATGACTTTGATGAAAGATTGTCCACTGATAAATGGTCTTATGAATTCAGAAATACAGGACAAACGCTCAGGAAGACGTATGAAAACTGAAATAGGTGTTAATATTATACAAAGCCCACACTCCAACCAAAACCGATACCGCAACCAGTATCCACTCTGTGCTACTGAATCTCTGCTACCACATCTCATCTGCACTGCTGCAGCCACACTTTGTTCACCCTGTCTGTGTCCTCCTACTGTGTATCACTCCACTCCAGGCTCATGGCAACAAGCGTGTAAGGGGAAAAACAGCCCCTCTTCAAATCTTCCCTCCCTGGATGTGTTTTGTCCTGGGTCCAGCCAGTTTTAATTTTTCTTCTTTATATAATAATATTATTATTATTTCCCCATGCCAGTTAAAACAACTGAACTACCAACATCGGCTCCATCTTTTGTCTGTTCAATGAAGCAACTATGTATTGACTTGGGTGTAATTTTGCCTGTTTAAAAAAAATTGGTTAAAGAAGCCAAAAGAAAATTTGCTGGTATAGTGAAATATAACACAATACTATAGAATTACTTAAAATAAACCATAGTGCTTATTGAAGTAGTATATTTTTATAACATTCATATACTATATAACAACTCTCTATATATTTTAGATATATTTTAGTCCTACAGAACATATTTATATGATAAGAAATCGTTGTTGCATATACTCTAACAAAACACACAGTGATAGTGATACTATACTATACTATGATCATTAGACAACTGTAATACAGTGATATTAATTTAATAATCTTTATTTGTATGTCACTTTTTCACAGAACAGAGGTCAACAATAACTTAAAAAAACAGTACAAGGACAGGTATAAAGAGATATGAATGTAATTTAAACAAAATTTAAAGGTGCTGTATGTAAGTTTTTCCTATCGCCACATAGCCAATGTTAGCATTCACAGCTGTTTACACGAGCTTCAGCCAACATTGCATTTACAAGACAAGAGGTTAGAATACGCCCTCTATGCAGCGCTACTTCTTCATCCTCTCATGTTGGACTGAGGGTTACAGTGACTCATTATTACTATAGAAATAGAAACAAAACAAGAGTTAACATTGGTGTTGTTTTACACCGCTGGAGACAACTGTTAATGAGTAAAGGTATGAAGCTTGATGCTGATCTCACAATGTTTCTTCTAGACTGGTAAGTAAACAGCTGGTAATGCTAACATTGGCTACGTGGTGACAGCAAAAACTTGCATATAGCACCTTTAAGCTAGTATGTTTTAAAACAGTTAAAAGTTCAACCATCTACAGTGGGGCTTTTTCATGTAATGCTTTGCAGGCAGTTCAATAATTTTGAAATCAATTTTAAATGAGCCAGAGTAATGAAGCCAATCTGAGTTATGTGAGTGGACTGGTGTATATCAGAAGTCATGGTAGCTCATAGTTGTACACTGTTAATATGGCTCATAAAAAAATAATGTTTCTACTTTCTTACACTATAGGAAATATTGCATTAATATTACAAGTGCCCTTCTGGTTACTGTAAACCATATTCATTTTTAGGATTTAATTATGATTCAAACAACATAACTGTAGTTAATTATGTTGATTTTACTGGATATTACATGAAACTGTGGTATTTCTTATGATTTTAATAGAGGGCTACATTACTTTTCATATTACCTCTGTCAGACAAAAGACTTTCTTATTGATTTTCCTGTTGGTTTGGGATTACGCAGTGGGGTTCAATAGATTTTCAGCAGCACAGGGGTCATGAAACTCAATCAGTGCTGTTCTACAATTACAGACTGAGTCAATATGGTACAACTCTTTGTCATTGTTCCTGTATCATTGTTCCAGAACTCCACATCTTTTGTACCTTTCAAATGATGGAGAAAGTCAAAACAGCAATGAAAAAAGGGAAAAACTGATGCACATTTTAACATTTTTCTGACAGTGTTCATGTACAGTATATACAATAAGAAACATCCGAGTCGCTTATTTATGGTTACCGGTTAATGCTGAGTGAATGTGGTCATGTCTTCTGTTTTAGTTTAATTCACTTGTGCTTTACAAAGTAAAGTAATTAAAGTAATGACATTGATGTAGTAATGTAATAAAGTAAATAAAGTAATTATAAAGAAGATATTATATAAATAATATATAAAATATTATAAAAATTATAAAAATTATAATTTAAAAAAAAGAGAAGAAATGTTCTGGCTAAAGTTAACTGAACCTGTTTTAAAAAGCTAATATGGATGGATTTTGCATAAATTTTACATAGACATTATACTTCTGCTGTGTTATGTTGTACATGTTGAATCTGACCTAATAAATATACTGTATATCTTTGTATTTATTCCTTCAATCGTACTTATATACTTATATATTATTTATATATTTATATATACATATAAAACTTTCTATAAAAAGTGTAGCAGATATCATTAATTTGTTTGGAGCAACCGATCAAGAATCCAAACTTTCAACGTGTGGATGAATTGTTTATTAACTGGTAGTTGATCACATTGTGAAAGGTGCCATGGTCTGATCAATGACAGCATACTTTAATTTTAGATACTATATTAGAATAATGTTTCACTGTGTTTCATATTGCTATTTAAAATGCTCATACAGATAATATTACATGTTGTTTATACTGAGTACAGATTGCATGCTGAATATTTGCGGAAATGTAACGTGTAAATCATTATTTTGACAGTAATGGTGTTTTATTGCCACTTTCATAAATACTGTGCACAGAGCCAGCCTCATAATTGTTTTTCATAGCCCTCAATGATCCTCATTTCTCAAAACAACCTTCCTGGCATCAGTTGAGAGTGATGATGTCTGCGTTGGTCTCCCAGTGATGCATTGTTGCAGGCTTGCTTCACTGGCACATTACCCACCACTCACAGGTGTTTCAGAGAATCATTTGTATTATAATTCAGTTTCAGGATCCTGTCCAATTTGCTGTTCTACTGTACAGTCTGACTCGAGGATCAGCTTGCAAAAACTATATCTTCAGTTTGCTGAAAATTCACCTCAGATTTTCTAAAAACAAATCAACATATTGTGACTTAAAGCTCAAACAGACAGCCAGTACTAAGAGACAGCTGTGACAGGCCAAAGACTGTGTAGTGGGTCTAACTATGAGTTGTGTTTAATTGCGGACAAAGACCACAGTTACCATGAATACCTTTCTAGAAACGATTACGAGATGCCACAGATGGCATCATTACTTCTCCGCATTGATAGGATCTCTTTTGTAAAAATACTCAGGAGCAGAAACAAGAAGTGAAGCTAGTGGGAACACAGTTTGTAGAATAAATAATCAGTCGCTAACTTTCAGCTATTGCTCTCCCCTATAGACAAATCTGCCAGCTGATTTATGTGCTGCGCTCCAAATGCTGCCATTACTGCAGTGGTACAATCAACAAGCACTGTCAGTGAAACCATGGATGTTTGGGTAAGCAATTGCCCTCTTTGACACACACACACACACACACACACACACACACACACACACACACACACACACACACACACACACACACACACACACACACACACACACACACAACAACACGTGCATATATGTGTATATATATGTATGTATATGTGTATGTGTATACATATGTCATATATACATAGGAACATATATATATATATTTATGTGTGTGTGCGTATATACACACACACACACACACACACACACACACACACACACACGCACACACACACACAAACACACATATATATGTTCCTATGTATGTATGTATATGGCATTTCAGACAACAAATTTATGAGGAGTGTACCCAGCCCAGCTAGCAAGAGATCACTGGAACCTCAAAGGCAGACCACTCAGTCTTCATTGGTCTTTGATTGGTCTTTTGGTGGCATGTCACTTGGAAGGCAGGCTTGAGAGTTGCATGTATTGAAGTGAAATTAATTTCATGTAGCGGAGCCTTGTGGGTTTTGTCAGCACAGAACAGTAAGTGTGGTTTTTGGTGATTTACAGGTGAAGATGTCTAGCTGTCTGTTAAAACTGGATTTAATATATTTTATTTAGATTATAACCTTTATTTCAATGGCATTTAGATGACCATATTTTCAACATGTAACTGGTTTTACAGGATCTCCCAGTAATATATTTTGGCAGAAGCAGTTTAAAAGTTAAACTCTTTATATACCTTACAGTGTTGCATGGGTTTAACAGTGAGGGGCCACTGCAGTAACTGCGGCTTGTTTACCTTTGCCCTCTACCCAGATTTGTCTATGGGTAAGTGTACAAATTCTACATTCATACATTTTTACTCCTATAATCATAAACAGTAACAACACTTTATGAAGCATATGAAAAATAAAATAAAACAAGTGTTAATCTGTATCCTTCAAAAAAAAAAGTCTTTGCTAAATCCGCACGGGATTATATAATATCATGTTCAAAATCTAACTCAATATAACACAACACTAAATACACACACACTACTACAACTGTATAGAACGGTGTTTTATGAAAGTGATACATAAAATAAAGGAAACACTTGTGTGACTTTGCCTACTGAGAACGTGAATTCTTGTACATTATGATAGAAAAATTCAGCTTCGACTTTGTGACCAAATGTGAACAGAGAGCAGTGGTTCATTTCACCCTCACACTACGCAGGACAGCACTTTCAAGCCTCAGCCAAAGCCTGTAGCTGTTGGCCTGGTTTGAGTGTGTCTCTGAGGATCCGTCAGCAGCAAGTCTGTGTGTTGGCAGGTGGTCTGGAGGCATGACCAATACGCTGTAGACAGACAGACAGACAGACAGACAGACAGACCCTGCTAGGGCTCTCTGGAGCTGCTAATCTTTGACCAAGCCAGGGTCCTCGAGTCTTGTAGCTCTCAGCTCACTGTGTCACCCTCTGTTTCAAAAGCATTACTGAACTCTAAACTACATTAACCTCCAGGCAAGGGCAAGTTCCTTCAGTCCAATAGAACCAAGCAAGTAAACAACATGGAGGTCAACACTGAGAAAGAGAGCAATGAACCAAAATGATTCATCAAACTGTTTATACATAGGGGGGCTGGGACCCTGGTTTATATAATATGCGATATGCGATACTTCTTTACTGATGATTGCATATCTGTCATTAGTGAGGATGGATATTTCCACATTCAGCTTTCTGTCTTAAGCTTGTCTCCACTTCCTTCTCACGGTACAATTTAGGGAGAGTCTAGCCGAGGAGGAGTTGTCCCTTGCTTCTCGCTGTTATTGAACACACTGATAATTGCATTAATGCTTTTTGTACAGTAAATGTGAGCTATCATTAGCTATCCCTAAGGAGGGTTGTTCTTTTTCTGCCCCATCTGCTTGTGGTACTGCTGAACCGAACGCAAACCAAGTGATTTTCAGCACCCAGCCAGAGCTGATGATGGTGTACAAATTAAGTATAGCACTGTGAGAAGAATGCAACACAACAGTACACAGATACAGTGCGTCTATTTGCTCTGAACAATATCAGCATTGTCTTCACACATCACTGCTAACAGTTACAATGACTTTGAGTCCTACAACTCACACATGTGCTTCTGTGGGATCACCGGGGGATGAAGGGAATCATTCAGACTTCAGAATTAATTAGTAGTGATTATTTATCCTACCTAAAATTACACAAGAGAGAGCATTTCACAGTGTGTTCTGGGTAGACGTGCTAAAGGATAATTTCTTCCACTTGTTCCTGTCAAAGCATGTATGTACGGGCTTTACATTAGTTTCCCTGTTTTAAAAGAAAGAAAGAATCAGGTTGGTGATATTCTATAATTTTCTTATTTTCAACAAATACCATGAAAAAACCAAAGCCAACAATGAATTTATCCCACTAACAATCCTTTACCCTTGTAGCCAAAGTCTGATTATTCCTCTGTGTCGTAGACCTCCACTCTTGTCCAAAAAATACAGGAAAAACACATAAATGAACAAGGTTTTTTGATGTTGACAATTTAGGGGTTTAGTGACCTGGATTGAGAATAGTTACTACTATAAATGGACCTTGAGGTGAGATTGTTTTGTCAGCTGCTGGTTTGAAGGTCAAGAGTGAACTCTGAATCTCATCTTTCAAGCCAACATGGATGTGGAGTCCTTAGAGGGCTTAGAAGAAAATGGAAAATTTAATTTTGGAAATGTAACATCCACAACTGAATGACACCTGGCAAACACAAGTTTCTGATGAGGACTACATTGACAAAGGTGAGATTGTTTTGTCAATTATACATTTGTAACCAGATTTATGATTTTGTCTTCAGTAGGAACAAACCCATTTTGGGCTGAGTACCACAGCCTTATTCTTTAATGCAAATAGTAATAATGTAGTTTTGAGATTATATACTGTAGCATTCAGCAAAGTGGGCAGGATGTCCTACATTAGCCAAAACCCTGCTTCTCTACACCATTTACTAACTTGTACTCCACCTCTCCACGGTTTTTAAAAGCACAGACCATATCGTTTAAAGCCAAATGAGACTTTTTCAATGAGTTTAGCATTTTACTTACAAAGAAGAGTGTGGAGCCCGAGGTGAACTTGCTTCTAACAACCATTAAGTATTAGTATCATAGTTAATTTTCTGCACATTACCTGGATGAACAATCGCCTATGGCCACGGTGAGTAACATTATTACTCACCCTGATGCCCAGCTCCACATTTTCTCCCCCGTACACCTCCATCCCCTCATCTAGCAGACCAATCTCCTCAAAGTACTGCCTATCCACCACGAAGCAGCCAATCAGGGCCGGGCTCCTGGGGGATTAAAGATGATGGAGATCAGTTTTATTTGTCTTTTGCTGTTCTCTATGCAGATAATGTTAGCTTGACACAGTTTCTATAGTCGTGGCAGCAGCAACAAGAAGAGAAATTTGACTTTGCACAACATATAATTTCTTCATGAATGCTGCATAAATTACCCTTTTAGCAGATTCCATATTTACTTGTTTAATTTTAGATTAAAAAAAATATAATATTAACCATACTATATTTCATTCAGGCTATGAGCACTTTGATGTGTTCACTTACTGGATTGGTGCACTCTTGTTGCCCTTGTGCCACCAAGATTTGGGTGGGTTGAGGTAGCGACACCACAGCTCCCAGTCAAAGCCCTGGGCAGACAGTGGGTACTCTTCGATCTCAAACGTGTCGTACTTGATGTTGTCAAATGATGGGGAGATAATGCGGGTTCTGTCTTCTTTAATTCTCTGCAGAATGGGTTCAGCCCTTCAAATACGGAGAGAGGAAGTAATTTTACTGTGAGTACTTGTTCTGACAGACTTCCTCCATTACCTTGGTCATCATGTATGTCATTTAAGAGCACTTACAAAAAAAAAAAATTTCATGGGATGATTCAATTCAATTTATCAATCTGACAAAGCACTATTTCCCATCTAATAAACTGAAATCACATTTTTTTTAATCAAAATATTGGAGATTAATTATTTTTATTAATTTGCAAACACTTGCAGTGGTTGCAAATTGCAGAAATTGCAGAATGCATCAAAATGCAGTGATTCAAAAACTGCACAATACACTCACAAGTTCATTTAATGTGGATGTCTTCCCATTTATTGCTAATTATCGGCAAAAAAGGATCAAAGTTCTTCATGCTCAACTAAATACATGACAAACATGTTTGACAAGATAGTGTAATGAGCTTTTCTTTTACTCCCAGGGTATTTATTTAAAAGAATGTAATTTAAAGCTTTACTACAATAGTTCCACATTTCAGGAAATAAGACAATTTTCTTTCTTCTTGAGTGTAAGATGAGCCTAACAGCACCTTTAAAGCTTACTAATTAATGCCTGAGAACTCGTTTCCACTCCTGCAGAGTGTACTCTATATGTATATCGTATGAATGTTTTTTTTCATAGATTCAGAATACAGTCTGTGGAAAAAGAACCAATCTGCAGTCTTTGCTTTTAAATTATTTTCAGTAAACCCACACAGACTGATGACTCAAGAACCAGTGCTCTTGTGTTGAGCCGTGCTAACCTCATGCTGCACACATTGTGACTCACCAGCCGACGTTGAACTCGACGTGGGCATCAAACAGGGCAACAACTGGGGCAGTGGCAGCCCTCCATCCGCTCACTCTGGAGCGGATCAGACCCTCCTGCTTGGCATGCCGCACCATCTTAATGAATCCTGGACGCTGGCTGTTGGTCTCAGACACAAAATCCTGCAGCTTCTCCTTTAGCTCATCTACATACCACACAGACACACATGGATTTTACATTAATATCTGAAGAGTTTTTGAAGATCCTGTTTGAGATTGGCGAGTAAGCTAGAGAGCTGCTTGTGTACAAACTTCCACCTGCAAGATGTTGTCATGTCCTTCTTCACTGGGCAGTGTTTTATTGGGCCAAAAGTGCTCATGCTTCACTGCTTTGATCGCTGGACCAAAGAGACAGCAGCTTGAGCCAGCACAGCAGACCTCCATGGGGCTTACCAGTCATAACGGGATATCGCAATATTGAGGACTCAGCTTGCAATGCTTTTCAAAAAGGGGGGGGGGCGTCTAGACTGTTTGGCTTCAAAGTTAACTCCATTATTAGGCTACCTGAGCTATATACTGTATGATGAGATGTCGAGATACCCTGCAGGATAAAAGAGTCAGTACTACTTATATGAAAAAGGATCATAGTTCTTCCCACAAGTTATAAGTGGAAGCAATATTTCTGCTCATTTTCTCAAAAATACAATATATTAAGGCAGTGTATTAGAGGTTCCCCATGTGGTTCAAGTAGCAAAATTTCAAGGCAGGTGAAAAATACCTTTTTCCTTCAAAAAGACCACACTCTGGAGTTTGCTTTGAAAACTCACCTAAAATAGAAATATTTCAAAGATATATCAAATTAAAGCTCTACAACGTGAGAACAACAATAGAAACACATTGACTTCCACTGTCACTACTAGCGCTCATGTCACAATAGCCTATTTATTTTTATGTCGACAGCACTTAATGCTATTGCATTTTGTGATTATTTTCTATAAATAAATATGGAAGTTAATATTGAAGTTTATAAACAAGTGTTTTGGCACACATGGCCGAGTGGTGCTATCCATGGGACTGAAAGGGGGATTTAATTCTGGCATGTTAAATTAGCATCTAACTTTTTTTTGTTGTTGTTGTTTAGGATTGCATCCCCCATGTGTCTGCATGAGGAAAAGACACGGCATGATAGTAAAAATATAGCATGAGCTATTGAATTAAATTTTTTAAAAACTGATTAAAATATTCCTGCAAATGCAGTGGTTGAATTCAAGTTTTGAAATTGTTTTATTAAAGTTCATAATTATTCTATAAATGTTACTTTAACAACTGCAAGAAATGGCCTAGCCTAGCCTATCATCAACACTGCGTTTCATCATTCCTATAAGTTACCTGAGGCTCGGTCCTCACTATTTCACTTTTAACTGCTGGTGCCTTTTGAGTTTAAAGGGAATGGGGAGCAGCTGCAAGTAGACAGAAAGCGGCCGCCGTGAAATCATGCTGCGCCTGGCTTCTTTAGAGGCAGGCGGAGGCATTTTATAAAGTTGAAAAAAGTTTGATTTTCCAATCCAGCAACACCAGGAAAAGTTCTCTTAGAGAAGTAGTTAACCTGATCATCATCTGTATCAAGACACTGACAGTATGTGTTAGTGCACATCATGAGACCCACTTTTCATCCTGTCTACAAAAAATGATTAGAGCAGCATGCTTTCTTCAATTGTAAAGATTCTGTACAGTCCCACAATGCACTTGGCGCAGCAATATGTGACCCTGCTTCAGCGCTTATTAATTTAAACCTGAACTGTAATTTATACTGCAAATTTTTTCGGCAGCCTTATTTTTAACTACCATTCAAACAATAAATATAGATTGTTTGGCATCACAGCATATCAATCAGTGCCTATACAACAGTGCATTTCAGTATAAAAAGCACGAACATATAATAAGAATTATTTTACCGCATATCCTTTCATCAGCAATCCCTTCAAAGGTTGGGAAAGTAGTAATTATCTACACCCATATGTGGAATTTTAGAATGTTTGGCATCTCTTACTAATTTTTGGTCTATCATTTTTTCTTTTAATTTACAAGTATGCACAGCAAAAGTCTTGCAAGAGGAGACATGCTGTACTGTATGCCACATTCATCCATATACCCTAAGTACATTATGTACTGTAGATATAAACTGTCAAAGGCATCTTGATTTAATAAAGTTAAAGTTAATAAAAAGTTAAGTCTCACCTTTTTTCAAAAACTTTTTTTAGTGTATGTGTTGTTTTCCTGGCATATGAGAGAATAACAATGTACGAGTGTAATTCATAATCAAAATAGTATTTGCCTATTATAAATGAATGAATCATGAATCATTGCATTACTGAGTGACGACGATTATGACTTTTCGTGTCAAGGACAATGTTAAAGCTCTGTGTCTTATAGATATTTCCTGTTATTTTTACATTCACTGTTTCTCAACAACATTGTGTGTTTCCTGGAGGCCTAACAAATGCTGAATACATTTCCTTCCTCATAAAACATTTTAAATTGTTCATTGTTTACGTCCATGTTTGGTAGAGTGCAGCTTCTCCACCTATGCTAGTGCATTGCTGTGTTTCTTTGCGCACTGTAGTGCAATTGTTGATCAATGGCATAGCGTAACACCAGCAACAGCAGTGTGAATCAGAGTCCTGTATGGGTCCAATTTTTTCAAATAAGCACACGTCCTACATCCGCAAAGCTTGCTACTGGAACTAACCCGTTACCTCCAGTAGTCTCTAAATCAAATCCGGACCAGACCCGTAATGTTAGTCAGTTACTCAGTTTAAAACTCAGCCAGACTGAGGGCTTCCGTGATGGCTGGTCTGAGGGTATCTGCCATTTTGTGTGATGTACTGTCCCATTCAGATGTGCAAAACACTCGCTCAGTCAGCTCCCACTTGTTGCTGATGTAAAGCCAAATGACACAAAGATAATAGTTTTGTGGTAATCATCTGTCCACATATCCAAAGTGACTGCCCTGTTGCTGTCAGTCATCTGCATTCTCAGTTCTGGACTGATGGTGACTTGAGGGTCAAAGGTTGTCATTGGCATTCACAATAAAAAAAAATCATGGCGGGTGGTCCTTGAAACTCTGACAACCGCTTCTATCAACAAGTCTGGAGCAGAATAATACTCACACCACATGCAGCATTAAACTCTCTGTTAGTCTACACAGAAGTTCAGTTTGATAGTATCCCCCTAAAAAGAGCCAGCAGTGATTGGCTTTCTCTCCTTCCTGGTTAATTGCAATCGGCTAACATCTCAGGTGTAAATTTGCCCCTGATTAAATATCCAGAACTTAAAGCAGAGTGGATCTGGATCAGGAAGGCCAGGGCTGAGAAAAACTCACTTGTACTAATTAAAGTTTTACTGCATGTAGTAAAAAGAAATTTTCACTTTGGACTCTACTTCTGCCGAAAGGAAAGCTACTGTAGTTACTCATGCGAGCAGCTGCTGATGGCGTTCCACCAGATTACTGTATCTATAATAAGTCTTTATCAATTAATAATTAAGACATTCTGATGTATGCGTGAATTGAAAATAAGAAAGATGAAGTGTTATGCCTCATAACAAATCATAATAAAGCACAGTTCATTACACCAGGAATGGCTGATGACCAACAGTCATCAATCTTTAAGGACAGATATGCTGCCGAAGCTCAGTTGGGCTCACAATGGGCTTTGGGATGGAGATGGACTGGAACAAAGGGCAAACAGGTTTCTAACATCGCTGTGCTGTTATGCAGTAAATCCGATAACATGCTCTGAATGTTACAAGAAAAAGTCAAAGATTTTTTTCAGAAGATAAAGAGCAAATCTAATGGTGTAGACGCCATTTAGCTTGCCTCTATCCTATCCTCAGTGCGATATGACAAAATAACATAAAATTAAACTTTGTATAACTACCTAAATGTGGATACTGTATTTCTAAATTCACACTGTGAAACCTTACCATATTCAAAACAAAACACGTCTTCTAAGTCTAATATTGTTTTAAAGTCCTAATGTTCAGATTTTCTGAGTGTCCAAAGAATTTAAATGTACCAGTGTCAAAAATGTCATATATAGTTCTGTGCATAACCAGGCAAAGGGTAACTGATTGATGAATGGGATTTTAGAAACTGTGTCCTTTCATCTCTGACCTGTTGCTGCTTCACCACTCTATGTTACTGTATGTCTGAACTGAGCTTGTTTGTCTAAGCCCTGAACACGCTATATTCTCTTCATGCATGTTCAAACTAAACACCATTCATTACCATGCAGGTGTTATTGCTGGCACAGCAGATGGCAAATCGGCATGGATACAGGTCTCACAGTTACTTTGCAGTCTGCACTACACGACTTGGCAATTCCACACAGCACAACTATGCGGTTGTGAAAATCTGTGTTTAAAATATCCAACTGATACTCCCCTTCCTCTACAATTCCACCAGTCTTGTATCATACCCTGGGTTCACTGGCAGTTGCACATGTTGCTGAAGTTCCAGGACAAATGTGCACTGCTTTTGTTTTATAGCTGGCAGTATGTGCTGTAAACTCGGCTTTGTTAGTTTTTGCTGATATCGTCCCAGCTTTTGTGTGCCCTTCAGCTTTCATTGGCTAAACCTGCACAGACTGCTTACTGGATATCCAAATGGTTTCACACAGTTGCTGAGAACCTCTCTGCATGCCCAAGGTGCTGAAGGAATCCACATTATGTGATGCGCAATGCTTCAAAGAGAGTGAAAACAAGCCACAGGATCTGATCAGCAACAAATTGTCACCTGTTATAAAATGCTAAACCTCAATATACAGGTGTCACTTGAAAAAACTGACAGGAAAATAATCTGCAACATTTTAATATCCGATTATTTGTTTTAATTTTAAACAAAAATGACAAAAAATCACTGGTTTCAGCTTCTCAAGTGGGAATATTTGCTGTTTTTTTGGTACTTAAATAAACTAAAAAATATACTGTGTTTACATTTTAAAGGGAAAAAACGCAAATGGAAGAAGTCATGTGTGGGCTCTTAGAGATTGTCATGCATATTTCCACTTTTTTTTCTATAGACAAAGAACATTTCGCTTGAAATTAGCTGCTCATCACAAAATCCTTACCCTTCACATATATACAAGACTCCTTGGTATTATCATTTAAGTTAAAGTATTGAATCATAAGTCCTCTGACAGCCTGTCTAATAAGTGATCCCTTCGCAAAACCCCACTCTTACACAGACAAGCCTTTCTTGAGCCACAACTTGGGACATTATCCAATTAAGGCGGAATCAGCTAGGTCAATTTGCCCTTCTCTCCCCCTTGATGGCCACACGTTTTCCTGCATGCTAATGCCTCTCAGAGGTGAGCTGTGGCAGTGGTGGATGACAAATGTAAAGCTGGGGATGCCGGGGGGGTTACCTGTGACGATGACCCCTTCAACAATCTCAGCAGCATCACGGGTCAACAGGCTAACGACATTTAGCAGAGATAAGATCCATAGTCCTGGTGATAATGATAACACCAGGCCTATCAGACACAGTGTGACAGCGTGCTCAAGCAAACAGGGTGAAATGCCATCAGCAAAATGTCAGTGCATGATTTGGGTGTCTGAAAGAGCTAAAGGTGACTGCTCCTAGCTCTAAATTACATGATAAAATATGAATTTTTATGGTAGGAGATGTGATAATTCTCCTGTGCTATGAAGAGTTGGGGCAAGCGTTTGGGTTCTCCCATTTACATTTTTTAATGAATGGATAACTTTGGATATATTCAACTTTCTGGGCAATAACAGGCTGATGAAGAGTGATCATTCTTGTCCCAATGTGTCGAGATAAGTTACCAATTCATACCACAGTGATCTATATTCTGTTCTAGCAAGCTACAGGCCATGCTACATGCTTTGAATTATTGACTTTGGTAAACATCTTCTTCCCAGTGCCAGTATTTCCCATGCCAATTGCCCCAAAAGGCTTTCTCAGTCCTTGTTCAAGCCACACAGCCCATTTAAAAGTGTATTGCCTATAAATGACCTTGGCAGAGTATCATTACCTTTTTATAGCCCACTTTCTGCCTTTGTAATGTTGTTAAGTCTTACACTGTAAATTACTCGGTCCACTTTTCACAGGTGACTTCAAGTCTAGTTCTTGTGCTTTGCATGGCAGACTAAAGTCATCTATCAGTATTCTCACACTTCAGTCATCTCAGTAATAACAAGTGAACAGAGCTCAGCAGTTGCACATTGTCAGCATATACTGGATATCTTTCGGACTGTTTACACTACAACCAATGCATGCAGATGTAAGAATCAGGGTCGCAAATGCAGACGAGATATATGTATAAACACTTCATCACCTTGCTGTATTATTATTTCCTTAATTTCAGCTATATGTAGACAAAAGCAGACTTCTAATTAGCCAGCGACTGAAATGAAATACTAACATTAGCTCCATGATTGGGTTTAAAACTCTGTCTCTGGTCAGGGTTAAAATGGGATTTTTGATGGGGGGAGCCCTTTTCCAGTGAGGCTGGGGGGTTGGATACGGGTGGGTTGGTTTCCAAAGACCACATTTTTTATAGGCGTATACCCAAATACACTACCAGTGGCAGACTTTTTTTTTTTTGCACTGAATATATTTTTAATGAAACACTGAAATTCCTGTCCATGTATAAAGATAGCAGACAGTATAGACGTAGTTGTGTTTTCATTATTTGGGTTATAATTACCATATTTTTTTATTTACTTCAGTGATTAGATAAGTTCCATGCAATAACCCACCTAACACATCAGAAAAAAAGTGAATCTCCAGAGGAAACAATATTTAGAAGTTTACTGAAAATAAAAATAAAAATATGGCGACAGCTTTGATGGTGCTTGACCGTTGTGAACATGGTGCCTTGGTTCCCAATGATGTCGTTGTATAAACTTGGAATTTGTGTGCAACAATTCACCTGTTTGCTCTGCAGAAAAACATGTTAGGTTAATAGGGTTAATGTAAGATCAGAATGCTACATCCAAAAATTTAAATAAACAAAGTCACCACTGCTGTGCCACATACGTAAATTGTGCACAGCACCTCTCTCAATGTGGAGACTCATGTATGGATTCTGCAGCAGTGTGATGACCACAGATATTTAGCAAAGTCAAAGAAAAGGAGCTGATACTCTACATTTGTTTGGTCAGCGTGACAGAGTGTCTGAAAGTGGATGCTCTAAGCTAAAAGTGTGAGAGGTGGCTATAGTAGACCCAGTTGGTGCTGCTTATCACGGAGGTGATCCTCTGACTTTCTAAAAAAATGATTAACCGGTGATGATTGAGAAACCCACAAGGTTGTTTAAGAACACTGACAACTGTTCTGAAGGTATGTTTAGAATCATTAAACAGACTCTGACCATCTGGATAAAAAAATATTCAGTCCCCCCCCACCCCGCATCTGTTTAAATGCACACTTAACATGTTAAGAAATCCAAAGCTTGACAGCTAGTTATGTTGCTACAACTGGACACTGTTTGGGGACAGGGATTTAACAAATGGTCAGTTGCGGTATTATAAAATGATGCTGCTTACTGTTATTGCTGTTGTCGTCGACCAGGATTATCTCTTTGAGAAGGTGGGAGGGCGTCCTGTTGATGGCAGAGTGAATGGACCGCAGAATGACGGACAAGGCTTCATTCACAAAAATGAACACAATGCTCACTTGAGGAAGGTTTAAAGGATAAGTGATGTTTCTGCACCTGTGGATGCCAAATAACAAATCCTTGGTGAGGCAATGTTTAGACCTGATCTTGTCTAAAGCATTAACAGTTAAATTTGACATTGATTCCTAAAGAGCAGGGTAATGTGATTTCATGCCAACCCAGCTCTTTGGCTGGCTGTATCAGGACCCTGTTTTAATGAATCAAATTATAAATGTAGGCACTGGTACCACTTCATGGCCAGCAGTTTTTTAGAAATATAATGATCAGAGTGCTTCTGCAAAAAGTGGTGCACCTGCAATGCAGTTATAAAAGGGATCATTTTAGGAGGAATAAATGAAGGGTTATGTGGTAAGGTCTGACATCAGTCAAGCTCTTTTTTTTTCCCTTTTCAAACATTGTTTCCCGCTTTCATTGTGAATGAGTCCAGCCTCCTCTGCTGAGAGGAAACTGATGCCTGTTTCCAAGACATGCAGAGAGAGCAAACTGTAAAAATATGAACATAAAGCTGCAGGTAACGTGAATTAAGGTTTTTGAAAACTGAAATCTGGATCATAATGTTTTCTGCATGCAAAGACACAAATGCGTTCAAGACAATTTCCTCAAAAACAGTATGTGGCTTGTGGTATCAAAATCTGTTGCAAACTCCTCATAATAATCTTCTTGACATGACCATTTAATTTAATTGTGAAGAGTGAATTGTCTTGGGATTGTGATATCTCACCTGCAGGTCAAATATAACTAAATCACATGGGCATTACATATCATGCCGTTCATTACTGACAAGAGCATGTTGTATTTACAGAAAAGCATGGTTAAGGCACCACGTTTGGGAAAATATGTCGGAAAACACAAATGCAAAATGTGTGTGATTAATATATCCCCTGGAACAGTTTTGGATGAGTGTACAGCGCCAGAAATAGTGGGAATGGATGGTCTGAAGGGAGTTTAGTGACGTGCAGTGGAGAAAATGCCCTGAAGATCTTTGAGCTGTGTAAACTTTAGCACCAGGATGTCACCATTTGTGCTGCTGTAACCTTGGTGATGTTAACACGAAAGATGGGTTGAAAACCGAGTTACAGCCAACAAGCATGGTGTGAACAATTCCCTGTAAAGGATTTAGGACTGGGCCTTAATCGACGTGGTCACAGTGGATGAATAACAGAATAAGGCTTTGAATACGCACATGTCCATAAATTTATAAGCTGCGGATGGAAAGCATGTACTTTGTCCTGCCAACTTCAGATAGCCATGGGGATGTGTGACATATTGGTACAATAAGAATTACGCCATAATCAAGCCTACTATCAACTAGGTTTCATATGTCAACACAATATGATTAACTCGACAGCAGGTAGCTGCGCTGAATGCTGTAAGCAGATGGAAATTCTTTAGTGGTTTTCAATTAGAAGCACTCAGTCTTTGAGAGGGAACAACAATGTGTTTTCCTGCACAATAACTGCCTCCTGAGTTCCTGCGTATATCACTGAAAAGTGAAAAGTCTTCAGAGCTAAAAGAAAAGCACAGAGCAGCATTGTAGATAGGATATGTCCAGTGAGACTACAGCTGAAATGATTAGTCATTTAATCGTTTGACGTAAAACTAATTGGAAACTATTTTGATAATTGGTTCATGTTTCATTTAAAGGCAAAAATTACAGACATTTGGTTCTGTATAAAATGTTTGAATTTGATGCTTCTCTCTGTCTGTACCTTAGTAAACCGAATCTTTTATTGTTTGACTGTTGGTCAGATAAAACAAGTAATTTGAAGACGACACCGTGGGTTCTGGGAAATTATACTGGGCGTGAACGACAATTTTGTGACATTTTATAGACTAATACATTAATTTAGAATATAACCAGCAGATGAACAGATATTTAAAATAATTGTTAGTTGCAGAAATGAGGCAATGTAAATTTGATAACTGTCAGAGATTTTGCCATGTTGTTTGTATCATGGTGGCGTCCCCTTTAATATTTCTGGGTATGTTAGGCCATTGTGGGCAATGTTACAAAGTGAGCAGAGCTGATATTTGTCAATATTAGATTCTTACAAAAGTCAGTCTGTCGGTCAGCTAGTTGGGCCGCACGTTTTGTACAGACATTCAGAGACTAAGAGGATGAATCCCAATGACTTTGGTGACTTTGTGATTTTCATCTAGCTCCACCTCCAGAAATCTTGAGGGATAAGCTCAAAATTTGGTACAGACGTTCATGGTTCCCAGGCAATGAATCCTAACAATGATGGTGATCCTTGGACTTTTTTTGTAGTGCCACCATGGGGTTCACACTTGTTGTTTTGAGTGAAATATTTCAACAACTGTTTGCCATGAAATTTGCTATACATATTCAAGTCCCCCTCAGGATTAATTGTAATGACTTTGGTGATTCCCTGTGTTTTGTCATGTAGCGCCCCGATTGGGTTAAAATTCCAACTGGTCACATAAATTGGGTTATGACCAAATACCTACAAAACTAATTGCATTTACATCAGCCATTGCTGTACTTTGTGATTATTGGGGATTACCAAATGTTACACAATGCAAAAAACTAGAGATGGTGAACATGGTATGGTATAAACATTGTACATATCTGCTGAACATCAGCATGGCCTCATTGTGACTCTTAGCATGTTAGCATGGGGATGTTAGTATTTAGCTCAAAGTACAGCCTCACAGTGCCTCTAGCATGACTATAGTCTCTTGTGTTTGTTATTTTATCAATGTGATGTAGTACCTTGATTGTTCAGGTGTAAATGGTGTCATATCTCAATATAAAAGGTGTCATATCTCAATAAAAAATTAAATATACTGTGATAGAGGAATTAACCATATTGCCCACTCCTATGAGGAGACACAAACAAATTAACTGATACCACAATTTCACTGCACCACACATTTGTTTTGATACTCTTATATAGTACTCCAGCCATTTCAGTGCAAGTGTGATCACCAAGAGGAGCAAGTGAGGAGAAAAATCTGCGTACACACAATCGAACTGCCCCTTTTGCAGCACAAAATTTGGACATATAACTCATTCTTAATCTGTAATTCAGATTATGTCAGAAAACAACAACAAATGACAGTGTTTGAGAACCATTCTACCTGACTCTTACCCATCTGGCCTCAGGTCTGGTATTGGCCTGTCTAAAGAGAGACGATCGCTGAGGTAGCCGTTATAGCCATAGTACTGGAACATCTTTAGCGCCACTCGCCGGTTGTCTGGGCTGAGCTCCTGACCCCAGTGAGCGAACAGCGACGAATCAGAGAATGATGGGTCCGCCTGACCATCTTCTCCCCTCCCTGGAGTCTCTAGGGGGGACAGGAAGACAAATAGCATGAGTATTTGTGTGTAAGGTGACATTTAAGGAATGTGAAAAATGATAATACTAATTAAAATGACTTTGATAAATGCTGTTTTCCTAGTGCTGTAATTTATGTTAGCAGCTGAAAATTGGCCTTTTATTTAAAGAGAATTGCTGGCTGTCCTTCAACAGAAGCAACGGGAGTTCATACACATGACGAGAAACTATAGTTTCTTTGAACAGAAGATTCAATCCCTACCAGCAGCTTGATTTTGCTCTTTGACCTATACAGAGAGAGGAAAATGAAACTACTTTCTCTAAAGGTATCGATAAAGGAAGACACACAACCTTCCTTTAATAACTTATCAGGTGGTAATGTGTGATACGTTTTTGGAGAAAGTGCAGTTTTCTCTCTTTGTGTTCTTACACTACATAAGAAATCCTTTTGTATTAAAAGAGCTAAAGATGAGTGCAGTCCTGACTCATTTTATAGCTGAGCAGCACTGACAGCACTGAGAGCAGAAAGACATATAACAAACACAAGCTTAGTGTGTCAAACAGTATATTACTGCTTGTGGTCCTTGTTGATAGACTCAGTTCATGTCCAGACTCAATAAAAAATGTTGGCATCTGTTAAAAATTCTGTCCTGCTTCCAGGAGGTTTTAATGCACTTTACAGGAAAACTTCTGAGTGTACTTAGCAGTCAGTAGGGAGCTTTAGCCACAGGCTTGTGGTCTAAATGCCAAAAATGTAGTAGATAAAGCAGATAACAATGAAATGATATAATCTTGAAGAGTATATATTAGTATAAAGAGTATATAAGTAAAAAAGTGTAAACTTATTTTTTGCTCCATAAATAAAAAAACATGTCAACAGCACAAAGGCTTTCCCAGGTTTTTCATTTAATACAGCAATTTCGTTGAGTCATAGTACCTGTTGGGACATTATGCAATGTGCTACAGTCAAATCTGAATGTTGCAGAGCTTTGCTGTTATTGAACAGCCCAGTGATATTTATGATCTATGAAAATGCCGGGGTGCAGGTAAAAGGTTTCTGGTGACCCAGTGAAGCTGGGAAAAGAAAATGTTATTTCATCTGCACTGAGATTAGTCATGAAGATTGTAAACTGTATGATGGGATGCCTCAGTATAGTATATAGAAACACATTTAACTTAATACAACCTATACTAATGCGAAAAGAGGGAAATTATCAGAGAAAAATGGTTAGAAAATAATTCATTTCATAATAATTTACTTAATTGAAAAGGTCTGAGTGAAACTGAATTTCATGTCATGGATAATAATGGCTTACGGTTAATTCAAGATGTCTTAATCAGCAGGAAATTAAACCTAATGAAACTGGTTCTGGTATCATCTTTTAATTATTTCATTAAATGCAAAGGCATCAGTCCCCTGTAGCATGCTGAGGCTGTACAACAATAAAAAGGAGACCAGTTTCATTATAAAGCTTCAGTATTTCAGGTTGCTGCTGACAGACTGAGGTTATCAGGAATAATTCACGACCTACCAGACATAATAAACAGTTTTGTTTTCTTGTTTAGAGTCAAATGAAATGCAAGCCAGGGGAAAAGTAAGAAGAATAGAATCAAATTTCTTCTTTTAATAAGTATTATTTGTCATATAGTGTTGCTTTCTGTTGTTTTTGTTGAAGCTGTTTTGAATCATTATGTGTCTTTTAAGTTTATGAATAGGAGCATGATAAAGTTGAATGAACACTTAAGGCTAATAAATGAAGACTAAAGTCTTTTTTTATCTCAGACATAAAAAGAAATGGTGAGAAATGAAAATGAGCTTAGAATCGTCACACACCCACAAACATTATTGTGACGAGAGGAGGAAAAAAGCTTTGAGCCCTTGTTGAAACCATATGAAAAGGACAAATATGTGTGTGTGTGTGTGTGTGTGTTTTTGTGAGTGTTTTAGACAGATTGGAAAAGGTTAATATTCATGAGCAAATTATTTTAATTTATGAGTGACAAACCGTGTCAGCCAAGTAAGAACTAAGACAACATGGAGGCAGGTGTGAAGGGATTACATTATAAACCGAAACAAAAAGAACTGCCTCTGAAAAGGCAGGCGCTTAAGAGTAGATTTATTTGGAAGGCTAACAAAACTATTCTACCAGTAGTTACAGACTTTGTACCCTGTAAAATTTAAACATGCAGTACCTTTGTTACACATTTGGTTAAAAAAGACATGTTTAGATTTACTTCAACACTGAGTCTGACCTTTACACAGAAAAAGAAAAGAAACTTTCGGTAGCCTCTAGACACTTGGTGATATCAACTTTCACTAAATATTTTTACTTACTAAATTCCTCACACAAATGAAATCCAAAGCTCTAAAAACCCACTGTACACTATATGACACCAAACAGCAGACAGATAACGTTAGTGGCTAACTGGTGAACATAGTGCAGCACTTAGCGGCTAAAGAGCCTGATATTTCCCTTTTGAAATGGTAGAGCTCAAAAACAAAGCCAAAAGAGAGTGAATACTGGACTTACATATACCAGGTGCCCAGAAACATGACTCCAAATGAAAGATAATGCAGCTCACTACCTGCTGGATGTATAAATAGGCAACTGTTTGCTAACAAGTTCACTATATCAACTTAAAAGTTGATGCTTGGTCAATGATGTGCTCACAGTTTGTTCTGCTTTGCCAAGGTGGACCAAAAAACAAAAAGCAAAACGAAACAAAACAAAAATAGCTATTGCAGGTTTAAAGGAGTAGTTCGACGTTTTGGGAAAATGTCTTAATGCTTTCTTGCTGAGAGTTAAATTTATTTTAATTAATTCAAACTAAATTATTCTAGCTAAATATGTGAAGCATTTGGGAAAGTGGGTATTAGCATCTAGCAAAAAAATCTAGAACTGAAAGGAGGGGTTGCTTGCAGTCCTAGCAGCATGTCGACATGGGGCTGACCATGAACTGGTCACTGGTCAGGACTTGCTGCACTTTGGCTACTCAGCGCCAAAATTAGACCGTAAAGTAAATGCCTTGTATTAAATCCTATTGGCTAGCTGGACAGGGGATGGTTAGCTTAACTTAGGTAACAAAATTTGCAAACAAAATGTTGAACTATCTCGTTTTAATTTTAATGATACATGCAGCTTAGTGCTTAACCAATATAAAGCTACTACTAGAGTGAAGCTAGCTATAATAGCCTGCATAAGTGTTTTAGCTCTAAATGGTAAGGTACTGTGTTAAAAATTACAACTAATGTATTCAGTGGTTAATGTACAATACCAAAGCAAACTGCCTTTTTCGCTATGATAATTTATGTATTTTAGTTGTCATGAAAGCAACAGCTGCAACTAGTTTCTCATATTTAGGAATACCAAATGTGGTACAGTATTGCACACACAGTTATTCATCCACAGGTGATCAGACGTCCCTGTTTTCCGGGGACACTCCCTGTTTTTGGTGGCCTGTCCCTGGCTGGAGCTGTCCGTGGAAATTTCCGAGTTTTTAACTGTGAATTAAAAACAGACCGGAAAGAAATACCAGGCAGTAGAGCAGATGGGTTCGCGTTGTGCTTCTTTTCGCCAATAGAGGGGGCTGGTTTCTTGCTATAGCAGCTTCATATCACTCTTCTTCTACTACTAACCACTTGCTTGGCTAGTTTTAGAGAAAACTGCTTTGGAAAACTTGACCGTAACTTGACTGTAGCAAATGTCAAGTCGGCCTTCACCATATTTTATTACAGTACAACAGTTGCCATGGCAAAGTACATGAAACTAGAGCGGTCCCCCTTTTTTATTTAATAGATAAAAACACTGGATATTTTATTGATATATTGACCACCGAACTGGAAATGTCCTTGGTTTTCATTTCAGAAATGTGATCACCTTACACAATGCACACCTGTATTTTAGAAAATTGCTCTGTGAAACCTTAACAAATCAAAAAGTCAACCAAAATCCAAGTTGAGAGAACAGTTCAGAGTGAACGTCAAGAGTCTGAGGCGGAATAACTTCAGCTCCTCACATTCAACATATAGCTGTTACAATTTCACTGCTGTGAAGCAGAGGGAAGGTGTCTCAGCTCTTGATGAGACAACCCTGTGAATAGACTAAGGACAGGATAAAGGTTCTGAAAGTCTTTCAGTCTTGGCAGGTATGCCTGAAGGCCCATTCATGTGGTGGTGATTAATTAAACCTACAGAGACAGTTTCCTCAGCAGTGATTCCCTAAAGCAGCGGCTAGGCCAGGTTAGTGTGGTTTGGACAGGGTAACCTTGGCAACTTAGTCTGTTTAGCATGTTGTGTCAGTGGCATACATACAAAAGATGACTGCCTCACATGTTAGTACAACCTTTGTAATGGTTCCGATAAATCCCATAAAACAAAACTATTTTACAGCATGTCACATGACTTGTTTTTTTATCAAGCAGGTCATGTAACTTGCTATAACCTTGCTGTTTGGAGAATGTTTTCCTCTTGAATACACATTCATTCAACTAGCCTTGGTGCTAACTGAAGAACAGCACAGCCAAATACCTGAGGCGAAAACTAGTGCATATGTGTGTGTGTGTGTGTGTGTATGTGTGTGTGTGTGTGTGTGTGTGTGTGTGTGTGTGTGGGTGTGTGTGTGTGTGTGTGTGTGTGTGTGAGTGTGTGTGTGTGTTTGTGGGTGTGTGTGGTTGTGTGTGTGTGTGTGTGTGTGTAGAAAGTGGAAGTATTCCCTAAGCTTCCCAGCAGCACTCCAGGCGTGTGTGGATTGCAGCACTTCCATTGCGTGCACAGCAAGGCAAGTGAGTTATAGCTGTGTGCTCCCAAAGTCACAGAGGAGAGAGGCAGGAGAAAAGATATGCACATACAAGATGTACACACTCATTGTCATGAACATAGGCAAAAACAAAAAAATCGCTAGAGAACAAACTTAAGACGCTTAACAAAGAAGTCACTGAAAAGGAACAATAAACCTCCGGGCCCTACATAAACTTACTTTTTACAGGCACAGCAGCCCATGTTAAATTATTAAATTGGATCTCATAAAAGATAGTTCACAGTGATGAAACTGCCCCAGAATGCACAAAGATCAAATTATATTTATTCATCTCCTCCTGCCAGTGGAGAGGAAAATGTTTTGAATTTCAAACGCAAATGATTATCAGTTTTGACACCTCACAGATAACTCTCTCTCGTGCTATGCTAACTCACGGTGGTACAGATGTAGACTTTTGATAAAACTGCTGTAGGCCTGAATTTTTTTTACCTGCCTCTCCCAAGCCTACGCTCTATTCGGCGAGGAAAGAGGGAAGCATTTGGCCATTGTAACAGTTTAAAAAAAAAAAATCAATAAAGGGGTAAAATCTCAGTCGGGAGATCTTTACTATAAACAAGACGCTGCAGATGCTGAAGGTAGAACAGGGAAGTTACTTTAAGTGTATTTAGCATCATCTTCAGTGCCACAGACAACTGAAACCACATTGAGTCATCCCTTTTTGTAGTAAAAAATAAGGTCAACGTGTTTTTTCAATGTTAATAGTTTTTACAATCAATAGGAAGAAAAATGGTCTTTGGGGAAATATCAGAAAGGCTCCTTCTCGGTGTGTGTTGGTGTATATGTTTGATTGACAGCAGCTGGCAGGCTACTAGAGTGCCATGTTCACTGCAGAGAAGGAGAACCAAGGCAAACAAACTTGCTCTGTAGCTACAAAATCATGAGAAGACAGAGTGTTGTTAGTGGTCCTGAGGAGCAAGAAAACACCAGCATCTAAACAGAAGGAAGTGACATTTGTAGGTACATGCTGTCTAATGTGCTGCAGCTGAGCAGCTAATTAGCTATCTAGCCTGCGCACTGATGTTAGCAGTGCACTTTTCAACGTGAATGCTTGTTTGGTTCAACAAGCTAAGGAGCAGAACAAGACCGATAATAAAAGGATGACTTTAGCAGAAAAACGAATGTGGGTTGTTGTTCAGGGTCTATGGCTCTTGTGTTGTGTAGCAGCTGCTGTCTGGCTTCAGACTGCCTGCTCTGCCTGTAATCGAGTGCTACCATTACTGCTTTATGCAAAATCTGACTGGGTGAATTGAAATTAGCTCTCCGTCTCCATGGATGGATACCTGAACGGTTTTCTGTTGAATTACTGCAAAACTAGTCGGCGCCATCCAAAAAATATAAAATATAAATGATATATATATATGATGTTATGTAGATATGTATTATTTAGCAGACCAAAAAAAAAAAAAAGCAATTTAATTTCAGTTGGACTGAAGCTCTTGCCAGCGTGCACTCGCTCTTAAATACTACTTTAGGAAATGCAAGTAGAAATTTAAGCGTGTTTTTAACTTCTAAGATCCATCATTGTTGGGAAACTGGGATCTAGTTTCAGTAGCCTATGCATAACACTGTATAATATGTGTATGAACGTAAAAAAAATAATTGGTTACATTGAAAGGCATCAATAAGTTTTGAAAATGAGTTTTTGAAAAAAAAAACCTCACCAACATAAATTTATATGAATTTGAGGGTCGATGTAGCGCAGTCACACCATTTCTGAACAGCCTTGCATGTTGCCTTAGCACTGAGTAAACCAAAATTACAGTTCATTTCTGTGTTTTGCCATGTTAAATTCGACAGCTTCTGTAAGTCATGGATATTTAACTACAGACTAAAACTGATGAGTGAATTTGTCAAAGTCAGATGAGGATCTCTGTTTGACCTTGACAGACAAATTTAAAAAGAGTCTGTACTGACTCGTTTGTCTGTAAACACCCTTCAATTAAAGAAGACAGTTTGCAATTTATCCTCAGTCACTGTGGCATTTTACATCCAACATAATGAGAGCGGAGCATGAAGCCAAAACATCAAACGCTGTGGTGCAGTCAAAATATTCATTGTATATTCATCCTGACATGACTGAGAGGGAGAAGAAGAGCTTGACATAGACTACAGTCTGTAGAAAACAGAGCTCATCATCCACGTTAAAATTTCAGGACACACAGGTGTTTCTATAACTTACTATCAATGAAGCTGTCAGCTAAATTAGATCATTTTAAAAACTTTTCACATTCAAGGCAGTTTTGACAATATGCCGAAAATCCCACAGTCACATTTACCTTTTTTTTTTTTTAACTAAATGCATTTCCTGCAGAGTAGCTCAAGACTACACATCTTAACAACAGCTTCGGCTGTCAATCTTTGAGCTTCTTTTCCTTTCTTGTCATTTTAGAGAAAGTTTTATTAAAGAACTTGTTATGTTACTTGAATATTACAGTGATTACAATGTTAATAAATACATGAAGTGTTCCAATACAATTATATATCCTCTAACCACAAAGATATTTTGTTGAATGCAGACCAAGTATGTTGCTCTGGTTTAGTCCTTGCAGTGCACACTTAGAGCTGGCCGATCATTCAATAATGTTGTTTATTTACTTTAAGTGGAATTGTAATGTGATATGAACATCTTGTGTGATTTTTTTTTATAAAATCCTGTTTTCTAAATTAATGATTCTGAGCATGATGTAATGCATAACAGCGGAACACAGTTCATTGCATTCAACATCAACGGCATATATACTGATATAGCTAAAAATAACCTTTTTAATATTGTGATATTGATTTCAACTAGGTTTGAATCTAATGATAATTTTAATTATCGATTGACCTGCCAATTATTTTTTCATTTAGTCTACAAATTATCAAAAAAAAAAGTGAAAAAACACCCCTAACAACAACTCTGCACAGTTGAAGGTGACATCTTCAGATGCCTTGTTTTGTCCAACCAACGGTTCAAAATCCAAAGATATTCAGTTTACTGTGATACCTGACAAAGAAAAACAACAAATCTTCTTTGAGAAGCTGAAATTAGAAAATGTTTGGCATTTTTTCACTAGTTTTGCCAAAATAGTTTTTCTGTGGATTGATTAGTTGATTATTTGACTAATGGTTTCAGCTCTAATTTCAACTGTATTGCTCAGCCTTAACCACACTTACTGACACATCTCCACGACTGTACATGACACAGTTCAGTACATGGCTTAGTGCTGGACTGCTAAGCACCTTCTCTATTACTTAGGTCCCAATGCTTTACTGCACCTTACATGTGTTTTTCACTGAGGATCTGTCATCTGTACAATACATTTCAGTCTGTAAATTGTTCCTCTTGGTCACATATTTCAGAGATAGGGTCGAAAAGATGTTATTGTTATTACAGTTATAAATGTGCAAGCCCAAATGGTTTATATGGTCTTCTTAACACCATTAGTTCACTCAAATGTAAATGACACAATAAGTCTGCAAATATTAAAACTTTGAAAGAAAGGCCAGGCAATTTCATCTGTACATGGGATATCTAGTAGCAGTAAATCAAAACCAAAGGGACTTGCTGCTAAGTCTTGAGATGTTTTACCTCTTCTTCCAAAGCCACCAGCTGAATGGAATTACTGAATGGAGGAAACACAACATCCTTGACATCGAGGTGGAACAACTTCAAACAGAGACAACATAACGCACTCTAAACCCCCCCCCCCCAATACAACATTAAACAAAGAAGAGGAGAGTCTTAATTTGACACATTAAACCTAAAAAAACTGGAGGTATAAACTGCTGTGAAACAGCCATGGTACCATTATCATTAATTAAATTGTGATCCAGCTGTTTCCAAGGTTATCATGGCTACAATCTCTGCATCTTTTGTCTCAACGACTGCAAGGTAAACAGTCAAAAGATGGTGTTCTAAGTTGCAAACTAATTTAACATGTGCTTGAAAATATGTGATTGGCCAGTGCAGAGCCTTGCTAGGTGATACTACAATGTGTGCGAATGCAGTTCTGGCAAAAAAAGTTCAGCCAGGTTCAACTTTTTCACAGCCCCCTGAGCTGGCATCCCCGGTGCGTTCCAATGAATAAGAGAGCTGCAATGAAAACATACTCTTTAAATAAATTATACCACTGTGGAGAATATTTCGGCTTCTTTCTTCTTCTATATTTTCAACAGCAACAGCAAAGGTGAAGGGAAAGGTTCAGCTGTTCAGAAATACAGCTAGGATATCTTATCTTACAGTGACATAGAGAAGGTCAGTCATGCTCTCATCTCTTTATGACTGAACTTGTTTTGTTCCTACCTTTACCATTTCAACTGCAGGTAGCAGGAAAATATTGCTGGCAGGCTCCTAACAGAAACTAAATGACACAATTATATGAATCCCCATTTTATCATCTTTGCACTGGCTGCCTCTGAGGTTTAGAATCAATTTAAAGATTTAATTGATCACGGCATCGCCTGGTTCCCTATCAAATCTCAGGTCCCCTAGGAACTTGGCTGCGAGGGTCTTAGATCTTCAATAATCAACATCCTGGCTGGTAAATAGTCGTGTCTAAAGACTGAGGGGAACTAATATAAAGTTCCCCTCAGTCATATGAAGACATTTACTGTATATAACTGCTTTATATCTGTGTATGCTGCAACTGTTCTTATTGTTATTGTACAGAAGGACACAATGATGTAGGCCACCTGTTAGACAATAAATCACTGCAATTAATTGTTCTTCTTGCAATTTGAGCCCATAATGCCAGATCATGAAAATAATAGTATTCATTGCAAACTACAGACTTGGTTTCATGACAGGAATTTTCTGTAGGTGTAAAGGTTTTTTTTTCAATTACAGCAGTAGTTGTTGTTTTGGGGATTATTACTAAATTAACCAAAAGACATGATTTACTTCCATGTGCCTAGACATACAATCTGTAAACCATTGGGCAAAGAAAATAGATCAAAATACAGGGTATCAATAATGGTGCACATTTTTTGTACGTTTTGGTTTAACAAGAAGACACCAGTCCTTGTGACAAGATTTATTTTATTAGTAACCATATAGAACCATCTTTAAAGCTGCGCTAATCAATGTTTTTATATTAAGGTCAAAATAATATGTGTAATGTGAAAGGTGTCTCTTATATTGACAAACCCTCAGGGAATTACCACCTGACTCTACAGTTCCTCTGAGGTTTATGGAGCATGGTGTCTGTGAGTGTCTTTCTCTCATTGTTTAGGTTTTCTGGTCCACAAATTTACTGTTTTGTTTGACTTGTACTGCTCTCATCAGCCTTGTTTCCAGCAGCAGCAGCAGGTAGCTGTCTTCAGTGAAAAAGCTTTGATAAACCCAATTCTATGCTACTTGCCCGGCACACAAAGCAACTAGCTGGTGGATGCTGTGGAGCTTGTAGCTTCTGAAGAGACAGATATAGGATGATGGCATGGCAATGTTGTACTTACATCTTGTTGTGCTGCCCCAAAGTGGCCAAAAAATCAATTAATGCAAGTTTTATAAATTGATAACCAGCTCGTAAAATAGCTCTTTGACAGAGCAAAAACATCCCAAGCCCTACCAATCTACCTATGCACTCATGTAAAGTGCATTATGTAGAAGGTGCTTGTGTTTGCAGAACAAAGCTGCCAACTGTGCACATACAGCAAAATTACACTTTATAGTACTTTATTACTCCTCGCTCACAAGTATTTCTCTCATTTCTGACAGTAGTAGTACAGCTAATAAGCAATTAGTTTGTTTACTAGGTCAGAGGCTGTGACCACCACTGTATAGATGTTGTATGGGAATCTGTGACTGGCTCTGAAGGAGGGGGAAATTCTCTCATTAGGACGCATCAGTAGCTGGCACGTCACACTGACATTTTCCTCTTGAAAGAATGGAGGGGTGTGTGGCTTCGTCTTTCTCTTTATTTATTCCCAAGAGGGGATATGCAGTGGCACAATTTAGGAGGAGGGTCATGTTTACTTGCAGCGGCCTTTGTCATCTCTACCCGTTTTGTTCATTTTTCCTCATTAAAGCGCTGAAATCACTCGTACCCTTCAGAGGGGTACAAAACCTTTCTTTGTGCTTTCTCATTCTTTAGGAGCAAGATTCTCCTCTAGAAATTCACTGTCATTTAAGCCAGCAAATTTTGAGCAACTAGCTGAAATATTTTTCTTCTTTTGAACAACAGTAGATATTATGAGACTGTGCAGACAATATTTGATATTTTGATATAAGCTCTGGACATTTTGCTACTGCGCCACATTTCTCATTCCCACTGTTCAAACCTGAAAAGCTGGATATGTCATTCCATTAAAATCAGTCATCTGTGATGCCTTTTCTATAACCTCCTATCAGATCTTACTTCCTCAACACTAGCTAGGGAAAAAAATGTTCCCTCGGTGTATCTTCCCTTCATTTAACATCATGGGGGGGGGTTCTTTATAAACTGGTGTCTGGGGTGTTGCCTCTTCTCAGAAAAGCACTCATCAGCATACGATATAAATCAAAAATATTTCAGAACATTTACCTGAGAGCAGAAAAAAAAGATGAAAAGTCATTGAAAAGCACAGGGTGAAGAGTGCCATTTATCTATCACACAGGACATCCATCTTTCTGAGCCAATACCAATTATTCACTTCCGATGATGTTTTTAAGTATAACCCCTTGAATTTTCCAACGATGGCCTATTTTTCCTTTAATTTTCCACCCAACCCATTGGTTGTTTTGGGGGCTGAGTTTTCAGTGTGTGTAATAACACAATAGGACTATAAGAGAGCCATGCACAAGTAAGAAACAGTTGACAGACAGAAATTGACTTCTACAACATTTGAACTGTGAACACTGTTGAGATTTTTAAATAGCAAACAAAAAGAATATCCTGAAAAATGAAAAAAAGGGGTCTTAAAATATTTCAGTATCCCCCATGACCTAAGGAGAAAGAGGAAGTCAGGTCTTTGTTCAAACTCAGTGTGCACCGAATCACAAAACCTGGATCAGTGCTTTTGGTAAACCAGCGGCCAAACAACTACAAAATCAAAGCGTAACCTTGAAATAATGTGTTGTTTACTGTGATGTTTTAAGTTTGTCTCAGGACCAGTGAATTCTTCTGTTTTCTTGTCTTTCTACCCAAATAGTTAAGCGTATACAACTTGTACACGTATAAATGTATTGATATATTTATATTGGTAAATTAACGTTTACCATCTTAGTTTAGCATGCTAACACTTGCCAATTAACACTAAAAACAAAGTATAACTGAGGCTCTCAGTCATTAGTGTTGTAGGTATGTGTTCATAAACCAAAGTATTGGACAAATTGAAATGTTGACCAGATGATGGAGCTAGATCAAAAGTCAGGAGATCATAAAAATTCCTATAATTCATTCTGTGGGGGACATGACAGTGTGTAACAAATTTCATAGCAATCCACCCAATAGTTGTGGAGGAATTGCACTGAAAATCACAAATACCAGCCTCATGATCACCAAAGTCACAAGAATAAATTGTCTGAGAACCATGACTGTCTGTATAACATTTTGTCCCAATCTGTCGAGTAGATGTTGATATTTGTCAAGGTAAATGAAAAATCTGACCTCCTGGTGGCAGTAGAGCAAAAGTCAGGGGATCAGGTGAACTTTTTGCATATGTGCAAAAAGATGTATAAATCCTTTTGTGGCTCCAGAGGGAGCTGCACGAAATAAGATAAATTGACTCAAGTGACATCACTTGAGTCAACGTCAGGTGGGTCTGAAGACTACAAGTTTGAAAATGAAAAAAATCTAGGGATGTTGAGTTAGAAAGAAGTGAGCTTACCAGACATCTTTAGCCTGTTCCTCCTCTCTGCTTGAGGCTAGCAGCTCGAGGCTACATTAGCTACTGACATAACACACATAAGCCTCCAACCAAACTTAGTTGCATTATGGGTAATGTAGGCACCAGGTTTTGACAAGGAATAACAATGTGTGGAATTAAAAAAGACAACATCTCTGGTTCTGCTACATCAATTTTGATTTTTTTCAACTGTCCATCATGAGTCTGACAATTTTATAGAAGTGTAAGGCTAAATCTGTGGAGTACTCCACTTTTAATCCTCTGGGGAGATATTTCAGTCTGGATCTAATGGTGGACTGACCAACAGACAGACGTTGCCACCATCCCTAGAGCTACAAATGTGGCTAAAAACCAAACATTTGTGATTGCAGAGAGAAAGTGAAAATCATCAATATGACACCTTTTGTATCTTTGCCTTTTTTTCTTTTTCTTTTTAATTTTGCTCAGGAATGGATATCATATTTAAATTCAAGAGGAATTCCCTCAAGAAAAGTTCCCTCTCCTGATTCATTAGATTAAACCACGTGATTTAACCAAGAGAAACTTGGCTGAGGAGCAGTATATGAATCCAAATCAAAGCAGGCTTGACTTTCTATTCATTTAATTAGAATATATATTTTACCGTGACATGAACAGCAACTTTAAAGAGCAATAAGCCAAGGTCTGTCAATGATGGACAAAGACAGATTTTTTCTTCAATATTTTATTTGATGCCTTTTTAGCAATTAAATAATTATAGTTTAGCTGTACAAAAATATTCACCTACAATTGTACCACTCCATGAAGAGATTTTTTTAATGAATAGGAAAAGATGTTAAGATATGTGAAGGTTTCTGACATACTGTTTAATATTTCACTGACAAGTAGTAACAGAATCTTTAAAACAGAGCTGAATTTGTCTTTTTCGTACTCACTGCATATTGAAACAGAAGTCTGCTCTGTATTAATGAAGTCTACATGGATTTGGATGGCAGACATAGACATCCAGCATTTTATTTTATGTTTTGTTTTTGATCATGGCCTCTGCTCATGACTGGTGTGGGACATATATCAATTATTCAGGTGGAGAGCTAGATTTTTCACTGGGGGAGTTTTGAGTGGAATAAGTCACAGGTCACTTAACAACCAGAGGTATTGTGAAAGTCACAATTCAAAAAATGTAACATGCACGCTCTTTACACCAGCATGAATAGGAACTGGACAAGAAAACATTTGATTGAGTTCTCTGCTTTTACATGTTTGGTACAATAGTCTGTTGCAGTTACTGAGCTGCTCAACTCAATGTGTTTACATGTACTTAAAAAAAGTTTTCTTCAGTAACTTGATTTCTGAAACATCATGTATACAAGAAACCTGGCTTCTGTAATAAGATTAGATTACAGAATCTTCATTTCCCCAGATACATTTCTTTTAGCCACGTGTATGTATGCGCTTAACTAGGTTTCACATCAGCTGTTTAAATGTATGCATGTGCATGACAAAAACTTGAAACAGGGAGAATATAGGTTTGACAGCAATGCGACAGAATTGTGATGAAAATATTTCCATCAAAAGTCCAACTATAACTGAAAGTATCCTCCAGACTTACAAATTAGTTTCCACCGCTGAACAGTTGACTATTTATATAATTCAGGCACATTCACAGTGAGGTAAAGCTGTCCGCTCCCACTACAGAGCCTGATCTCTAACTGCACCATTAGCCTCCTGAAACACACACCAACCGTCTCCTAGAAATTAAATTTCCATTCTAGCAATTTGCAACAACAAATTTGTTTAGAAAAAAATGTAATGCCACCTGGAGGTGGTGCAAGGCATGTGAGTCAATGTTGTGGGTTAAAATCAGTAGAGGTAGTAGTACATTATTATGGCTGGAAACGCTGACAGGAAAGTGAAGTGAGAGAAAGTGAGACAAATGCTTGGGAGAAGAAATGGGCTCATGGGATAGACAGGCTCAGACAAATAATGGTCAAGCTCTTAAGGTTTGATAACTGACTATCCATTCTCAACATCTGCAAGTTAGCTGAAAGCCCGGACAATGATATCAATCAAGATTTCTCCATTTCTGTTCAGAGGAGGAGAAATGACCTGCGGGTCATACTGGAGAGCTGCCTTTGGAGGAGGGATAAAACCAGCCTGAAATGTGATAAAGTTGCTGTCAATCCAAGGAACCAAAAAATTCAATCAAAGAAATACACATTCACAATTTTCCTTATTTATTTTCTAACTTAAATAAGTTGTTCTGCTCTAATTTACTCACACTTGGACTTTATTGGTCATATAATTTCCAAACATCAACTAGGGCTGTCTTTTTTTCAGATGAAAAACCTAGAGACTCATTGCCTGCATGAAACATGATGCTCCTGGATATTTTAACAAAAAAAACTTGAATACATTGATTTTTATCTTATCGAATGTCTTTCACCTCTGTCGACCATTTCCAAGAACACGGATCTGAAATGGGATAAGGATCACTTTGAATGCAGATTTGAGATCAGCTCTACATTTTTTTATTTACTGTAGCTTACATTATATTTAATTTTTGGTTATTTTACAGCCTATGGAGACAAAACACAAACATTTTTCTCCTTGTTGACATCTGCCAAACTTGGTTTTCAGATCCTTCAGTGTCCTTATTATTTGTTTGCTCTTGACTTTCTTGGAAAAAAAGATCTTTTTTTTTTTTCATTTTTTCTCCTTCCCTCTGTTTTAT
The DNA here is from genome assembly GCF_016859285.1 of Xiphias gladius. NCBI lineage: Eukaryota > Metazoa > Chordata > Actinopteri > Istiophoriformes > Xiphiidae > Xiphias > Xiphias gladius. The sequence continues at coordinate 19,877,602 of NC_053400.1, read as the reverse complement.
TGCTTTCATTATAGAAGTAAACATGGCATCCTGTAAATCAAGAGCTAAAGAAATCAAAGACAGAATTATAGACCAAAGGTTCAGAAAAAAAATCTGTGGAAATTAAAGATTTAACAGGAATAAAAGGCTTTTCACAGTAGCTTATGTTGAATGTTTTAAAGGTGACATTATTGGTACTTTGCATATGTGCAATGGACAGTTCCTCGACTCTGTCAAAGCACAACAATAGCCAGGTTGTCATTTCAACCAGCAGCACTCAATTCTTTTAATTGTTCTGTTTTAGTGATTGTTATCATATTAATGACTGAAATACAAATAATACATATTGTAAGAGTTGTTTATAGTCCAAAATACAGCTGATGAATACAAATGATAAAACACATAGTAAAAACAACAGAAAAAAGAGAAAAAATAAAGAAACTGGGAAATGACTGTAAAAAAATGAAATGCATTTTTTTAATCATAAGTGTCATTAACCTCAGTCATATTAAACCACGCAGCCCAGATGCAAATATGAACTGGCGTGCTCCTTCGTGAGGAAATGGAGAAAAATAGCCTCAGGCTGTTTCCATTTTCAAGACCAGCTGGCTAAATGTGTTGCACCTTTCACATTATCCGTTAAGGGTGAAGAAACAAGCTAAAGGCCAGTAATGAGGTTTATCATGCCTCTAGTGAAAAAAGGCTGCCAGTGAAAAACAAACAGTGAAACGAAACCATTGTGAATCTGTAAAAGAGTTTAGATTTTTCGGGACAGGAACCATGTTAACGTTGAACTGAAATTTGAATTCACTTCACTTTTTTGTTAGTATAATGATAGTGCAGCTATTGTGTAAATTTGGCTTTATTTTCAAAAGAGGATAAAACAGTTGTTGACATTTGAGACATTAAGGTCATAGCCTGTATAGCCTACAAACATTGATACAATTAATCTTTTCCCCTTTTTCACTGCACCCAAGTAGCATTGGTCATCTACCTTTTACAACATTCAACATTTGAGAGGCATCCTCCTGCCGTTCAAGCTAGGCTAACTAGCTCGCACGCTGAACGTTGTAGCTAGTTAGCCTAGCTTGCTAAAGTTCCCAGTAGAGGTTACTTTTTTCATGTGATTTCAACGCCTGCCTAGCTATCCTTGGCTCTCATAGTGTTCATCCCAGATTATACAAAGTAGAGGTCTAGCTAGCGTGAACTCGACGCTTTGTACGTTACTCGATGATTCGAAAGGAGTGCTCAAATCACAGATGGCAGTACGCAATGACAAACACTGCCGTTCCCCCGCTGGTTAACTTCCTGTGTGGCTGTTGGGTTGAAGTGATATATTAAGAAATATTTTTATTGCCCACTATTGCACCAATCAAATTACCATGACCACATCGTTGGGCAGTACCAAAAACACTAATGTAAGAAGCAAATTTGCCAACCCGACCCCCAAAAAAAACTTTGATGATACAATTTTAACCAAAACACACACACACACACACACACACACACACACACACACACACACACACACACACACACACACACACAAACACACACACACACACACACACACACACACACACACACACACACACACATATATATATATATATATATTTTTTTTTTTTTGTTACAACATTTGCCACCACACCAGCAAACAGTAAATGTTCTTCTCGGGAGGCACCAGGCAGTATTTCAGCCTGTAGAGTCACAGCGATCACTGAGATATCCAGTGAGTCCATGTCTTGAACCTGAGGCTGCTGATTCAGAGGCACTCGAAAAGGGAGCTCTCAGCACAGAAATATGAAGGTTTAGTTGCTCCGTGTTTCAGTTGTGTAATCAGAGTGTAGCAGATGTGCTCTTACATTTAAAAAACAAAAGCCTTGTTTTACATCCTGCTCTGCACTCACACTATGATGAGTCATGACTCCAGTATAGAATATATATGTTGAGAGAGAATTTTTTCTAACATTAATTCCAACAACAGTACAATGAGATAAATAATTAGCTCCAAAACTCTGTGCTGTGTTGCAAAAAGCGAAACAGCCCAGTCCTTATCACCGCATAGCAGCTGCCCCACAAAAGCACAAGACAGGGGAGTTTTCGCACAGTGTTGGTTTGCACCTCAGGCCAGGCAGACTGAATGGCTGCTGGCTGGGTGCTGATGGCAGCCACTGGCCTCGGTACCATGCTGACAAAGCACTGCCTGATGGCTGTATCCCCCTATCATGTTTTGTCAGAAGATCCAAAAGCTTTCCAAAAGCTCTAAGAGTGCAATCTTATGAAAAAGGGGGACAAAGAAGCATAGTTTTAGTTTCAATATTAATATCAAAGCAATTCAAGTTTTGTTATTTTCATGGATTTGTCAATTAAAAATAAATATATAAATAAAATAAAAATAAAAATAAAAACTTGGATCATCTCCTTCTTTATTACTGGAAAAAGGGAGCAATACACAAGAGGCAAGTTAAAGTGATCACATGTTGCAGTGTACACTGTACACAGTTTACGCACCTTACGTTTAACATCTCTGGCAGCAACCATTGCACCTCCGTCAGAGGACTACAGATGGTAACTGAAAGTGTTGTAATAATTCTGGACCCGTGATGCACCAACTGTTGTTCTTCTCAGTGTATAATTCAGCTGAGACATCCCATACAAATACAAACCGAGTTCTGAGTACTATATTTTGGAAGAATGTGTAATGACTTCATTTCTCCACCGAATCATCTCCTTAAAATGGATCGGATCTATTTTTATGCTAAGCATTTGCATTCTAGAGGCATTTGTGAATATTTGATGGCTTGCACTTGCACCAGGAAGAGGCACAGACAGGCAGGGGATGCTGGTGCAGAGCTTTAGGCATCAAGTGTTCCATAATACGACCAAAACCAGTTGTGCGCTCATGGTATTGTTAATTTAAAGCAATGGGGGATTCAGAAGCAGTATAAATAGTAGTTTGTGTTCTTTTCTGTTCTTTTTTTCCTTTATTTTGACATAGTCTGTCCATCCGTCATTATGTTTATTTAATATAATTCTGTTGATCGTGGCTTGAGTTTTTAGGAGCGGTCTTTTTACAAGCTTTGAGCTTCCTACCTCTTCTAATCTAGCTTTTGTTTACTTTAAATTCAAGTATATATGAGTATATGTAGCTAATGTAGTATGTTTTTGCGTATGTGAATATCTTTCTCTGCAAACTGAATCTTTTATAACAATTGTATCTTTTAATGTTTAAGATTTTGGATGACAGAACTAAAATTATGCAGTGATATACTGCATCAGTATATGCAGTATACGTGGTGTTTTAATAGGAAAATGTTTTTTTGTTTTGTTTTGTAATAGCAGCAAAAATATAGAAACCAGACAGGTTAATATGTTTTTGGTGTCTTAGTATCTAAAGGTACTGCAGTAGAAAAAGACTATTTATTGTTGTTACGCCAAAAATTTTTTTAAAAAATCCGGTTGCAACAGTTACACTGAGGATGCAACTATTATTTTTATTATTGATGCCAAACATAATTACTGTCGATTAATAAATCAATGGTTGGGTCTATAAAATATCAGAATATTGTTAAAATGCCCTTACACAAGTTCCCAGAACCAAAAATTACTCCTTTAAAATGCTTATTTTGTGCCAACAACCGTGAAAAATCCAAAGATATTCAGTTTACTATCATGTAGCACAAATGAGAAATCGTCACATTTGAGAGGCAGAAACCAGAAATTTTTGGGCATTATTTACTTAATTAATTAATTTTTCAAATTTGTTGCAGATTGGTCTACTGACCAATCAACCAACTAATCGTTTCAGTTCTAAATTACACATCCACACACCATGGCAAGCAAGTTCCTCACAGGTAAAGAGGCAGGCTCGTCGTCACAGCATCACTTTACAGTTTGTCATGAACATGAGGCGAAATGTGTAAGAAACAGCAGAGGAAAACTGAGTCATGTAGAAACCTGCTATCACATTAACCAGATACTAAGATGCTCTTTGACAGTCACCATACGGAGCTTTAAATTGTATCCAGAGTGATGGTTGGAAAAGGTTGAGTGGTTTGAGGGAGTAAAACACTTTTACAACCTCTTCATTTCATGAAAATGATCTAAAAGGTTTTCCTCAGCGATTTAAATCATAACAGAACCATAAAAACTTGGGATGCTTATGTAGGGACTTTTAGACAGGATGCAAGACGAAGAGCAAAAGCACAGGAGGCAGAAATATCAAAGCAGAAGAACTCCTCTTTGTACTTTCACCTATATTTTCTTAAAGTGCCACCTTTTTTTTGTACATATAATCATACCAGCAGACCTACACAATAATTTTAAGACTTTTATCAATGTGAAAAGGCACAAGTTGTTTGTAAAAGTGAGATAAGTTAGATGTACTAAGCTTATTTCCCACCTGTCCCATGTCAAATAAAAATGATTCTTACAGAATATTAATAAAATTCACCATGTAAATACGTCTTAATTTACTTTTTCTTATCTCTGTTTAATTTAAATCTTTTCTAGTAGCCTTTATTTTTTGTACATTTTTTCCATGAAAACAGTCTGAAAGCAGCCTTTTCCTTCTGATAATTCAGAAATGTTGAACTGACAAAACACTAACACACAACTAGGCTTTTAGTGTTTACCATTGCCATTTACCATTGACATTTCACTCTAGGGTGAAAAGATATCATCAAGGTAACTTTCCACCTAAGACTAGGGCACAACTTCAGCCTTCAGCCAGAGTGGATTATATTAATGTCAGATGAGTTTTGTGACAGTGCAACAGTTGTGTCATGTTGCTAGTATGTGATCCCTTATAACGATAAATATTTTACATATTGTATATGATATATTATGGCATATGATGCTCCAAGACTTAGCATCTTTAGGTCTATATATAATATCCTGCAACATATGAAACCAAGTTTTTTTATTATAACAATTCAAGCATTTTATAGTACGTAAATATTTATAGTATGTACATTCTGTGTACATTAAGGTAGTATCTTTTGTCAGTTGAAGTAAGAAATGCTAATGGAGAAAGAACAAAGTGTAATTAATGATTGCATATGTATCTGCCTAAAGCCCAATTCCAACTGGGATAAAATTAGCCTTGAACCTCCTGTGATTAGGATTAAGACTTACTAAGCCTTTTGCACCTAGTTTATGACACATTTTCTCAGTTTCCGATCTGAAGCAAACTCTGCCTGTCTGCAGTGAAGGATTGTGCAAATAATGGGAGGAGATATGATAAGTGTGACTGGATTTAAAAAGTTTCAAGTAATTTGTGCAGGTGAATTTTGAATGGAAAACGTCTTGTTCCATGAGGAGTTGGTTTCAAAAAGTGCAGCTGTATAAAAAGGAAGCCCGGGGTGAGGAAGAGAGACTTGAATCTCTGTAAATGCTTTTCCCTCCACCTGTTTGTTATGTGCATTTTCAAATTGTCAAAAAAAAAAGAAAAAGATTCCTGAGTGGTGAATCCCAACTCTATAATTGTAGTGTATGTAAACATTTGTTATTTTTCATTTTCTCCTGTCAATTTTCTGTAAATTTGTTTAAAATTTGCACTAAACTTGGATGGAAACCTTGCTTACTAAACGAAAAAAAAAAAAAGTAATTAAGACTACAATTAGGAGTGGGGTATTGCAAGAAATATTAAACATATATGCCCTCTGGATGGCTTAAAACCACTGCTTAATACATGTAATATTAAAATCCTTCGACTGAGGAATAAATTCTGTGAAAATAGAGCTTCATGTTTTATTTTACAGATTACAAACCTGGCAGATTTGCACAGGATGAAGAACACAGACAATCACCGGAGGACACTAAGTAATTCTTGTCCTGAGTGAACAGAGCTTAGCTGTGATAAGCTGTAGAGATGAAAATTTACGTTGGTAGTGCGTTCGAGTACGCTCAGACATTTGTGTTGTTAGAGTCGGTGAACAATTACCTTTTTAATAGAAGAAACACGTCATCCATGCCTGCTATTTTTTATTTCTGGATTTGAGGGTCTGTGGCTCATCAGTGCAATGCTTTGTGGCAGATAACGACAGTTCCAGTTTTGTCTATATCAGCGATGGATTAATGATGAGTGAAGGTTGGGAAAATGTATTTTGATAGAAGATCTCAATTATAGTTAGCTTGATGAATCTCATTTCGAAGCCACAGTAATTCACTTCTGTATTGTCGAGCCTCATCCTGTGATCCATTTCCATCCTCCCCCATCATAACCTCACATCAGTAACAGCTGACTCAATAAAGATGAATCGTATACTGACTGCTGAAGTCCAATGTCTCATAGATAGATGAATCTGCTGAGTGGAAAAAAAAATGCAGCTTCAATCTAACACATGAAAAATAAAACAACTCATGTAGTCAGATTTAAGAGGTTAGTTAATAGAACTTTATTGAATTTACTGAAGAGCTGAACCGATTGACCTTGTGTACTGACGGCACACATGAGCTGCACATTATAAATCTGACATGCATAATGCACACTGCATGGGACATTGAATGCACCAGGCAGCAGCACAGACCAGTTTTCTTATAAATTTGTCTTACTTTTGTGGGACTGTGTATAGAGATTAAACAATTAGACAGTTAGTCTAATTTATTGGTAATGAATGAATTGTTTACTTTTTTTTTTTTTTAACCAAAAATAGGTTTTTTGACTGTTGGCCAGTCACCTTGGGCCTAGGAAATCCGGATAGCTATGTTTAACCGTTTCATGAAATTTTATGACCAAAATGATTAACTGATTAATCAAAAAATCTGCAGATTAGTTGATAATGAAAATAAGAGTGATAACACGTTGTGCTGTTGCATATGAAGTGATCCTTCTCTGTTACCACTTAAGACTCTCATTGGGAATTTAATCGTGGTGTGTTAAGCAGTGTGGTGACTTCGGTTTGAATTAATTACGTGTGTGTGTGTATATATATATATATATATATATATTTAAATACACACACATATACATACATATATATACACACACACACATATATATACAACAATATATACACACACACACACACATAATTATGTATACATTATCAGTTCAATCATGGCTTTTATTGCAAATAAGATATTAGCTGGTAAACTCACTCATAAAGTATACAACATGATAAATATGACGCAGCAAGTTTACATGTTTAGTACAACACTGATCAATATTACAATAAGGGAAGCTGATAACCATAATAAATTCTACTACAACATTGGGATTAAATTCCACACAAACATATACATATATGTATATATATATACATATGTATTACTACTTTGTTTATGTATTTGTTTTCTTGTTTCATTCAGCCTCTTAGATTTCAACATGTTGAAAAAGTTCCTGTGATTAAATACACTTTCAAAAGTTCTTTCAGCATAATGGATTTAAATCTCTGAAGGAAATGCCTAATATTATTTATTTTTGTTCCTGTGTTTTTCAGCATTAAAGTGGCCACATTTACAGATTTTTTATTTCTACAGGAAGCATTATCTATCTATAGCCGAAAATCGACAAATAACTTTTGCTATCACAAACTATTTCATGGGTTTCAAAATGTGTGCTAACAATTTCGATCATACAGTAAGAAAATGTCTTACCTCAGAAAAGAGAAGCTTACAGTGCTCTACTGCATGAGAAAATGACAGTCTACACTTGTTAATCAGTAGATGAAAACATTCTGTACATAATGGCATGGGTGTGTTTGAACCAGAGCACACTTCCTCACTTAGTGCCATTAATTATGAAAAGGAAAGTGCAGAGGAGGAGTGAGAAAAAAACAACTGCTGACAAATCTTAAAAGCATCAAGCAACAAAACACTTCAATTTGTTCGTACTGCTGTTGCCTTTACTGAAGATTTTGCAGCATGGAGATGAGGTGTAAAGATGTTACAATGGAGTATGAAATACTACTTATGAGGAAAAAAAGTAGGTGGCATTTTTTTTTTTTTGACAAACATTGATTTATATCCTTAAGGTATAAAAGCTATAGTCTGACCAATGAAACGCCTGGACTAAAACTTTCTCATGATGATGTTCAGTCTCAGAATTATGAGACTTGATTGGCCAAGTATGATTAAACATACAGGGAAACTGACTTTGGTTTTCAGTTACTCACACATGTGGCTGCCAAACAGGTCGGGTTTCCAAACATGTTGGTATCATTTTGGTAGAAATCACTTTCTAATATTACTTGCCTGAGATGCAAAAGTCTGTATAAACAATAAATGCGTATCATTAGAATCAGCTTACTTTTTCAGAAGACATAATGTTTTTGTATCACTAAAGTGTAACCAGTCATCAAGTCAGCCCAAGGAATGTCTTATATGATGGCTGCAGTATACCTCTAAAACCAGACATGTATTACAATTATTGCTGGATGTACAAACAAACAAAATCAGTTCTTCAACATAAAAATGTAGGGTTTGTAGGGCTGCATTAGAATGTTGCTGTGTTCAGAACGAAGTATGACGGGACCAGTGGAGATGGTAGGTGCAGTTCTAGCTCTTTTAAGACTTCCATTCATAGATTTTGTAAGGAGGGAGAAGGAATCGATGGGCTTTTAGAGTTATTTGCTCATTTATTGAACCTTTTTCATTTTTCTGGTCTTGGTTAAATATTTAAATAGTGAGGGTGTCCCATCTTGTGCTTCAAGTCAGTGTTGTATTTGAATTTAATTTTTAGGAGACAAGTTTGGAAAGTTGAGCATTTAGCATGCTAACGATCACATATTATTACAGATATTATTCTCAGTGGTTTGGAGAACAAACCAGGCGAGAAAGAGGACTCCAGACATCCCATATTTGCTATAGGAAGTCAGTCAATAGTATTTCATAAGATGATAGTAGTATGTGCAATGCGTTTCTGGGTTTTGAAGACTCTGTTACTGGCCAAAACTAATCCAATGCAGCTGTAAGACTACCCTGAAAATGTTTACAGTGTTTCTTTAACCAACCCCAATTAATGAAATGCTTATCTATACAGTAGATCATGGTATATCATTGCATACAGATAAATGGCTTGCTGTCAACTTGAGCTGTAACGTAAATTTCATACAGTCACAGCTAAACCATATTTCCATCTGACTTACAAGGGCTGTGTTCATATTTTTGTTGTGGCTGCAGAAAATCAGTAGGGAAAAAACTACATTGAGAATATTTGCAATAGTGAACTGATCTATTTAGTAGAAATTGTCAAGGGATGACCTTTGATTCGACACTCTTGTATGAGGCTTTTACACATCTAATTTATTCTCCTCATGATGATTTTGCCCTCTGGAGTCAGAATAATTAATTGTTTTCATTACCGAACACTCTCCAGTGTATTCATATCCCTGTATTTCAATAACTTCTCGATTTACTGGAATTACCACCCAGAATATCCCCCCATTTTATATTCCCACTCCTCACCCCCGACTCTCTTACATCTTACTGCAAGCAGGCTGAAAACAGCAAGTTCTGGGGGATGAATCACACTTGTAATAAATCTAGTAAGTACTGAATCTGTTCAATAAGACAAAGTGCAAGGAGATCAAGTAAAAAAGTGCACAGTAAGTGCTAGTTAGGCAACTTAAGGTGTTAGAGGTGTTAGGAGAGGTGGTGCTCTCGGAAGAGATGAGTCTCAAGAGTTTCTTGAAGACAGAGAGGGATGGCCCTGCTTGGTAGCTCGTTCCACCATTGGGGAACCACAAACAAGAACCGTCTGGACTGTGATTTCCTTGTGTGCAGGAACGGCAATGCAAGAAGGCGTTCCTTTGAGGAATGCAGTGGCCAAGAAGGCGAGAGATAACCATGACCTGTACCAAGAGTTGGGTGGCGTACTGAGTCAGGTAAGGCCTGATTTTTCTTATGTTGTATAATGCAAAACAACATGACCAGGAGACAGCTGCAACATGTTCAGAGAAGGATAGCTGGTCATCAAACATGACACCCAGGTTTCTTGCGACCATGGTTGGGGTGAAAGATAAAGAGGCGATTTTCATGTTGATATTGTGATGGAGAGATTGACTGACCTGAATGACAAAGAGTTCAGTTTTAGAGAGATTTAGTTGAAGGTGGCGTTACTTCATACATATGGATATGTCTTAGAGACAAGCCAAGATCAGTGCTGAGACTGTGGAGTCATATGATAATATGAGATCATATGATAATATAATATGAGAATCCATGTGAGTAGATAATTGGACCCAAGGAGATGGTGTATATTGCAAAGAGAAGGGGCCCCAGCACCGAGCCTCGGAGCACCCTTGTCGGGAAGGGATAGGATAAGGACATATGTCCTTGCCATGACACACTGAAAGAATGCTTAGTGAGATAGGAGACATACCTAGGAAGTGCTTTGCCCAAGATGCCCATATTTAAGAGTACAGATGGCAGGACACAGTGGTTCACCATGTCAAAGGCTGCTGATAGGTCTAGCAAAATAAGAACCGAGGCCTGCATCTCTGGCTGCCCTTAGGGCTTCTGTCATGGACAGCGGAGCTGTATCAGCAGAGTGGTCGCTCTTAAAGCCTTACTGATATGGATGAACGAGGTCAATCTGTGAGAAGAATTCTGAGACCTGTTTGAAAACAACCCTTTTGATAGCCTTAGACAAGTATGGAAGTAATGAAAACAGTTGGTAGTTTTCAACTTAAGCTGGGGTACAGCACACATGTAGTAGGATGGCTACCAGTCATGGGTTTTGATACCTTGCTTTCAGTGAGAGGGGTGAATGAGAGAAATGATGCATGTTTGACCTGTGGAGACGTGTAGTAGGGCTGCTATGTGTTCAAATAGAGGTTACTAGGCAAGTAACCTCAGACCTCCAACCAGCAGCAGTCCCCAGCTGTTTCTGCTGTTCCCCAGTCATCTGATCATCACCTGCCAGCACACCTGCCCCTCTGTCACCTTAATTAGCCACTCAGATTATGCTCACTGCTCTTCTGCCTGATTGGATTGTACCACTATGGGAGTAAGACCCAAGGAATTGACTAATTTATTTTTAAGTTATGGTAAACATCCCCTGTCAACACAACACATGATCAGGCTCACATAATGGCCATCAATTACACTGGAAAACAAAATTACAAAATAATCATCATCACCTTAGAAAAAAAATTAAGAAAAAAAACTGCATTTCACCCCTTCACCATGGCAGCAGCACTTCTGTGATTTGTTGCACCAATCTCCTACCTGCTGAGGTAATGAGGTCTTAGAGCTGCCAAATGAAATTATTTTGCAGAAGTAGTTACACGACAGATTTTTCAACACCCCAATCAACACTGGAAGTAAGCAGGTCTCTGCAAATGAAGCCCATTTTAAAAGAAGAGATTTTAACGAATTTCTGCAGCACTGAAGAAATCTGAGTCAATACACCCTTATAGCTTGATAACTTCATAACCTGACACCATATGACAACCATTCAAGCATTTTATAAATTGTGACAAGTTATATTATATTATCATTTACTAACTTTACTAAACAGATAAAACAATGATATGAGGAAAAATGTATTTATTCTGTAAAAAACAAGGTTACCTTCCTTTAAAACTGAAAATGAAAACAGTGTTTTGTCAGTTTTTCCTCCCAAAGGACTGAGGACCGAGAAACTGGAAGTTTGTATGAGTGTAACTTGTACTCTCCTGAGCTGCATACCATAACCTGCATGCACAAGCATGCACACAAACACCAGCACACGTCCATGTATACGCGTGCTCTCTTATTTCTCTCCCTCACTCATTTATTCTTCTACTGTATCAATTGTCACTCTGGAAAATCACATCAGATAAATACAAAAATATAACTGTCCTCTGAGCATCAGCAGAAGCCCTGATTTACTGAGCTTCTCAATTGACTTGACGGGTGGATTTGCTTGAAGCCATCTTGGGAACTGTCGCTATCATTTGCAACTAAATCAGCACTCTGTTAATGACTAGCTCTCGCAGGCCTCATGGCCTTTCAATCAGATGACACACTGGTAATGCACATTTTCAGAGGTCAAAGCAAGCCATCAAACAAGCTGCCTTTTCATGAATATCATCCTAATAAACAGGCCTTTGTTTTCTAAAAATACAAACCCTGCATTGACAGCATATCAGAATTCCACATAAAGTTTTGATTGCTTTAGTTTTCAAAGCTGCTGTGAATCACTTTTTAAAACATAAACTATTCAACTGAGGCATTGACTGTATTTAATTTAATTCAATTGAACAGCTGCAAGGATTAGCTGATTAATCGATTAGTTGATCGAAAGAAAATATTAATCAACTGTTTTGATAACTGATTAATTGTTTCAGTCATTTTTCAAGCAAAATGCCAAAATATTTTGGTGTGAGCTTCTGAAATGCGATGATTTGCTGTTTTTCTTTGTCATGTATGACAGCAAATTGAATATCCCCGGATTTTGGATTGTTAGTCAGACAAAAAAGCAAGATAATGAGAAGACATCACTATGGGCTCTGAGAAACTGAGTGCCATTTTTTCCACGTTTTTTTTTAAACATTTCATAGACGAAATAAAGAAAATGATCAACCAATTGTAGAATCAGGAAAATAATTGTTAGTTGCTGTCTGACTCTCTTTAATGCAACACTACCTATACTTCCTTTATCTGTGCAAGGGTGATTGTATGCAGCAGCCTGTCGCCCAGGTCAACAAATACCCACTCAATACACAGGAGGGAAAAAAAGCAGAGCAACACTGGTGATAACAAATAATCAAAGCCATACATGGAATTCGATAATATACTGTATACCTTGATAAATAAATATAGATTTCCAAAAATATTTAAACATAGAAATGACATATATTAGGTTATTTAATTACTGCATTTGCAACAAGTATGCAAACATAAAGTACTATAATAATTCTTTTCCTGTCACATTATAAGTATATTGAGGTATAACCTGACAAAGTCTTCTGTAGACTGTCTCTAGTGCAATAACATGTAGCTGCTAAATTTTTCCCTGATTTTTTTTTTTTTTTTTTTTTGAAAGCATAAAGCAGAGAGTGCAGCAAACAGCCCTCATGGTGGGCGTGTGTGAACCTGCTCTGTCCAACTATCCAATAAATTCTCCTCGGCTGACTGTATTTAATACAAGAAAGAGTTCAGTCGGTTTACATGCTGTTGCCACGTTGCTTTGTCCTGGTAACAGGCCACATAACTTTACCAGAAAGTAACAGGATAGGAATATTTCTGCCTCATCCGTGAGTGTGAAGATGACACCAGAGACATCTCTCTTGACTGTCCACAGTGAGTCAGCTCCAGTAAATGTTTCATTCTCACATGCAGAATTGCTCTGTGGTGTGAGAGCACACGTTGGAGTCCAGAGCAATAATACTAAGCGCGTCGTGTGTAGTATGTGACTGTGTTGCCAGGACCCTCTTAAGTGTGCAAGTCACAGAACTGAACTAGGGAATGCAAGAGTCAGAATATTTCTGTACTTGTCTCAAAACATGATATAGGAAGGAAATGTATTTTTAGAGATGTCAAAAGTGCAGTAATGACTCTCTGGCTCTGCCCGAAGCTCACTGACTGTTGATGCCGTCAGCCACTCACAGACTCAGATTATCGGCCTTTATTTGTAGCGGATACATTCAGAGCAATTATCAGAGAAATCCAGACAATATGGTTCGTACTTAAAGTGACATGTCATTTTGTTGGAACAGTTTTTATTGTTGCAAATGTGCACTGATATGACATCAACGGTCTCCTCCAGCATTAGCCCCAACAGATTCTGTTGTCAACAACGGCGCTAAAAATGACAAACACAGAGACTTAGTGTTGGTATTAATGTGATCTCTGTCATGTCCCTGCAGTTCATGTCAGGGGCCTGGAAACAGGTTCATAAAGTGAAATGAGCAGAAACACCCAAAGCAGCCACTAATGATGCTGGCTGTGTCTCAGCTCATGACAGAATGAGTGCTGAAAACTGAAAATGTTTGATATGCATGATTTTTTTTTTAAAAACTAATTACAGAATGAGTGTCCTAGTTTTAAAAGTGACATAAAAAGACAATGAGCCACGGCTAGTTTTTAAAGAACATTTGGGGTAATACACTTCCTTTCTTTCTAGTGGAGAGTTAGATGAGAAGACTGATTCGACTTTCATGTCTTTATGGTAAATATGAAGCTACACAGCCAGTTAGCTTAGCTTAGCATAAAGAAAATCCACCTACAAGCACCTCTAAAGATAGTTAATTAACATGTTATATATTGTTTGTTTGATCCAAAGAAAACCCTAGGTGTAAATACGATAAGTTGTCCTTTTACAAGGGGGTTATATGTGGAACTATTTCTGAGCAATGTGCCATAACTTCCGACAGAGCCAGGCTAGCTGTTTCTCCCTGTTACCATTTGTTTCTTTTGAGCTCAGCTAAGCAGCTGCTTGCTTTAGCTTTGTATTTATGGAAGAGATTTGAGAGGGGTTTCAATGTTCTCATCTAACTTCCTTCAAGAAAGCTAAATTGTATTTCCCAAAATGTCAAACTGTTCCTTAAAGCAGCCAAAAAGTCTGCAAGCTGAGATGTAGATCGTGTGGTCTGTCAAAAGATATAATATTAATTGAAATAAAGCACACATTAGCCCACTGATTCTTGAAACCATGGAAAAAACATGCTTTTGAGATTTTCTATGTATTGAATATATGTAAGTATTTTTTTAATATTTGCTAAAGTGGAAAATCACTGTAGAAATGTTCCCTGACCGTGCTGATTTTTTTTAAACCACAAATCTAGCATTAAATTATATTTTCTATCAGAGTAATTGGAAAAGTGGAAACATACACTTTGGAGGTAAGTCACAGGGGGCACTTGAACAAAGCTCTACCCGACTGATGCCTATGGGTGCCAAGGTGAAATGGAGACATGCCTCCAGGAAGAATGTTTACCCAAGCTTAGCATTGATCCTTATTGCGCAAAGATGCATGCATAGATGTCTGTCTGCATTTCATTTCTACACCAGCTCTGTGCCATTTGAAATTGGGTTCTGCCCAAAATGAGCGCCCCTTGTGATGACAAGAATAGCTCCTTTAAAGACACAGAAAGGAGAGAAATTAACTCTGTGTGATCAAGCGTAAAGTAACTGTACACCAGGAGTGGAGGAAAGGCTTGAAGGAATTTGAGAAAAAGGATTCCAGACATTCCTAAAAGTACAAGAACAAGTTCAAGTCAAATGATGTCTAAGGTGCAGGGAATGGGTTTTCAACAGTTTCATTTATGAACCCAGTTTATTCAGATGGGGTGAGAAGTTAGTGAAGGAGGTATGAAACACTCTCAGCAAGCATGCATAATGCTGCTTGGCGCTACGTTTTCAGGTGGAGTGTAGTACAAGATATGAGGAGCACTTTTCTAAAGAATGTGCAGCTGCTTTCAGCACAAGTGACATTCAAATTAACCTTAACAAAAGGCACGAGCAAGTATTAATAGTATTAATGAAGGAGAGGCAGAGTCATTCACTGTCTGTAAATCAGGACATAAATGTTGCATAATTTAAATTAAATTAAATTTATGGCAGAAATATAATAACATATTCTTATATTGCAGTCTACTAATAAGTACATATTCAGCTCGTGTATATGTAGTGCCATTCTCCAAAGTGTTAGGTTGCAGCCTCTCTGTACTAATCCTTTTCATGGGGAGGTGCCTTTGTCCTCTATCACACCCTACAAATAACTTGATCTTTAACAGGCAAAAGAAGTTCCTGCCCTGTCCATTTCCCAAAACGGACAACGCAAACACACAAGAGCACCTGGCAAACACAGCTTGTGAATTCACACTTAAAGTAAAAAGGTATTTACCCACTGAAACTTTGCCATAATGGAGCACGTATAGTGTCTGTAAAGTCATGCCGAGAATGCAGTTTTCTTCCAGCAGTAAGTTAAAAAAAAAAAAAAAACGGAGGCTTTACCTTGTATGTGCTGGTTGACCACATTCTCCAGCCGATCAAGTCTCTCAATGATCCGGAGAGTGTCGCCTCTTTTGTCACCCTCCAACTTTCTCTCCGGTAAAGGCATCGGGACTTTGATGTAAATATTGGCGATGTAATTGGTTACCCATCCGACATAGAGCAGGCAAACGATGTTGGTCATGCCGCTCAGGATCACGCATGTGGACACCAAAGTTTTGGTTCTCCTGGTGCAAGCCATGCCGACATCCCTCCATACAGCCTGCACTATCCCGTTATACCGGAGGACTGCTCGACAATCGCTCGCAAAAAAAAAAAAAAAACTGGAATAATGTAGTTATTTCCAGCGACTGTGCAGCGGTGCAATATCCGAATCGCCGAACCTTTACTTCCGAAGTAGAGCCTTGCGATTGTTTGGCGACGGGGAAACACCGGCTAGTGTCAAATACCTACAGGTGAAGGTCCCCTCTCCCGCTCCATTGCAAACCTGCATCGGCACCAGCTGCATGTGAGGATCGAGGAAGCCGGAGAGACGCCGAGCATCCTGCTGCAGCCAGTGGGAGGGATGGTGGGGACTGACAGCACTCCCTGCCGCACGCGTCCCCGCGCCGCACCGATTCACTGCGAAAGTGGATCCGAGCGGACCACGTCCCTAGACCAGGACGCTAGGTATTATAACCGGTTTCTTCGCACAGGACGAGACATTCGCGCTCACGTCAGTCCTAACACTGCACATGTGATGTTTGATTTCTCTCCTCGAGCCGTGAGACGGGTCCAGCTGAAACGCAGGGTCTCGGAGAGTTGTTGGTTATTTTCTCATACTCCCGAGCACGACTAGAAAGCGCTTTTGGACTTATTGCCAGCGGTCTTTTCGAACGAACATGGAAGAGTAAGCTGTCTGCTGCAATACTGGATCAAACCACGAGATAGAGACAGCGAGACTCCATCCGAAATCAAGGTGTGGTGGGGTCATGTTATAGGTCTGGCTCTGGTCCAGCTCACTATGTGAGACACGCAGGATGCAGAGGAGAGGCTGCGCTCATCTCATATGCTTCTGTAATTAGACCAGTGCAGGGAAAGATACCAGGCAGACTAATTACAGCAGATCTGCTCCGGGGGGAAAATACTGCAGACGAACTGAACTCGAGGAGCAGCAAGTTTAACCTGGTGAAGCAAATTGGTCATATTCCACCAAACTGTAAATTTCAGTCCAGGGGTATGTGGGCCTTTTTATTGCTTGGTTTTGGTCTCAGTTCTTGTTATTTCTGAAGCTGAGGAGAAAAATGGAGGCTCATTAAATGGCACAGCAAAAAGAAAGAGCTTAAATTGCAGCCATTGTGTAGAGGGCTTTTCCCATGTTCACTCTCAAAATACCATGCTCTAATTCTCAAATCTGTCGGAGTGCAATGTGCTCAGTGCGGCAGAGTGTCTGGATTTTGTGTGTCTGCCAGCAGTTTATTTATTTTCCTTTTCTATGTACCTGAGGCTGGTTGACTTGTCATTTCTCGCAAGTCATCCTCCTACTCTTTAAGAACATCAAATAATTTTATTTTTTTTAGGGACATCTTGCAATTCTCTGTCACTGAGGCTCCTCTAAATACATTCTGAATGAATGTTAGGTCTTTTCCTATATTTTTACTAAAGTCCTAGATTGTCTTTTGACAGTATTCTCCAGTATAATTTTTTCCAGATGAGTATTTGCTAATAACAGCCTTTGTCGTCCAATCTGCCAGACAGCTACAACACAGCAGGCTGCCAGAGTGAATGTATTATAGTCAGTGCTGAAAAAATAAATGTCACATCAATATAATGCTTGAATTATTTTTTAAATGGAATAAACATTATTGTTATGACACTTGATTTCCCATATTTTTCCTCAGTGACTGCAACATGTTTGCAAAGAAAACACTGACAAACTTTGTTTGCAACAATATCCACAGACACTGGCTTTTCAGAGCAAAATGCAATTGAATCGTCTTCCTTGTGGCTATCATTCACCTCCATTACTGAGGACAGTAGAGAGAACAAAATCAGTAAATTGAATTGACAGCTGGAAATATGGTGCCTTTTGAAAACGAAAAGCCTTAAACCCAGATTATTTTCAACTCCAATGCATATTACTTCACATTAAAAACATGTGAGGGTATCCATAATTGGCTCTAATTTATTTTGTCAGTCAAAAAGCAGCAGTGTTACCCGCTTTATCCTTCCCTCCATGATCCACATATAATGACAGACCACCTCCTCTGTCCTGTCTGCTCAGCAGCAGCCATTTATGGCTGTGAGATGATCAATGCAGCAGCATACTGCCCATTCATCTCAGCTAACAGACCTGCCAGAGTGAAAAAAGGTCATTTTTTTGGTTTGCAATATGTGAAGGGTTTTTCTGTTTTGTTAGTTACATGGACGTGATGAAAAAGTGTTTTCTCACTTTTTCTGCTTGTTTAATCACTCTTCTTAACCCAAGAGAATCTACCGAAAGTCAATAAACTATTCATGGGATTTTATGCCTCAAAGTTGGTAGAAACTGTCCTCTCCTAAAGGTCCATCATATGAGTATAATGTGTTTACTATGTAGGATGTAATTTAAAGTATGTATGCCTCTTAGAGCTGAAATGATCAATCAATTGATTAGTTGGTCAACAGAAAACGTCAACATCTACTTTTGAAAGTCAATAAAATGTTTAAATAGATTAAAGTCATTATTCTCAGCCAAACATCATCTCTGTCAGTTGAATATCTTTGGCTTGACAAAGCAAGAAATTTGGAGATGCCAGTTTGTCATTAGAATAATTAACTTTAATTTTCATTATTGATTATTCTGCCAGTTATTTTCTTGATAAATTTATTAGTTGTTTGGTCTATAAAAAGTCTGACAGTTATAAAAAAAAATTCAATCATTCTTTGTTAAAGCCCAAAGCAACATCTTTAAATGTCTTCTATCTAACCAACAGTCCAGAGCTCAAATATATACAGAACTCAAATATATACAGTTTACAATGAAATCAAAGTAAAGCAGCAAATCTTCAAATCTAATACACCGGACAACTGACAATGTGACGTTTAGCAGATGTTGTGTTTTGGTCTCAATACCTCACGACTAGAATGTTGGCATTCTATTTCAAGATGGCGTTGGAATGAGACATTTGGAAGACGTTTGATTTTGGTTACTTAACAACACGAATTAAAACCAACAAAATATCAACGTCGGCTGTTGTTAGTATTCTATGCCAAACTGATGTTGGCATTAGACGTTGTCCTGACATTGAATTTTGGTCACCCGACGTCACAGCCTACATTCTACCCAATGTCAGCGTCTAACGACATAGGTTGCCCGCTGCTTGCCTGCTAGGAATCTGCTAATTAACTGATTATAAAAATAATTGTTATAGCCCTGAAGTCTGCAAGTTTTGTTTTGTTTTTTTTACTTATTCATCATTAATTGAGTTGATATTTGACCTCACACAGTAGGTCTTAGTGGACCATATTTTACCTTTAAGATCACCCATATTATACTTTTGAAATGAGAGCAGGAGAAATTTTTCACTGAAATCTGAGGAACATTGAATTATTCTTATCAAATCTTGGGATAATTTCTTCCACTTAGTTCGAATGGCCTGTGTGATGTTTCTCAGACTGTAAAATGTGCACAGTTTAAAGATGAATACAACTAAAGTGGATTGAAATTATAATGAGAAAAATTATAGCTTAGCTAAATCACCAGACAGTCACATTGAAGGGCAGATTCAAAGATTGGTCTGAGTACTACACCATGATGTACGAGTGTCATTGGTGAGTAGTTTTGGCTGCGGTTTCACTTTATATTTTTGATATAAAGGACACCTCTGTGAAGGACACTTCTGAAAAACAAAACTTGTCCTTGTGAGTACAACCACTGAATGAAAACAAAATGTTGTCATGAAGACAACCTCAAAGCTGTGTACGCATTTAATTGACAAACCATAAACACCCACAGGTGTTAGACCTGCAACTTCTATAGACTATTTTTGAATTTGAGCCAGCCTCATGGACACTTGGTATTAGGCTCCAAAGATCCTCCCACTGAGTGATCCACCCAGCCAAGCAGCTGTCACATTCAGTCTGAGTCAATGGGCCTCTTCTGGACTGATTAATTACTTTGTGCAAGAGGTTATCTTATAATCATCACTGTGAGGTCCCAGAGACAAAGACACTACCCCTGTAAGTTCCTCAGCTGTGGAGACAGCAACCATTAATCAGCAAACCCCACACTCAACATGTAAGTATTACGCCTTGACAACAGAGAAAAGATGTATCTAAATTAATAATTTAGGTATCTAAATAAATAATTGTGATACATTTCACAAAAACCCTCTTCTGAAATGATGCCTTTAAACTACAGAGAAATGGCTGATAAACATTTTGTCAACACTGAGGCAGAGATTTTGGAAAAGACTGGAAAATAATCACTATCAGCGTCTAAAGGTGCTGCTCTGAAGCTGACCCCCTGACTGTATCACAATCCCCCCATTAAATATGAAATGAATGACACAAATCAACCCTTCATATGGAGTGGGGGGGCTGGACCTTTACTCTGAACTCTGTGCGGGTTGGGGGGACAAAAAAAAAAGAAATTTCCCCCGAGACACATGATCAGTTTGAGTTAATTCATATTTAACTGGTGCACAGTGCTGATTGTTGTACGGGAGCCTGAAAAAAGTCAAATTAATTTGATTTTCAAAAAACCTTTACACCACTGTATACATATGAAGTCACTCTGGTACCAGGCATGAAGCTCTTCTCCAATTTTGCTTTTGCAATTATTTCGAGTATTTGTGTTTGTGTGTGTGTGTGTGTGTGTGTGTGTGTGTATGTATTCACAGGTAGATACATAACAATTCGTTTGACTATAACACAGGAAGGTGGAATGCTGTAAACACAACCCGTTACAGACTTATCCACACACAGAGGTATCTAAATACATCTATACATACAGACATGCATGCACCAATACACCCATAGTGATCTACACGTATACAAACAGACATACACTGATCAGCGACAACATTAAAACCGTTAAGTGGTTTTAATGCTGTGGCTGATTGGTGTATAATGCAAATGTATAGATTTTCCGTATCTGTGGGAAAAAAATACACTCTAAGGTAACGCTTTTGTATGCTGTATGATTTACAATTTTAGATATTTTTCGATCAGGAATAAAATATATTTTATCACCTTCTCTGACATTCAACCAGCAGAAATGTGGAAGAAATCTGTTTTCATGATGTCACATTACAGAAACTGTTCTTTCTTTCTGATCAGCATATCTGTTCAAACTTGCAGAATTGCAATGTTTGTACTGTTATACTTATAATTAATTATCACAAATCAAACCTTACACTAGAATCAGACGGATGAAGTTTTCTGTGAAGATATCTTCTGTCTCCATCCGACTTCTATCACTGCACCTTGTTCAAAAACACATGTGGATTCAAGTGATATTATGAGTCTTCAATGCCAACAGCTGAAGAGTAAAAATTGTGTTTTGAATATTTGTACTTTTGAATAAGCCCACATATTAAGGTAAGAAGCTGAAATGTGGACACAGGGATTGTGAGATTAGAATCACATTAAATTCAAGCTCATTTATTTATAGAGCCCTTCATCACAAGTATGTCTCAACGGACTTCACGGAGAGAAAGTGCGAACCTATCTAGATCTCTCTAATCATAATCATTCACATGGCCAAGTGAAGTGCTGTAATGCATGATGAAACTAGTGAAATGCAAGGCAGCAAACAAAGCGCAGGACAAGAATAACCGTATATGTCTAATTAATCGACAAGAGTTGGACACAATATCACAGGTATCTGTACAACCTAATGCAACCCAGTTCATGAGTCCTGCAATGATTAGTTCCCTCTTGAAGCTAACATTATGTTTTGTTGACACTGGGTAAGAGAGGAGCTATTCTGGTAAGTTATGTGGTGTTTATATGAGATTGAATCATATTATAGTGTTGAGAGTGGAGCTGGAGGGGACAAAATACAATGAAAACCTTATAATGTCAAACAATTTGCAAGTAGTAATTTTTACAGCACTGTTGGACATGATTTCGTTAGGCCTTGACAACCAAAGATTATTCATGATATTGTGCCCACATTACTCTAGCCTAACCTTGAACACTCAACACCACCAACCTTGAATCCACAGAGGCATTGAAGAAAAACCTCCTACTTCGCCTTGTCACACTCAAAGCTGTGTCCACCTGGTGAAATCTAATTTGAAGTATGGCACCCTTTCACTAAGAATACTTTTAATAATCTCATCCCTCTGTGCATTTTGAGGTCTCTGAGTGTTAATAACACGTCGTGCTAAGCGGGCTGCCTGTGAAGTGCAGCAACTCATCTTTTCAAATAAAACCACCAGATATGAGAAGCCACGGGTCTCAGGTAGGCACACAGCCGTAATGGACCAAGAAAGCAAGTCATGTATGTCTTTAATTTTGGAAAGAATTTGCAGAGTAAATGAACTCAGAATATGTTTGAAAATGAAAAACCAGACCCCAAGCAGTGAGGGGACTAGTTTTAACTTCCCCTGCTGGGGAGAAACAACCATGCAAGATGGAGGCACTCAAGAGGGTTTTTTGATGTAGAAAAATTAATTAATGTATCAGGAAGTGATGGCAGAGGTTTTGAAGAGAAGCAGCAGTCAACTTTGGCATAATATTGAAGGAGAAAGGTGGGTGAACTCGCTTGGGCTTTGAGAGGAAATAGAGTTTACAAGCTCAGTTTGATGAAATGAAAAATAAAGCCTGGGTGCTTTCTCTATGCAAGGAAGGAGTCAAGTAAGGTAGGAGACAAGTAAGAAAAGTAAGCAAAAGCATAACTTCCCTTTTTCTGGTTGGACATACTGGAATCAAAAACGTAAAAAAAGGAGGACACAGAGAGAAACTGAAAAACCGGACAAAAACCAATGGGATCGCACCAGCTGCGACGCCTCTCAACATGTTGACGTTCCGACCCATGAGTAACCAGTAGTCGTTACTATATTATTACATGAGTACTCAGTACTCACGGATCCATGCCAATCTTTGAACTCGGCCTTCATTTTCATCTAAACTACACACCAGTAAAGTTTCATTACTGTATCTTGCACAGTTCTCACGCTATCGTGGAAACAAAATCTGTCTACAGACAGCGAGAGAGATAGACATATATATAAACACCTGCCAAACTACTCAAAACTGCCTTTGTGGTAGTTCCCGCTACAGTAGGTGTCTGTAAGACCACATTTTGCCATGATGACAACCACAGACAGACACAATACCAGACCCAATGTTGTGGCTGAGACAGAAGATCTGTGATAGAAGCACTGACAAAATGGCAGGCCAATGTTGACAAAGATAAGCCTCCAAATACACTGCAGCTACACTAGTCTGTAAATAGCTTTTTTTTCTGAAGAAAATTGAAAACTTGTTTTGACCAAAGACACATTGTTCTGAGGTTATACTGTCGTGGCTCAACCTCATCCTAAACAATAAAAAACATAAAAATATTGTTTAGCCAGTGACAGGTGGAGCAGAATGCACATTACAGACTTCTGCTGTGAAAACATTTGTCTTTTAACTTTTGTGACACATTTGACAGCAATAAATGTGACAAATCTTTGCCCAAATTAAAATAAACTAATTTCTGGTGTTCTCATTATATTATATAAATTAAACAATACTGCACACATTAACAGTTTTCTTCATCCAGTTAGAAAACATACTGCAAAATAACTAGAGATAAAATTAAGTAATCTTTCTTTTTATCTGAATTTCAAAATGTGATTTTATCAGCACTTTAAATAACCTATAACTCTCGGCTGAACAAATTCTTTGAAGTAATTAGTTAGACTATGTGATTAAAACAACACTAGACTCTCTCATGTAACCGAGGGTGCCGGACAAATTGAGCTTATAGGTGGCAACTAAAAGTCATCTCAAAGAGGCATTTTCTGTAGCGTAAACTATTTGCATCACCCACATTAAGTTTTATTTGCATAAGTATAATATAGTATACAATTTAGGATGGTTGTAATGTGCAGTAGTTCTCAAGTAATAATCTTTGAAATGTGATACTGTATCTTTCTTTCAGTTTCTTGTGTTTACAGAAAAGTTTAATAGCTTAGACTGAGTTATTATTGGGACACTTTAGCCTTGGTAGTGCTAGTTTAGGTGTGTTTTGGTCTGTACCAGATTCAGTCTTGATAAATTATCCATTGTTTGAAAGCTCTAGCTCCCCTGAATCCATCTGTGCAAAGCATTTTAGGATATTATATCACTGCAATAGATGTTGACATAGAATTGGTTCAGACTTGTCGCTATTACTCCAAAGTTTTCTCCACACAAAAGGCGCTACTACAGGCCTTATATTCCCTGTTTTATGCCAAATAATAAATAAATATGAGAGGTCATTTATCTCTCATATTCATTCTGACTTTTTGGTTGTAAAATTTAAATTACGTAGTTTGTCTATCCTAAAATGATATTAAATATAGAGTTAGATCAAAAATGTTGTTTTTTTTTTAATGGTTTTTGGTATATATCGCCTAGCCTCTGGCCCTCCACAGAGGTTTGCTGATATTTTTGAGATTTGACTTCAGAAATGACTGTTATGAATGATCCTAATTTGAATTGGATGTCTACTGACTCAGACTGTCTAAAATTCATCCATGCTGATCTTGGAATTACTCAGCTGATCTCTGGTCCTATTTGCCTGAATTTTAAGGACCCTACTAAATCCACCCTAATCGATATCATAATAACAAATCATCCCCGTAAATATTCTTCCAGTGGTGTACTTCTATTAGATACAAGTGATCAATAGTATGTATCAGAGACAATTGATTTCCCAAATCCAACACTCAGATTTTTGTCAAGAGAAACTTTAGAAATTATAATGAACAAGCCTTTTTATATGATCTGCAACATAGCAGACTCTTATACACAATAGAAATCCCAGATGGCGAATTAACATTAGATCATTTTTTTACATCTTCAATTCAATAGTTAATAAACATTATCCATTCAAGAAATCAATCCAGTAAATAAAGCTAGGTCCAGTCCCTGGTTCACCTCTGAACCATCAAGTTTATTCCAATCAAGAAACAAAGCGTGGTCCCTAGCTAGACATTCTGGGAACCAAGAACAGATCATAGCACCATCTCGGCTACTTCCCTAATTTTAAATTATATTGTGTCAGCTGTAGACAATAGGAAGCACTGAGCTGCTCTTTTTGTCGATTTATCTAAAGCCTTGATACAGTTGATCACTCCCCCCTCCTGCAAAGACTATCTAGTATTGGAATAGATCCTAATAACTGTAGATGGTTCAACAATTACCTCTCTGACAGACAACAGTGTGTAAAAGTGGGTAGTAATAAATCTGAGTTTTTACCAATAACAAAAGGCGTCCCACAATGTTCAATCTTCGGACCAGTTCTGTTCATTATTTATATAAATATTATAGCCATGTATATGTAGACCTGTACTATTCACCTTTATGCAGATGACCCTATTTTATACTGTTAGGCTGATTGTTTAAAATTGGCTTCTAAAAACCTACAGTTTTCTTTCAATGCTTTGCAAGATGCACTTATAGATCTTAAGCCAAAAACATTGACTACATTAATCTCAAAAACTGAACTGCAAATGGTACGGTCATCTAAAGATCGATGAAAAACTCACCTTTAAACCACATATTAATCCACTAATAAAAAACATATGGCAACATCCACTTTTATGCCCCTAAATGTTGTTTACCATTCAGCCCTTAGATTTATAACTGGAGACATCTATGGCACTCATCATTGTATCCCATATCAGAAAGTGGGTTGGCCTTCTCTTTCCATTAGAAGAGACCAGCATTTCTTTTATTTATTTATAAAGGGCTTCTCTAAAAATTAGCCTCATATTTGACATCACTTATTGGCTGGAGAGTTGGAACACATCACACTTGCTCTATGGACTAGCTGGTGCTTCAGGTCCCTAGAATTAAAAGACTGCTTTTAGATTTTTTGCACCATAATATTTGGAATGAATCGCAGTGGACCCTGAAACTTGATACTCTGGTTCCAATTTGTCAATTCCAAATTTTAGTCAAAACCCTGGGTGATTTTAGCTGTGACTGTTTTTATCTTGATTTTTACTGACTTATGTGTATCATATTAGTTCTACTACTTTTGGGTTTTTTATTTTATTATTATAATTTTTTAATGTCATTGTGCTACTATTGTGGTATTATTGTAATTACCTCAGTTGATATTGTACATTCTTAATGTTTTATGGTCTGTTGATACACTTAGGTACTCAGGTGTCTTGAGAATGAGATCTAGATCTCAATGGGACTTACCTGATTAAATAAAGGTTATGATTGATTGATTGATTGATTGATTTACTGATTAATTGACTGATTAACTGATTGATTGATTGAGTTACATTCCGAATGAGACCAGGGGTACAGTCTTTTTTGAAATGTAACTAAAAGGGTTGAAAAACACTAAACTTTATGTTTTGTTACATTATTTTCGGGCTTGTTCACAAAAACGTCGGTGTCTGGTTACAGATACATCTGTTACACATCTCTTACTCAAATCACAAGTGTCACACAATAATTACACATATGAGCCTAATAACCACTACAGAACCATGCGTTCACTTTTTCATTCTGTTATTCGTACAAATTTGACAGTGTGTATTAAAAAGTAAAACCAAAACCTGAAGGATTTGAACATTTCTAAC
This sequence comes from Xiphias gladius, assembly GCF_016859285.1. Lineage (NCBI taxonomy): Eukaryota > Metazoa > Chordata > Actinopteri > Istiophoriformes > Xiphiidae > Xiphias > Xiphias gladius. Next base: position 19,850,975 of record NC_053400.1, on the reverse strand, counting down.
TTGTATTCAGATAAGATTTTCAAAGTCTGGTTGCTTTTTACTCAGTGACTATGGAGAAGAACTGAACTCATCATCACTGATCATTATAGTTAGTGGAGACTAATGCCCAGTATAAATTCTCTATTCTTTGCCCTACTTTCTCCATTTTAGATTCAGATTATTTTCATGCAGGAATGAAGTGAAGAGTCTAGCAGTATCCAGTGTTTGACATCATGCACACACATGTACACTTACCAAGCATTTTATTAGGAACACCGGTACACCTGCTTTAGTCATGTAATTATCCAATCAGCCAATCGTGTAGCACTAGTGCAATGCATAAATATGTGCTGATACAGGTCAGGAGCTTCAGTTAATAATGTTCACATATAACATCAGACTGTGATCTCAGTGACTTTGAATGTGGCATGATTGTTGGTGCCAGATGGAGCTGGTTTGAGTCTTTCTGAAACTGCTGATCTCCTGGGATTTTCAGGCACGACGGTCTCTAGAGTTTTTACTCAGATTGGTGCCAAAAACAAAAAAACCTCCAGTGAGCAGCAGTTCTGCAGTTGGAAACACCTTGTTGATGAGAGAGGTCAGAGGGGAATGGCCAGACTGGTTGGCGCTGACAAAAAGGCTTCAGTGGCTCAGATAACCAATCTTTACAACTGTGGTGAGCAGAAAAGCATCTTAGAATGCACAACATGTCGAACCTTGAGGCAGATGGGCTACAACAATACATGAAAAACAGACTGTTAAAAGAGCAAAGCGAGGCCCTACACAGTGTCAGTACGGGGTTCCTAATAAATTGCTTGATGAGTGTAGATATATCAAACAAAATAAGAATCCTAGAGCCTCTGTAATATGTTTTGTCTGTGGGTGAGGATGAGTATATCCTATCATGGCAAAAGGCACCATGTGGCATCATGGGGGCTTGGATAACTTTTAAGTCAATCACGACAATTTTTTGCCAGAACCCCTTCACCCTAAAATGAATACTCTTTGTATATTTGATTTGAATAGTATAATATACAGAATGGTTTCCTTTTGTCATTACCACAGTAAATGAACTGTCTTTCTCCCTGAACACCTATTTCTGTGTGTCCTCTCTATATTGTATTCACCCTTTGGTGCTTTAAGTTTAATCCTGATAATACAAGCTTTGTAGAAAAAATAAATCTGTCGTAAATCCCTTTGTTTATAAGCCTTTAAGCCAGGAATGATTCACTATTCCTAACATGCTAAACCTCAATTTGTCTAAAAAAAAAGAAACCCTCCTAAAATATAAGGTGTAACAGGCAGAAAATCATGCGGCAAATCCACTTAAACAATTTTGATTTATATTAAAGATGACATCTCTTTGCTATGGGTGACTGACTTAGTAATGAGCTCAGCACTTTTGAGTCAGAAGTCTTTTAGTATTGTATGGTATTGTATGTGTGTGTGTGTGTGTGTGTGTGTGTGTGTGTGTGTGGCTCCAGCTCATTGGAAGTAAGTCCTGGATGAGAGAAAAAAGGGGAAATTCTGTGTCTCAGAATTTCCTAGCATAATATGTGATGTGAAAACAGCATCTTCGATTTCTGAACCAATAAGGAAGAACTGGCAGTGTATGTTGAATTTTAGCTGAAATCTCCTTGTTGAACTTATTTATCGCCTACCTGCCAAATCCCCTTTAACCCATGGTTTTAATAGTCTGCTTCTTTTCACTCAGCTGTAAGATCTCTTTATTTAAAATCCTCAAAGGAGAAACAACACTGACTGATTGTGGAAACTGGGGGAACAAAAGAATAATCACACATGTAAGCACACAAGCATATATATGTGTGTATATATATATATAATTTTTTTTTTACACTGTGTAAATACACCATTCAGCCAAAACCTTAAAACAGGTTGTGGCTGATCGGTGTGTAGTTACTGTGTTTTTTCCCAGTACAGCTGATGTAAAAATAAAGGACAAACAGCAAGTATATCTATAAAAACCAGCATTGCTCTCAGATCTATGTAGCCTCATAAATTTTAATAGGCAAGTCCTTTGGTAAGTGGCTTAATGCAGACACTCACATATGGTTATATAAGGAATTATTGACCTATACTTTTGGTGAAAAAGATACACTTAGATTTGGTTACACCCTGCGTGCCCTCAGTGCTGTAAAATGGTCTCTGGCGTACAGTCTGTACTTTACTTTCATACATCAGTAGAATCTGATTTACACTTCAAAGCAACACAGTGAGAGACAGGGGGTAGAAGAGAAGACAGAGAGGGAGGAAGAGGAAGAGAGAGAAACAAAGAAAGAAAGAGAGACTGAGTGGCCCCTGGCTTAGTTTTGATTTGATTTTCATTAAGCAAGAGAACATAAAAGTAAAATCAATTAAAGTGTGAATCTTTGTTCCCTCTGGTCACTGCAGGTTAGTGTGTGTCTGCCATCAGGGCGAGCAGGGAAAAGCTCTCCACACACAGCTGGTAGTGTTACAGATTCAGGCGCAGCTTTGATTAGTGACTCGATCTCCAGCTTCCAATCACAGGGCTCCCTCTGTTTCTTTACTTCATTTCCTTGGTTGCTCGGGGGTGGGGTGATAAGCAACTAACCTTTGCTTCTGCTAGAGCTGTAAACCGAGAACTCACTGTTTCCTTTTATCAGACATGGCTATGAAGTCAGGACTGTGAACTGCCTGCTTTGTCGATATAAAACACAACTAAGACTAAACCCGGGGATTATAAGGTGCTGCTTAGTGTACTTAAAATAGCTCTGACCTTATTCTAATAGTTGGAAATAGCAGGCATCATTTACCTTATATTAAACTGGTTCATCAGGAGCCTCCAACACACACATCACTGTCTCTAGAGATTCTGATTTTGCATGGTTGCAGGGCAAAATCTACATGAATGATGTGATTATGCATTGTTTTTTATGCGTTCTTAACAATACACGGATGATCAAACTGATGAAAAAAGTGATCCCAATTTCTGGACTTCGTCACTTCTTATATAGTTGACCAAAAAGTTCCCTCATAAACAACAGAGCCTAGAAAACAGCATTAATCCATAAACCACAGCAGACTCACAGACATACTCTTAGAAGAGGCTTTATAGCCAGACACAGACTCTGTTCTTTTATTTGCCCATTCAGCATCAGCCTTTAATATACAGTAAACCATTCATGCATGATAAACAATTTGGGACCATATGTTGCTTAACTCTTGAGCGTACAGCCATGCACAGATGTTCAGTCTCCAGAAATTAGATGAATAAGACAAAAGAGCTCATTTGGATCAGGTGTAATTTGGAGAGAAACTATACTGACTAAAGTCATCCTTTGGATGATCAGAGGAAACAGGGAGATAACAATAAGCTACATGTATCTATTTATAGGAAATAAAACAAATAGGTTATCTTCTTTACATGTTTGCATAACTCCACTAATTGCAATTAGTGCTCAGTTTTGAATTTATGATCACAGAACAGTAACCCTGTGAGAACATTAAACAACAAGCCTTGCTCTTCATTTTTCTTAATTATCAGGTCTAATAAGTGAAAAAGATGAATCTTCAAACAAAGGTGTGGCTGACCTGCTCAGGCATGAATTGTTTTAATTTAAGCTTGGCATTATACACTTGTGTCCTATTTCATACCCCTGGTTCTCACTGTCATCCTAACTGTTAGTTTTCACAGTTTTGTGTGCCAGAAGAATCACACCCAAGGAATTGATGCAATTTTATTTTTAACTCTGCATACAATAAATAACTACTACTACTTATGACAGAATCATAATCATTACCTAACAAATTATCTAATTATAAACCTATTTCATACATCATTTAACATTATAATGTATACTTTATAATGACAAGTCATAGACAGAGGAGATTGTCCTTTCTAAAAGAAAGGACAATATGTTTTGTTACACTTTTTATCGTGGAAAATACGAAAGCCAGTGCCTATATTTAATCCACAGACGAAGCCCTCAAGCACCATAGAAATGATGACGTTGCATCATGGTATCACCAAATGGTGTATGAATCACACACGGATTTCCTTAAGTCCTTTTGCTTCATCGCTTTGAAGTTTTTGCATTTCCCGTGTCATTTCACGCCACACTTCTACTGACTAACCCCAAACCCCTAGCCCTAACCAAAACGGCATTAAATGACATGCGAAAAGCTTGAAATGCATGGACATGACACGCGAAATGTGCTGAAAGTAGCGTGCTAGTTGTATGCAATCCCATGAAATCACGTTGCAAAGGAGGAAGTCAGGTGACATTATTATAGACCCACACAGTCTGCAGAAGGAAGAGGTCGGGTTAGAAAGATGGGTCAACAAAAAGTCATCATTCCCCAACCTTAACCACAAGGTTATTATTGTACTTGTGATGATGAAGGTCCCCTATAATCTTAACTTAATAGTCATTGTAACCCAAACAACAGTGTTTCTCTAACCTTAATAAAGTGCTTATTTTAACCCAAACCATGATCTTTCCATAAACCTAACCCAATTGTTTTTGTGAGTAAACCTGAGCAAACATTAACCATAACCAGATTTATATGTCAACAGTTAATTGTAATGGTTTTTGAAGGCACAGACAAATGATATTGTCCTGTTGACAGGGGTGTCGGATGAGCCAATGCTTCTATGTGTCATTCTAGAGGGCATGAACAAGAAATTTGTTTAATTTGTTGGACTTTTCGTCCAAATATGCCTTTTTCACAGCAGACATTTTGGTTTGACATAGCAGAAAAGGCACAGGTGTAACTGATAACATTAAAAATGACTGCATTCCATTTAGGTGAGCCCGTTTTGGGGACCTGGTATTGTGCTTGCTGCCTCACGAGCATGACTTTACTGGGACATTTGATGGAGTATGATGAGGCAAAATGGCTGAAAAAAAACTATTACACCTTGCACTGTGCATTGTGTCAAAAAGGTTCTTTTAATTACACAGGAAGAACGATGCTGTTAACACCTTATTTTGCAAACCTCAGTTTTGTTCCCTAATACTGCATCCTTGAAGTACCCAGTATTTACAAAAATGACCAACTTTTACTCCTTTGTGTCCCATAGTCCACTGTACCTACATTTAACTAACCATTAAGAACCATTGAGTGTGTTATTAGTACCTGATTCTTACGATTAAATTACACTGTAAAACAAAGCTAAATGACGGGAAGTCAGCAAAGACAATATTTTCTGCTGGTTTTCTGTTATTAGGATCATCTAAAAGTCACTGACTGATCCTGTGAGCTTCCATGACTTACAGCTTTATGTTGTGCAGGTACAACATCAGCATTGCCAAACGGCCTTCTTTTTTTTTTAAAATCTCAGCCACAAAGCACAAATGAAAAAAAACACCCACATTTACTGCTGCAGACACTGCTGCTGCTCTACTAAAAGGATGTTATCTGCAAGTAATGTGTGCATAGATCTGTAAACTGCAAACATCTGTTCGCCTATAAAAGCTGTTAGTGGTCACATAGTCAGCCTAATTCAAGTCAAAACAAGCCATGTCAAATACTCCTCCAGAGTACTAAACAAACCTGTCTCTTAGAAAAGATGTGCATATACGACAAATTTTTTTTTTTTGGATTATGTTTAATGGTAATGTTTTATCAATAGTAGGAAGTGCTACCTTTTAGTTCTGCAGTTGCAGTGTATGGTTATTTAAGATCAGGGAAAGATGTGCTTTTGGTTGAATGTTTGATAATGTTGATAACACATTGTGTCTCATCCTCCTTGTCAATTTTTTTTTGTCGACAATCTTAAGTACTGTGTGCGCCTAAACCTAACCATATAAAAACAGATATCACATTGCAACAAATGAAACATATTGTCAGTGAACATTTTGCAGATATGTTCAGTATTAACATTTTTACATTATTAAAACATTTCAGCGTTATATTAATAAAAAATGTAATTCAGGTGGCATAACACTTCCCTCAAAGCATATTTGCTGTTTCAAATTAGCAGTATATATAGGAGACAGGGTTGTATCACAATATAAGAGGTTTTATGTCAAAACGGAGTTGTGTACAGTAAAATGACATGCACTGTACCCCTTTCATGTTTTCACACATATTGCGTGTCATCAGTGTCGTGTGGATGTTGTTCTTTTAACTAACTAATGTATTTTGTACCTGAGCTGCACCACAAATTGCGTTCAACTTCAATGCCTTCAGTGTATGAGGTGTTTTGTCATGGGGATTATTAAAGTTTCATCTTAAAATGCCGAGAGCGACTCCAAGATTTGACTCTTCTGTATGAAGGACTGAATAAAAAGAAACAAGCTTTGAAATTGCTCACATGCCAACATGCTGCAATATTAGATTGCCACTTTGCTGAATTATAGATCTTTTCTTTCAGAGCCTCAGAGCAATTGCTGAAAATACTGCTGGCTCATTATGGCTGACAAAAATCAGATAAATGACAAAAAGTAACACATGTGACATTACAGAAACAGAGATGTGGGAGCACCACAAGCCATTTGTGCATCGTGATGTTGTCCTTGAGCTATACTGAGCAGTAAAATTAAATTGGCTCACTCAAACAGCAGCATCAAATCTCAATTCCTATGTTTGCAAATGGGATGTGATTGTGCCTGCTTGTTATATACGCTGAGCAGGCTAAATAGTTTCTCCCCCGGAGCTCCCTGCTGGGTCACTACGGGTGTTTCGCACAGCTTGAGCACGTTCAGTTGAATCATCAGTGGAACCTGCGACCCGCAGACTGGCTCTATTTAACAGCCTCAGCCTTGGTAAAGTCTGCCCATCTTTACTCCTTCTGATCAGAGAGTTAAAGGCCTCCGCGGGAAGGAGTCTGAGGCGTTATGCTGACCAAAGTGGAAGTTCTTAGTTTCCTGTGACCAATCAATGGAATCTCTACAGTCGCTCGTCCCTCTGTTAAACTTAAGAAATTGGCCGTGACTACAGGTCGGGGATACGTTTTGTAGACTAAATTAGATTTGGTCTCCTGGTCCACAAAATAGGAAAGGTATAAGGGGATAGTTGGTCTGTAATGGAACTCCCCAGCTGAAGGGAAACTTCTGTGAACAGAGGGTGAGAAGGACAGATTTCTTTATCATGGAGAAACCTTCCCAGCCCCTGTTCTCCAAGTTCGAGAGGCTGGTAGGTCTCTAACAACAAAGAACACATATGAGAAGTCATTTATCCCACAAGCAAGTCACTGCTTAATTCGTAGACTGTTCCTTTTAATGCCTTTTGTCAAGGTGTTTGTGTTTAAGCGGCTATAATCAATATTTAATATTAACAACGGGTCATATGACTACTTGTATGTGAAGGTTGTTACTCATAGTGATGAACCTACAGACAGTGATGAACCTACAAAACCACACAATTCACTGTTCCGGTTTTTCGGCCCACAACTTTACTGTTTGGATTCACTCTCCCTGTTTTTCAGTCACAGCAGCAGTCAGCTGTTTTCAGCGAAAAAGCTCTAAAAACCCACTGTTTACTGCCGTCTCATAACCGAACAGCAGACTGACACAGTTAGAGACTATCTGGTGAACATAGTGGAGCATTTAGCAGCTAAATAGCCAGATATTTCCCTCAGGAAGGTAGAAACCAGAAACGGACTTACATTGGTCGGACTCCAGAAGAATGTTAATGTTGCTCTGTAACCACTAGAAATAAACAACTGTTTGGTAACAATTTTGTCAACTTAAAAGTTGATACTATATCTGTGTTCTGTTAACAACTTGTTTTTGTTGTCCCAAGTGGCCAAAAATATCAGTTATTGTAGGTTTAAAATTTCTTGTATTGTACTTTATTATGTTAAGAATCTATATTGTCATTGTTGTTGTGCTGTGTGTGTTCAAATGTTTCAATGGACCGTCAGATGGGGTGAAGACAATTATACACATTTGTGGACAATAAGTTGAATTCTATTCTATCATATTCAGAAATTCTGTTTCTCATTTGGCTTTTATAAGAAAAACAGGCAAAAAAAATGTTTGTGTTGTCTGTTGTGCAGTTTTGCAAGGCCCAAAACATTCAGCAGTGTTTATCGAATGGAAAACAAGATAAGATAAAAAAAATTCTGCACACCAGTTGTGATTAAGACAGCATAATACCGATAAAGCTAGGATTTAATCTAACTCAACAATCTTTCAGCCAAGGCATCCATATTCACAGTCTTCCTATCTGGTTTTGCCTGATTACATTTTTTTTAAAATTATGTTTCTAATCATAATTGTTCTTCATCAGACCTGCAGTATTCAAAATTAAAATGTACATGTCTTGAGACTCATTCTAATGTTTGAAGTGTTCTGCTCATTAAATGCACCTTTATATTCATTATTATTAAGACATAAGGAGAAAGTTTGCGGATTATTTTGGAGATCTGTGTAAAAATAATACACTGAATTAAACTGATCACTTTAATAATGTTTTTTAAAAAACTAGAAACTTGACTCCTGACGAACTATTGTAAATAGCATAAATAAAGCTTAAACAAATACAAGGATGACACATGATGAAGATGATGGTAGTTGTCAGGTCTTAACAGTAATTATCATTCTGCATATATTAATCAGATTTACAGTCTCTGAGTAGATGTATATGAATCACTGGACAGTGACCTTCAGGATTGCATCTTATCAACCTAATTGATCCATTAGTGTTCCTCCAAGTCCCATCAATCAACTGGCAAATCCAACTGGCAGCAGATGTAGACGACAGTTGACAGTCCATTATGTTCATGTATAACTGCTGATAAAAAAAAAACCCTTATGCTGCTGTGGATGGGAGGACACAGAGCCTTAATAAGCAGAAGGATTTTTAGCTTCTTTCAGCAACATAATTTGCTGAGAGGTGATTGTACATTTACTCAAAAAAGTTCCCTAAAGTCTAATGTAAAATACATCACGTGATAAAATCTAAACCTCAAGTAATGTTCCTACAACTGTTTTTCACATTATTATAAAAAAAGATGAATACTTCATCCACCGACCACACACATACATGAAAAAACAGAAAAAAATTGTCAAGGTAGTGCAGCACAAGAAATATATCTGGTGAGAGAGACAGATATATTTTCAGTCTTTTCAGTCTGAAAGTTTTCAGTCTTTTCAAAGAAAACTTCAATGGTGAATCCTCTTCATTCAAATGGCAAAATATAACAATATAACAATATATTCCTATGGCACTGTTACAATATATATATGCTGTACACTATAATTAAAGTCAGTGTATTGAATTATATACATCTTGAGTACACCTTATATTGAATATACACTCTATATTGGATGTATTCTCACAATTGCAAGCCCATATATTGTGTCAATGCTGTCAGCTCTGTCTTACAATATTAACATTTATAAAATCGCACTAAATATTTATCTTTTTCAACTATTTAAAACAATAATTATCTGTAATAACAAGATGAAATGAAAAATGTATTGTAATGCCACCCTAATAATAATATCTGAGTAATAGTAGCAATTAGCACAATCCCTCTATACACTGTTACATGGCCTACATTTCTGTATCATCATATTGACATTCATAAAACCACAATCCATACTTAATCTTGTCAACTATCTCAAGTGAAATATGCTGTAATAAAAGTAAAGAAAGAAAGTAAAGAGAAAGAGAAATGATTCTTGTTGGTGTGTTTGTGTGTGTCTTGTTTTTCTCAGAGCAGATTTCCCTTCATTGTCTTTTTCACTAAAGCACACACTGTGCACATAATATCAGTAATAAAAACTGAGAAGGCATCCTTGAAATGTGGACTATCAGGTCTGAGCTTATAAATCAATTGGAAACATGTGAATGCAGCAGTTTCCTTCAGCTGCATCCATGGCTGAATTCCCTATCAAACAGTATCTCAGTAGATCTTATGTTACCAGTGTTTCAGTGAGCACTGATACTCCTCCGAGGCTGTTCATGCAGTATGTTACCGCCCAGTACCCTATGTCTGACCGACCAGTGTGTTGTTCAGGTGCGGACCTCTCTGAAACCCGCAGTCTCACTTACCTGCCTGCACCTCCTCCCAAACATCCCCTTTAATCCTCTAAGTGTAGGGTATTAAAAATGCTCAGCCCCTTAACAAAGGATTTCATTTAGGCTTTGTGCTGAAAGACTGTATTCAAGATGTGATTTTCAAATAATTTCCACAGGTTGGTCACCAGGATCCTGCAATTTCCGTTTTACAGCATACATCTTCTCATACACAAGCCTTTATTTTTTCTAACTCTTAGCTAAATTAATTCTTCAGTGGAACTGAGATTCAAATTGTTCGTAGGGTTTTTTGATAAAGAAACTAGAGCTCAGAAGAGAACGCTGGATCTGATGGTAGAGCAAGCACAGTTGTTTTTTGCCTACACTGCTAATGACTGCAGTGCCGGCCGGCTACTCTCCATATAATGGACTTAGTCAACCATAAATGCAACGAACACAAATTTGCAAACTTTTTTGTTCATCCGTTCACTGGTGTCACAACACGAGAGCAGTAGGGAGGGAAATGTTTTCAGTACTTCGTTGCACAAGTGCTGTACTTTTAAATTTATTCAGTGAGTTTGCAGTGTGACCATGTTCCAAAGTCAATGTAGCAACAAATTCATAGATGTTACCTTGATCTGGGATTTATAGCCTAATTCTGGTTGCTATCATATGTCACCTCAACTGAAGCTTCTGTCAGCAGACATTACGTCACTATCAACCAAATCACTGTAAATGAAGTTTTAGCTGAAGTTCAAGAGCAGGGTCACATCTCAAACACTCCTCCTTCTGTCATATGTCTACTGTATGTAGGTCTTCCTGACCTGCATTCCTGATTGTTCTTGTTTTTCGTGGCGCACCCTCCCTCTCCTTTTTCTCTCTTTCCACTCTACTCTCTCATAGGGTCCCCCACACTGCAACCATCATCCAATCACTACTCATACGTCTCACATTCAATAAACAATCATATTTTCATCTCAGCTGATGGTGCGGTCCTTGTTCTTCACTAATACTGGTCAAAGCACATGGAAAGGATTTGCAAAATTGTGTTGCAGAAACTAACTGTGCTTCTCACACAGCCAGGTTAAAACAGAGGACTTTGTCACAAACGCTAAAATAAAGAGAGGAGAAAAAAAGCCATGAGGGTTTTACAGACTTTAATTTAATGTAAATGGAAAAACAACCCCTCAGTAACAATCTCTCCACCACTATTCATAATTGTTACTATATTTAAAAGAGCTTAAACATCGTGAGACTGTGTTCATAATATTTCTTCTCTTTCCTCTTATTGATCAGGTTCATTAAGCTTCAATGGGCTCCAGAATAAAAATTGCACTTCACACAATCCAACAGTCCAGGATTCATTAAAGGTGTTTTTTTTTATACTCAGAAGGAATCAAATGGTGCATATTATGCCAACTTTGTTTCTACACTACAAACAGGAAGAGAAGCAAGAAGACAACTTAGAAGTCAAGTCATCCTCTGTTTCCTGACAACATCTGTCTTATGCCAACTGACTAACTATGCAAAACTATATGATATAATTTCCCACGCATGGCATGCTTCTGTTCTACAATCACATCAATCAGCTTGTACATCTGCTTCCCTGCTTGAAATGTGTCATCTGCTAAGTGAGAGAGAAAGTAAGATGAATTAATGATGACGTGCAATTGTGACAACCGGAGATAAAAATCTGAAACAACTCATCCCCTTATTGTGATTTTCTCACAACTTTGTAAGGAAGGCTTTGAAAGTTGTGCCTCCACCTTTGCGTGATGTTTTTTCATAGAATAAAATATAGATTGGGTTGGGTTTTTTTTGGTAAACTTATTTGTAAACATTCCTCAACCAAACAACATTTCACTTGTGTTGCTTTGACAGTTCTTGAGAAAAAATGATAATGTTGTAGATTGAAACTTAATAACCCACACAGTCAATGTCTTGTTAAAGGCTAAATGCTAACTTTTATTTATTTAAATCTTTTTAAAACAAATTAGCATGTGTGTCCCCCACGGGAGAATATTCCTGTAAATAAGTAGAGGACTCACACGACTGCTGCTACAGTATACTGTAAGCTTTCTCCCGCGGGCCATGCTATTTCTTTTTCTTTTTCGTCCTCTCTGTGTTTGGAAAGCAAATAATCTCCAGCTGTTCCGCCCCAAACACCTCATTTGTACCCTGCAGCCCACACAACATTATGTAGTCATTTCTCTACTGTGTTGTGTTAACATGTTCTTGTTTACATCAGCTACAAAATGATTAAATAACACATACACACACATACGTCCCTTCAGTCTCAGGAAACCTGGCTCATCCAAAATCACTAAAGAAAGGAACACTTACTCTATAATGAAAAATGTGAGCATCACTCAGACCTACAGTATAAACAAGAAACCAGAGACAGATCACATACAGTACACAGCAGTCCTGCACAAACATACTGTAGGAGGGCAACGCTGAAAACCCCCTCACTATCCTGTTTTGCTTTTCCCCTTTTAAGTCTATTTTTGTTTCCCGTTTGTCAAGTTCACCTGAGAGGTTGAAGTGATCCTTGATGTGAGTCGACCATGTTAGACAATAAAAAAGTAAAACAAGATGTGATTCAAAGTAATGAAAACAGTTTCTGTTTTCTTCTGCTATTTGGGTATATTTAGTCTTTGAATCCCATTATGTGGGAGTAGGAGAGACTTGTAATGAATGTGAATGTGTGTGGTTTTTTTTAATATTTTGGTGACCATGACCATATCCTATTTGCCCTTCTAGCATGGCAGATCATCTTTTTTGGCTTTTCTGTCACAGATGCAGCTGTGATAAATCCCATTTTATTGGGCAATTTGTGGTAAATACAGTGCATAAATTTATCATGCTGCACATCATTGACAGGCAAGTGATAATGATGTGTCTTGTGTCGTTGTTGCACGTACTGTACTGGACTGCCTGATTGCAGTGGAGAAACATTTATATGTCACATCATATCTTAACATCATCACGAGTCAGCCACATTCCAATATGACAGTTGTTTCATGTGTAAATCTGATAATTCCCCATTCCTAAAGGATTACATTTGCCAAGCGGTCTAATAAACATGCAAGTGACCTAAACTTACATCAGGAAATTTGCTTGCAATCAAACTGAGCATCTGTAGTTGGAGATGGAGACCGATAATGAGTAAATTCAGCAGTAAGATGAAAGGCACAGGGGTCAGTATTTGCCAGCGTTCATGTGGAACATCTTGTAAAATACATTTTTTCAAAGGGCGCACGTTGTTTTTAGTGGAAAATACAGTACCATTGAGTGAATAAGGTGTTCTTAATATCATGGACATTGAGTTCACCGCTCCAGTATTGAAGTGAAGTATGAAATTCTCCTCAATTCGTGGACACCGGGAGTTCCCACCATAGAGGAATGAAAGGCTTTACTTTATCAGTACACCAAAGTTCTTTTTCTCTGCATGAGTGCGGGGATCTACTGAGGCGGGACATTTCTCTTTCACTGCAGAGACTTCTAATTCTTTTGCTTAATTGCATTCAGGGACTCTATTGTTCACTTTTTATCTGCCAGCTTTTTCCTTCCAAACCATTTCCCATTCATCCATGGCTCCCTAACAGACACCACACAGTGTCTGAGGCTGGGCAATTTAACTCAATAAAGCTAATTAATTTGGGGAAAACAAATGGCTTGGCAAGAAATAGTGCAAAAATTAGCAGTATTTGCAGTCATCTGGAAAAACCTATTTGACTCTAACATGAGCCCGTGTAGAATAAATGTTTGAGTGATGCAGTGTGTATTATAGGTAATATTAACTTAAAGCTGACATCTTTAGTGTTCTTAAATAATATATTATTAATATATCTTTCTTTATGGTGGAATGTTGGAATGGAAAGGAACACTGTGGATGGAGATGTTCTCAGTACTTTGCTATTAAAAAATGGTGATTTTCACGTCAGTACCTGGTTAACAATGCCAATATAATGTGTTCAAAATTCAGCGGCTGCTCAGTAAAAGTCATACAGTATATTTCTTTATAACAGCACAAGTCCACCCGTGTCTACCAGGGGTATCTTTAAAGTTCTGCAGTAGCAGATTTAAATACACAACACCAATATCTCTGTAATTTCTCGTCAACAACTTCATGGATTACCTTCAGATTTTTGTACAAAGATTTAAGGTGCCCACGTGATATGTCCTAATGACTTTGGTGATCCTCTGACTTTTCCTCTAGCTAGTTCCTCTAATTCCTCTAGTTTCACCTTTGATCCGCTAGTGGCAACCGGCTGTATACTGTAAAATATATCAACATTTACTGGATGGATTGTGACAAAAATGTGCTCAGGTATTCATGGTGCCCAGAATGATGAATAGTAATGACTTTGGTGATCCTCTGACTTTTCCTTTAGCACTACCATGAGCTTCACACAACGGTCTCAAAAACTATTGGATGGATTTCTATGAAATTTGGTACATACATTGAAGCCCAGGCTAATTTGTAATCTTTTTGGTTATCCCAGAACCTTTCATTTAGCACCATCATCGGGTCAAAATGTTACTTTGTTCAATACTTTGGTTTATGACCAAATAACTTAAAAACTAATGACAGTCCCGTCAGCCTCAGTTGTACTTTGTGTTTTGTACTAATTAGCCAACATTAGCATGCTAAGTCACTACACTTAAAATGGCGAACATGATAAAGATTCAGCATGTTATTATTATCATTGTGTGCATCTAAGCACACTGATGTTAGCACTTAGCTCATAGCACTGCTGTGCTTAATTACAGCCTCACAGAGCAGAGCTGTCGACTCTTGGTCTCATTAACGATGGATCAAAGGACCATGTGAACGTGAAAGGGGTCACTCATAGTGACAAACCTCTAGAGAATTATCTGACTCTGCAGTTCCACTCTGCTTATGTAGTGGTTTAATGGCTTTCAGATAATTGTTTTGGTTTTACATCTCTCAACTTTACTGTTATGGTTTACTCTCACTGCTCTCATCAGCATAATATCCAGTGGCAGCAGGCAGCTGTTTTCAGCAAAAGATCTCTAGAAACCCACTGTACAGTACCTGCTCACAATATGTCCCTCATGAGTTGCTAATGATAAAAAATCAGAACTAAAAGGGAATGAATATTGGTGAGAGACAATTGGTCTTGTCTTGTCACTTGTTTTTGAGTGACAGTATGTGAAGACAGCCCAGACCAAAGCCTCTGCAAGATCTGGCCAAACATTTGTGGATAATATAGAAACATCAATAATGCAGTACATGCATCACCTGCTTTGGCCAGGAAAACTAAAAAGTTTGTCAAATCCTGGCTTAGCCTTACTTGCGGTAAGATAAGTGTAGAGAAAGTTGGATTTTCTGTGCATGGTCCTAATATTTCCAAACCAATTCCACTGACCTGTTGTGTTCATCATCCAGGAAGATGAGTCGGTGTTTACTTCTTCACCTGAGCTGAGAAGCCCACTGTGGAGGGAGATATTCACACGGATAGTCCAGTAAACACTCCAGAGAATCACTTGCCTTGATTCTTCATCGGAAGTGGATCCTACTGAGCTTGATCTCCTTGGACCAGCAGCCATGGACACCTGTTCAGTGATTCACAGTCTTTCCCCGTGTTTGGACAGTCACAGCAGCAGTGTATAGACATACTGCAGCAGAGTCTTTCTGAATTCAGGTTTGACTCTGGAAATTAAATTCCTCTGTGAAAATTGATAAGGCCTACAAACAGACTAACACATTTAATTGAGCTAATAAATACACAGATTTAATAGGAAAATAGAAACATGATAGATAGATGGATGATTGGGTGGTTGAGAATATAGGGGCAGCTTATCTTGTATTCACTAGCCACAGCAACAATCTTTTTATGATTTATTGTCTGAAAATTTTAACAATTTTTGCTGGTTTCATGTACTGTGGAGCAACACAAAGACAAAATGATAAGACTGCAGCACGTAGGATATTGGGATACTGTAGTTTTTCAAAAAAGTTTAATAAACATCACCACACTCCACCGCAGATGTCTTCTTTTTCATATATAGTAGAGCACAGGGGTTAAAATATTGCTGCGTTAAAAAAAAACAGGACACAAAGTCTAAAGTCCTGCAAGGTTGCAGCTGTTATTGTTTACTGTTTTCACCACATAGCATCATTAAAATCAAATTTTATTTATTTATCTACTTTGGTCCCTCACTGTGAGAGTTTTTTTTTTTTCTTTATTAATGAATTAGATTTTCAGAGACTCTAAAGAGAGCTGGAGAGAGTGTCACATTGATTTGTGCTATTAGGGTCAATGGGGAGGTACAGCTGAGTGTCTTCCTCGCAGCAATGAAAAACAATATCATGTCTACTGTATATACGATATGACTCAATGGAAGTTTACGTATTGACAATAATATTAGTGGAAGGACAGACCCTATGAGGTTCATCACGTGACATTTAAGCATTACAGAGCACACTGACTAATCCTGTGTTGCAGATTAGAGTAAAATCAATAGAAACAGAGATGTCTGAGCTGTTTTAAAATTCAGTATCTTCTTATGTTGCCTTTATTATGATTATTTTTGTTTTTATGCAGTAATTGTAATGTTTTTTTTGTTTCTTATATATTATGAGGGCATTGCAGATAGGCGGGATAACACCTTAAACAATATTTGTGATTCTGTGTATTTGGACTGTGGGAAGAAACTGTAAGAAGACCAACCTCTTCAGCCAAACAGTCTAGGCAAGAACACAGAAACTACTTCACCACCTCTAGAATGAGACATCTACTGATTTAAAGACAAGTTAATAATCAGGACAACGGAACAGGCCACTGAAAGCCAAACAGCTTTATCAGATGTTCAGTCAGAGGCTGAATCCCGAGAGACTCCATGACTCACAGGTCGGAAACCCAGTGATATCAGTAGTCCAGTCCCTGCTCTGCACTGTAAGCACAGCAAGTCCAGTTGCTGATGCAGAAACTTATCCTGTCCAATGTCTTAAACCAGTTACTAGACCTGCATCTCTTTGCAAACGGACATGCTGAACATCCAGGGTGAAGCAGGTGCAACACACGACATATATAGGCTTTATTACTAAGTTCCTGCATATAGAGTATATTGGATGGTACATATTATACTAATATATGCTTGACCTTAAAAATAGGAGGTCAATATTCACAAAGCTGAAGTCGCATGAAACTGTTTTTCAGTTTTTACAATAAAGAGGAGCAGTGTTAGTTCCCAAGGGGTTTTTTGTTTCATTAGTTTACAGGGAAAGATGTCAAGCAGGGAGCAGATTAAATTTGAGTTATTATTTTTTTTTAAATGTAAATATTTCTGTTGAAATATGCCTTGCCAGTTCTCAGTCCTCACTACATTATAATTTAGGAATTTCTCGGTTTCTCGCAATTCTTTATCATTTTTGACACTGGTAAATTAAGCATTTTAAGCACTTTTTAGTGTGTTCTCCATTATGCTCATGTCTCTCATTTTCTCAGCAAGTTATTATCTAGTAAACGCAATGTAATCTGCATGCAATTTGGTAGATCTAACGTCAGTTCAGAATGACGATGGTTCTGTGTCCCCTAATTAATTAGTTTACTCTGAGACTGAGCAAAGCAGTATCCATATTAACGTACGTCCACAGTAACGGAGGGCCCTGTGAGCTGTGGGAATTAGCCACTGATGCTGTTGAAGTTTCCATATGGCACCAATTGCTCTCAAATCATCTATTTAAATATCTATTTACTTACCCACCTACATCTAATAAGCAGGTTACTGCCAGCTTCGTGGTTTGCCCGCTGATGAAACCCATTTCCTTCCTAGCTTAACGTTATATTAAGCCACTGCTAGCATGGAAATGTCCCAGGGAAAACTGATTCCTAACTGCCAGTGACCACAGTAGAGTACATACCCCTCTCTGTCTGTTTTGCTGTGCAAACACTATACCTAAGCTGGACTGCTGTGACACTGCAGGATGATGGAGGGGGCGGTCTTACTCTCTGTCCTCTGCACTGTAAAATATGTTGCTGAAAGATATAGACAATGATCAAGAAAAAAAATTCTTCAATTTCACTACAGGGCATCTGAGGCATAAGCTTGGCAAGCACCAAACTGTCAGAGCAGTCAAGGCTGTCCATGCTCATAACCACCACGATGCCTTGCACCAATGTGTTACGACAACCTTAAGCTTAAGAGACACAATTAGGAGAAGGCAAGTACAGCCAGTTATCGGTTGGGGGGAGAGCAGATTGACAGCTAAGGAGAGGCAAAGCGGCATTAAAGATCAGCTCTGTCAGGAAAATGGGGACACAGCTCTGTCACTGCTCCACAGCCCTCTCTCCCTGCTTTTCATTTCCAGGTCATCATAGGATATAGGCAAGGAACCAAACTGCCTAAAGAGGGCCAACTTAAAACAACAAGTCCTGTCCTGTCTTATCCTGGGCTCAGGGTGGAGTTAAGCCCGGAAGGGCTTGAGCACAAGCCCTCACAGATGCGCCACTTGAATAGAAAAAAACAACAGATCCCACCAGTTAGACATGGAGGGAAAAACCATCGTCTTGCTTTGAAGTGTATCGATTTAAAGTTTGTACATTTCCAAGCTCTCTCTGTCTGTTTCTCTTGGTGAAATGTAAAAAATCAAATGCATGTATTCTGTATGTACATGTGTCTCACATTTCCCAATTAAAAGCCATTATTGACAGTGTGATAGTGATTCTACAAGTTCATTGCATAGCCCACTGTGCGAGATAGGTCGAATGAAATCCTGGTTACAGTCAGTGTTAATTCACATCTATATATATATACATATATATATATATACATATATATATGTATATATGTATATATGTATATAATTCATTTCCACACACCTGTGTGAGACAGAAACACACATGGCACAGTCAGGAAACTAGTCGGATATGCATCATGTTACAACACCTGCACTGGGTGAGATTAGAGGAGAGAGCAAGTGTATATTACATGTCTCAAGCATTTTGGAATGTTAATGTGGGCAGAGTATGAGTCTGTGTGAGCTGATAAAGAAACAGAGGAAACTTAGTATGCAGAAGAAGCTGGGTTTGAGGTCAGTGGGATGGTTCCACCAGGAGCCAATGTTTCTTGTGACAGCTGGAGAGGTGGTTTCTCCAAGATGGTAGGGAATATAGTTGACTCTCACAAACAACAGCCTTACATAAAAATAAAATCTTACAATACTTCTGAGTTTAATAGGACACAGAGTTGAGAGAAAATCAATCAAATTACTTTCACTTTCATCAAGGGTGCATCCTTATCTATTTGCCCTGGACTGTGAAGTTATGTACAACAGATCTCTTGACCGTAGTTGAATTGTAATCTAAATAATTTTGTATTCAAATGCAACTCTGCATAATGTTGTTTCACAGCTGTTTTGCTATTCATTGCTCTTATTTTAGTGTTTCACTGCATCTATCCTTTTCCAAGGTTTGTCTTTCTCTATTTAATCAAATTCTGCAAGAAGCTTTTTGTCTCTTTGTTAAACCATGGTTATATACAGTATACATTGTAACCTAGAAGCTGTTAAACGTTAATTTGCAACCACAGTGTTTGTAAACATTCACATGAAGTATGCAGAAATAAAAGTGAATGCTATGAACAAGGAAAGAAGCTTATCTTCTATTCACAAGTTCAACTTTGCACTGCAAGTGGGTGCATGAAAAAGCTTAGCTGAAAAGAACTTTGGGGGACGGAGGATTCCAGGATTAGATATGACATTAAGATTTTGTTTTCGAGGGCCTTTCTCACGAAGCCAGATTAGCGGGTTACCAAACTAAAGTTGGGCTTAGCCCTGGCTTCTCTGTCTCACAACAATGACTCAGTTTGAAGCTAAGCTTACCTGCTCAGGCTGTGGGGATCAAAACATAAAATGCCATGAACTCCTTCATGCCATGAAGTGCTGTGGATGAAGGAGGAAACATGATGATTTACTGTGACATGTGTGTATGTATATATATATATATATATATATATATATATAAATGTGTATGTTTTTTCTTTTAACTATAAAAGAGAGTCATACTAGTTTAGTATATTTACTGAATGAAATCTACTGTTGCACATAAAGTTTGCTGAAATTCCTCCATTTTAATCTCAAGAAAATAATCGATTGCACTCATACTCACATCAGCGCAGCCTTTAGGGGACACAGAGCGAAGCAAACTTTGTGAATTGAAAATCCTGCCACCACTCCAACACTTAGGGTGAAGACATTGTACTGTATCAATGAAAAATCCCGACAGTGCTTTAATGACCTGGCAGTGATAAACCTATTTACTTACACATGCAGTTTCCCTCCAGCTATCTTTTCAGAGCTTGGCAGCAGTTGTTGTTACTTTTTACTGTTGCAGTTTTGGTGTTGCTCATATTTATTCATTATGATCATTATTTGTTCTCCTTTACTGACAACCATAGGGTTATTGATCCACTTATTTCCCATGTGTCCCACTTTTGCTGCCTGCTAAACACTTTTCTATCAAAGAATTACCTCAACTTTTTTTTAAATTTGTTTCACTAGATGGTGATGTATATTTTTCTGTTCCCCACCATAAAGCATCTGTGTATTATTTCAACAGATGTATAGTGTTATAGCTCTGGCTCACTCTTACTTCAATACAAATTTCTTCTCCAGTGCAGGACAAAAGACTATTTGCTGAATCAATTTTGGTGTAGATCCTCTTATGTCATATCTATCCATCCTTTGCCTGGATCCACTGGGCTGCATACAGTAAAGCCCATACATTCATCTCATCAAACCACATACTTGCTGCTAGAATCCATTTTTCTGCAGCTGGTATTTTTTCTCTGTACCCTCTCTTATTTTATTTTCACTGACAGACTATTTTATAGGTATTAATATTGTCTTCAAAAAAATTAACATTGTCTTCGTATCATTTGGTGTCCATCTTTGTCATGTGATTGTGATGTCTCAGTCTGCTTATCAGTGTCATCTTTCAGAGACTTTTTCTTCTTTCCATTTAGTCCTGGAGCTTTTGCTAGGCGCAGATGGTTGGGTTACTTTAGAGATGTGTACCCCCTGAATAAATGGTGTGTTTGATTGTACTGTATTATAGTGTGATGTATTGTATACACTAAATCCCGTCCACTGCAAAAGATTTGGTTTAACGGATGTTACATTACAGTTTAGTTACTCATAGTCCCACAGTTGCAAATCATAGTACATCCCCTACATCCATTTCTCTCGTTTGACTCACACATGAAAAATTATCAAAAGGACACCGTTTTTTTACCATAAAAAAGGACCCTATAGGTCGCTTGTAGAAGCAGCTTGTTAAGACCCATATTTTTATTGCTAAGCGATATCTTGCAAAGAAGAGTGACTCTGCTGCATCGATTTTAATTCTTTTAAAACTGTTAATCGTGATGACAAAGTTATAGTGCAATGCCAAAGCAATGAAAGACTGCAGCAGTTGCCACTTCAGCCTCCTCCATTGTTTCCACTGTAAACACGACAGCAAGGAGAGGGAGGGCTGCTGCTGCACCCGTGAATGTGCATGGCTGTTTGCTGCTGCTGCTGCTGATGAAATTATGGTTCAACTTTACCAAGCTGCCACTGCGGGTTTGTCACCACAGAGGAGTTCATTATATCAGCATCTGAGTTTCCTGAATCGTGCACCTCTTCACCAGCAACCAACAAACAGATCAAGTAAGAGAAACGTCTTGGAGCATCATCATTTTTAAAATATCATTACACCTGACACAAACGTCCACTTGGACTCGAGGATGAACTGATCAGAATTTGGTGATCAAAGGTCAAAGGTCAAAGTCACTGTGACCTCACAAAAAATGTTTTTGGCCATAACTCAAGAATTCATAGTCTTATAATGACTAAATACACTTAATTACTTTTGTTCAATTCGTTCAAAGTCTTCACTACATAGACAGTCTAGACAGACATGGATGTTCACTGCAACTTGACAGGTTTGGTGGAGGCATACAAGCGTGAGGTGGTAATTCTAGTTCCTACCGTCTGAAAAATCAAGAAGAAAAATTGGCAGAGCATTTTCCTGCCAAGCTCCATGACTTTGGAGCCAATGTCCTTATGCTAATTCTTCAAAACTGAATATCTTCAAACTTCACACTCCAAAGCAATCTATTTTCCCTGTCATATAACCAACCCCAACCCTGTCTAGTTTGGGACTGACAGTCTCTTTCCTCACCTTCTTTGCACAGCATTAATATGCCCACCGACTGTTGGGAACCCAGTCTGTGGCTGCATCATTACAGCCACTGTCGCCCTGCTGTCTGAATGACAGTTTGTGTTGCTTACATAAGCCTCCACTGAGTGCGTTGGTCCTGCTTAGTGTTACAGTATGTGCTCAGCTGTCTGTTTGTCTTTCCTCCCTTTTAGACACCTGCTGCATTTCAGTCATTTAATGTGCCAGTGGTAACCTATTCTGGCTAAAGTGTCAGCTTCCATCTTCTTGTGTTTGTCAATGTCTTATCTCTTTTCACATCGTTGTCAGTATCCACTTTATTGTTTTGTTGTTACACCCATTGCACACTCAGCTGGTTCAAGCATGTTCAACATTTGAACCTCTTGAACAAAGTTAGGGGAAAAATCATGATCGTAGTTGAATACTAAAAATATCAGAACAATTTCTAGTATGAGACGGGCAGTGAATCCTTGACACAGGTCTGATCAGGATGACCCCTCCCCGTAGAGGGATTGTGAACAAGATCAACTGGGAGAAGATCATGGGGCAGATCCAGAGCACACTGCAGGGATTATATTTCCCATCTGGCATTGGAGTGCCCCCCCCCCCAAAAAAAAAGTTTTGAGGACGACAGGGTCAAAGACTTCTGGGCTACCTCGTTGCGAGGTAAAGCGATATTTTTTGATGAGTTTGGTGAATGTGTCATGGGAAAATCATGCTGAAATCTTCGGATTTGACCAAACTGCTGAATCTGAGTTTGAAGTTGATTCTTGTGGAAACGGTTAAAGGGAACTAGACAGACCCGTAGGCCACAGTTTACCATAGTATGTTGGTTATTTATTTTTGTTTACTTTAAAAAAAAAAGAAGTCTTTATTGGTTGTAATTTAATGTTTGTTTTTTTCCATCACATATCTTTGAACAGCATATAAAGAGCATGATCTGGCAATCCTTTCCTTCTCATTTCCCTAATTTTCTCCCTTCTCTTATCTGCCTATTTTTATTGACATAATTGTTTTATTTTAGGTAAAATACAATCATTGGTATTTAACTGATCTTATACGGTACATCTGCATACCTTGCTTTTTTCTTTTAACTTTTTTTTTATCTTCAAAATGTCTTCAAGCACAAAACAAATTATAAAAAAGATGAGTTGACTTAAATACGCCATTTGCACCTTAAATACCCTATTTACGTCAGACATTAAAATGTGATCTGTAAGTGGATACATTATCAGGAATAAAAACCTGTTAATACTTGGTGTAAATGCATCAGCCACACCACATTAGAAGCTGGTCCAGCGTGCACTCTGATTGGAGCTCATCCATGTGTAAATGCAACCTATACAGCATGACCACATTCTTAAAGGATAAGACGGGGGTTTTGGTATAATTGTCTCTAGCTCTCAGGCCCAAGCTGATACATTCCTTCTGAAGTCACATATTCTTTTTAAAAAAAACAAGTCACAAATTTCATTTTTAAAACGGCCCCGTTTGTTGTTTTGGGCACTGCTTCCCCTTGACCTGGTCCACCACCTCTGCTTAACTAATTATCATTTTGAGATTCCATCACAAAGTGGGCTCAATCCAGATAACTAGAACGCATTGTAATTCCAAGTATAAATGCAATGGATTGGATGTCATCATCCAGACACAGGTCACTGTTAATACCGTAGGTAAATGGAGCAATAATCAGAGTTGTCTTGTACCCAGACAAATATGGTAGTTACTTATGGATGTAATTTTTTAGACACGAGGTTACATACGAGTACAACTACTCTTTTATGTGCAGTCTTCTTTGCCCATCTGCCTCTATTAAAAGAGGACATCCACTGCCACGCTGGAGTCAGGGTTTAGAGCACTGAGCCAACAAATGCAAAATGTCAAACTAGATTTTTTTTTCAGTGCAGTTGTCTGCCATCTGTTTAATCTGTGGCTACAGCCAAAAGCACGGTTACATTTGACTGAGGGTGCTGTAGATGGAAATGACTGTCATTATGTAAATCTCTCTTCTTTTTTTTTTGAGAGCAAGTTGTGCAAATAATGTAATTACTGTTTCTTTACATGGAAGCCAAAAAATTAGTGAGAAAATGCAATTAAATACCCTGGGATTCACACAATTGTCATATATGGGCTTTTAACGATTTCTTCTGTTTTTATAATCTGGCTTGACAGGTCAAAAATTTTGTTCAAATAGGCGATTACTGTCTCAGGTCACCATCTCCAACCCTATCTGCCAAATAAAGCATGCGGTGCTCTACGGTGCAGTTAGCACTAGAACCCCGAGAGGGAAGCTAGAAATAGCTCCCCAATATTAATGAGCAGTTTGATAGGCATTATATATGAGTGTGTGGTGTACCTGCACACACAGCACTTTCAGTCCAGTAATGGCAGTCATATCCCTTCAGCAAGATAAATGGCTTTCTCTGATTAGGTTTTATACTGTGGAAGTGATGTAAGGGAGGACGATCTGGCCTGGGTCTAACAATGAGCGATGAGGGCATATGACCCTGCACAGGGCACAAATAAATTATGTGAAATTATTAGTGTGTGAATCGGTGGCATTTGCACAGGCGCTTGGTTGTGGCACAGAGGTGCAGCATCTTGTGTATGGTGGCACTTCAGTGCCTTTGTTTGAAATTTCAGTGAAGAGATTACTCATCAAAAAGCTGAGTATGAAACATATGGCACTGCCAGAGTTTGAGTTAGTTAAAAGTAGAAGATGCTACAGTTTTGTCTTTCAGGCCTGTGTTTTAACTTTAGATCAAAAGCAAACAAGGATCAACCTCACATTTCTTTTCCTGGAATGAAAATCATAATGTTGCTGACATTACAGCAGCATTATACACAATTTACACCACAACATCCAAAATACTGTGTGAGTAGTATGGCTCAAAATGGCAAGTGACCTCGCTTTATGTTGCTTTTTAAGTCTGGCAATGTACCTATTAGTCAAAAATTAATTCATTTAATTAATCAATTAATTTAATTAACAAAAATTAATTAGCCATAAATTATGCAATAACTAATCTTTTGGCCACTTGGAGAAAATGGAAAAAAGCTGTGAACACAAAACTGACATATTTTCACCATTTAAATTGATATGGTAAATTTACAAATCCAGCAATTATGGAACAACATTTTCATTTATGTTGAGTCATGCTTGTGTCCACCTGGTGAATGTAAGTCCAGTATTCACTCTCTTTTAGCTCTGTTTTTAGTCTCTACCAACTCCTGAGGGAAATATCTGGCTCTTTAGCAGCTTAGCTCTCCACTATGTTCCCCTAGTTATTAGCTTTGTCTTTCTGCATTTCGACACAATGGGTTTTTATGGGGCTTTTCAGAGCTTTACAACGCTGAAAACAGCTGCCTGCATGAGTTTATCATTACAAGTGACCCCTTTCACATACAAGTAGCGATCTGTTTTTCGTTTTATAGATATTGGTACATATTAATTTCAGGTACTTGAACTTTTTCTTCAACCTTTTGCAAAAAAGTGACTAACTGCCTGTTATTTAATATTTATAGTAACTCAGTTACACTCTGGTCAAATCACAGGCTTACATACATTTTCTGTAGCAAAATTATTCATCTTTATTGTCTTGAAATTAAAAATGGGCTCAAGAAAAGCTTCAATGCAAAAAATTGCATAAATGCATTAAATGTCATACTAAAGGACAGAAAGGAGATTTTCTTCTGTCTCTGTTTTTCTGTTGACGTGGGTTTTGTTTATCAAAAACATATTTTTAAAACCTTTGCCTTTTAATTTTTTTGAATTCTCTGACCTCCGACTACGATGACACCCTTGAATAATTCCAATTAATGGAAATGCTCACAGGGGATGATCTAATTACTTTTCCACTGCCACTGCTCTGATGATGGGTCTGGTGTGTTCTCCTGGGCTTTTCCTCCAGTGAATAAGAACTTCAACCATTGTCTTAACTTCCTCTTTCAGTCATCTAGATAATTTTGTTCCAGCGTAGTCTGTAGCGTTCATCTCCCCAGTGAATATCCCTTGTTTGCAGGCAGCACCTCTACTCCAAGGCATCACATATTTGTTTCCCGTTTGAGAGGTCTGCTGTGGCATATTCCGCACAGCACAGTAACATTGTTCATCTGGAGTTGTGCTTATTATCTCTTTCCTGTATTCACCCCAGTGTTTTGATGGTCTATACAGCATCCTTGTTGTTATATCCACATCCTCAGGCACACTTTTCAACACAAGGAGTTGAATCTGCCCCAACCAGGCAATTTGGTTAATGATGAGCATCTGTTGAAAGCATCTCTCACTATATGGTACTTACGTTTATAAAAAAAATCTGGTTTATTTTAAAGCTAATACCTGCACAATATGAAAAATACCTCACCCCTCCAATAGGTAGTATCAAAAAAGAAATGATGGCAGACAACAATACATGCCACTGCACACCATTATGTATACAGTGAGTACTGACTGTGAAAATGAACTTTTAAAAAGTGAATAGATTCTTTATCAGATACATCTAAAACATTGGGCAAAGCAATCAAGATCATTGAAGATTATTGAGGGATATTTATTTTATAACATTTTTTTGAAGCAACTAAATAAAAGATGAATATAATATATTGGTAAGTCTCAGCTTTCTCATTAATGAAGCATGCTAAACGTGAAGAAATATAATTGTACTTGTTTATTCACTAACAAACTGTTTGGACATCCTGGAGGCATCTGGCTTGGGCCCTGTTTCTTGCATGTCATTCCTCCTCTTTGTCCCCTTATTTGCTGTCACATCTCTTCCATCCATTATCCAAAAAAGGCAAAACAACAAAGCAAACAAATTGTTACTTTACTTGCAAAAGATGTGTAGACAAAAATTTTTGTCTCAGAATGAAAATAAGACTTCTGGAGTGTCTGCTCTGCCTCCTCATCGTTTGTCACAGTTAGATCCTAAAAGGAAGCTGCAAAGCTTATTATGGATAAGATACACTATCAGCTCCCTTGTGGTTCTCCATTAAAATGCTGGCTAAGCTTAATACTGATATAGCGCATACAGTAGGAGGAAGGTAATAACTTCCCTAGAGCCCTTTGAATGATAACAGGTGCCTGAGCTCCTTGGGTTATTTCTTAAAACACAACTGGTTTCTGTTGTGCCTGAAAGTTCATTCTTGACCTAGGGCGAGTCTGTCTCCTAGAAATTACGTTTCTGTACAAATAAACTGCAACAGCAAATACATTTTGTAGTGTACGTAATCGCGGGCTGGATTATGTAAAGAGGCAACGTATTAATTGAATGAATTTTTTGAATCAACTGTTACAGCAGAGACCAGGGTTTGCATCCAGAGTCCCGTCTGTGGTTAGGTTTAGGCAACAAAAGCGCTCTGGTTAAGGTTAGGGAAAGATCATGGTTTTAGTGTAATGTAAATAAACACATTGAGTGTGAAGTCACTGTGAACTTTTGCTGTATTAAACTAGACCAAAATCTTTCCCTAACCTTAACGTAGGGCTGTGAGTGCCTAAACATAACAACATATGTTTAACGATGCTGTAGTCGCTACAAGTGGATATTCTGCTGCAAGATCAGATATTTTGGCGGAAAACAAATACATTGTCTGCGCTGATATGTTCAGTATCAATGTATTTGCAACTTGCCAAATGTGTAAATTACATTTCCTACAAAATGTATTTGCCGTTGCAGTTTAGTCGTATAAAAAACGTAATTTGTAGAAGACAGGGTTGCATAGGGACAAAGTCATCTTAATTCAAGGTCCACCAAAGTTTTCAATCACATTTTACAGTGTTCATCAGCAAATGGAAACCGTCCTTGAGCAGAGTTTCAGTCCCCAGTCAGACCACCCACACTTAAGTCACGAGTTGACATCAGATGTGGTTGAAAATTATGTTAAAAGTTAGTAAGTGGTACTCTAGATAAGATTATTTTGTGTGAATTCTATTGAAATTATTCTAATGTTATGTCTGGCAGTGACTGCCTTGACGGAGTCATATTATACAGCATTGGCACAACACCAGAAAGAGTGTAATGATGAGTGTTGTATATATTAAACATACTGTTTCTAAACTTTTAAACAAGAGCAAAGCATCACATTCAAGATCAGCCAAAATGTCAAAGACACTGCAGGTACAGTAGTTTGTAGTTTTTGCTGATTTTGGCGTTTCAAAAGAGGATGATAGCATACTTGATGCCAAGCAAGTTGGCATCCTGTATCTTACAGCAGTGTATGGTATATTTGGATGTTTAACTTTTTAGTTTCCAGGAGAAATCTTCTGGCTGTGCAGCCTGACCTCCAGTCCTATAGACTATATCTGATTCAAAGATCCAGCTCTTCTGTCTCAGCTGGAGCAGAAGGCCTGGGGACAGATGAAAACCTGTAACCCCTCCCTGTTTTGACCACAGTTGTCATGTCTGCAAAGCTCGTGTGTGTTTGTCTTCTGTGTGTATGTGTTTGTGCCTGTGGCTCAGGGTTTCACAGAGCAGCATGAAGTTCAAGCAGAAACCAAAGAGGACACTTTTTAAGTTGAGTTGTTGTAAAAAAGCTCAATTAGCTCAAGATTGCTACACATTAAACTGTACTGTGGCAGTCCGTGTTCACTCACGCACATCGCATCGCATCAGGGGGTAGACAGAATAAAATGAACACCTGTGTCACGTGATGCAATCCAACACAACACCACAAAGCTACAACCTCAAACGTTAATCAACAGCTCTGACAGCTTCAACAAAAAATGCTTTACAACGGTAATCTTTTCTTTATCCCAGAGCTATTGTACAGTGGTGTGTGGAGCATGTGTTATTTTTCTGCCTTTTAAAGATTGTGACCATCAGATGAACAGTTACTGAAGCTGTCATCTTTAGCACTTTATTTGGAGTCAGCAGCGTTTACCTGAAAGCATGTCTCTGTGACAGACAGAGGTTAAGATTGTCTCTTTTATGTTGCCTTATGCATTAAATTTTCTTTGAGATGTTCTTGTCTTAAGAACCCTCTCTTCTTGTTCCAAATGACTAAAACTTTGTGTATGGGGCTCTAATAAAAGCAAAAGTCAAGAATGTATAGGGCGGTGTCCTTTTTAAGCCTTTCAGAACCAGAAAACTAAGAGCAAAAGTGTAAAGAAGTGGATTAAACTGTGAGTTTGTGTGCCCCTATGTTAGTTTCAAATGTTAGTCTGCTACTTACAATAGTACATTACCAAAGGCTAGGGGCATAACATTAGCTAACTACATTATTTTGAAGAACAACTTCAGGACTGTGGGGACCAAGATGCAACTATGTCAGATATTAGAGTGAAAATGGTGGCTCAGTCCTACTTGTTGTTTTGTTCGGGGAAGTCTACACTCTAGCATCACCAGCCCAATTTGTACATTTGCCAACTCACTCGTTACATTTGCCAACTCACTGGTTAGTCTTCGAATCCTTTTCTCTTGTAAGAGTGAAGTTTGAAAAAACATGAACTATAAAGCATAACTCTAACCACCCTGTTACCTGTCCAAGTAGGATTTTATCTCATATCCCACCAATGCTCGTTATTAACCTGACTTCTTCTCTCTCCCGTAGTTTTGTGCTTTCTCATCTCTCTCCTCTCTCCTCCTGTCACTTTCTGCAGGAATTTCTGCCGTTGGTGCTGCAGAGTCTGGATCTGTGACTGCAAACCACCTACTGCCTCCATGATCCTCCTCGACACCCACTGCTTCAATTATAATTATTATTATCATTATAATTATATTTAGTTTTATTATTATTATTATTATCCACCCTATTATTATAATTATTACTTTTATTATTAGTCTCATTATTATTATAAATCTTTATATGGTACCTGTACTGTGCTATGTTCTCTCTATGACATGTCAACTTCAGCCATAGTCTTTTAGCATTGTATCATATACAATATTTAGCCTGTATGTATGTAGCCTTCAAATGCAAAATTAAGACCTTTTTGCAGAGTTCTTGTTTTAAAAGAAATCAGCATTGGAAACATTAAAAAGTTAGCCAGAGAAGCGGTTTTCATTGTTAAAAAACAACAGAGAATTTCGAGCGGTAAATCTGCAAACATTGTCACTGTAAACCGCATATGTACCATGACAGGTGTAGCAAAAGTAACAGGCTTAGCAAACAAACCCACTTATTCAGCTAGTGAATGCTGTGTAGCTGAGGAAGCTGGAGGGTAAAGTCACCAAAACTCTAAATGTGTGTCTCCTAACAGATGGTCATTCAATAGGGCTCACATTTTAGGAAATCAGTTACAAGGAAAGTCCTACTTACTTTTCCTTAAGCTTTGAATCTCTTCTTTTCTCTGCCCACCCACTGATCCCAGTCAGAGACTCATTAGCCTACAGCCTGTGGTGAGCGCGAATCCATGTACAAGTCTTGATATGTTAGAAACCGGCTATATGCCCTAACATTAGTAGTATAAGCCTCTCTGAAAGTAGAGATGATGAAAAGACCATTACTGTAATTATATTTTTACATTTCTGTATGAAGACAAATCTTTCCTTATATTCATTGTCAGCACCAGTGGCCACACTGCATTAAAATGTGATTTTCTATCAGGGCTGTTTAATAAGGACACATTTTGTATGATTTTATTGGATCTGCTGGATCTCCTCATTTCAGTATACTTTGATTTTTATGAGTGCCATGCAGAGGCAAAAAGGGCTCTTAAAAGTGCCCTCCAATTGTCACAAATTTTTGATATGATCATTTCAGTGATTTTTATTTTAGAGATAGTCAAGGGTAAAAAAATATAGTACAGACCATGAGGAATAGTAAATATTAAATTACTATACATCCTAAAATGTTCAGGAGGCGTTGAAGAGTTTAAAAGCACCCTTTGGGAGGTGAACCTCTTCCCCTGAACCTGCTGAACAGAAAACTCAATTATTCAGCAAGTGATGTTTTTCATTTTGTAAAGATTCCTCTTGAAATGAACTTAATCAAAACTGTTTTTTTTTTGCTTTTCATTTTTTGTAAGGGCTTATTAAACGTGAAATATTTTTTCAGCGCAGTTGTTCCGATTCAGATACATTATAATGATAAAAATAAATAATTAAGTCAGCTCGGGGCAAAATGTGTCTGCTGAAGTTGTTCCATAGACCTTGTGTTTTTAGTTTTTGGATCTATAACTTAAAGTGTTACTGGATAAATTCCAATAAATTGCTGATAAATTCCTTGTTCCAAAGAAGCATACAAGTCCGCTGTCCCACATTATTACTGGAGTGAAGCCTGGTGGCTGTTTTTTTCCTCTCAGATGCAGTTAGGTACAGAACAATGGCTGCAACACTAACCTTATGTCTCTGATATTGTTTGCATCGTGCTTAATGACAACTGACAGTAAAAAAGTGTTTGTCTCTTCAGCAGTCAGAGGTCGAAATATTCTCAGTGACTGTTGCAGCCAAGTCACTCTACCATAGCAAAATGACAGGCACAAGACAGGTGCCCATTTACAGAATTTTTTTTATCCCCGAAAACATGGGATATGAAAAGAAAATCAGCATGTCTTTATCTCTTGCTTAATGTTTGCAAAGTTTCTTATTTTGTTATTTTATAACAGCCAATTAACAGAATCCAACACTTGCAGAAACCCCATACGTTATGAAGAGGCTTTTTTTTTTTTTTTTTTTTTTTAAATTTGGACAACGCAGTTTGGAAAAGTGTCACAGAAAATTAGTAGCACATATTTTATCTTTTAACATGATAGTTGGGCACACAAACATGAGTGTAAGGAGTTGTTGGTTTAATTTTCAGGTCAGATGACTGGGAAACCACTCAGCCACAACTCAGCGTGTTTGTGATACCAAAAATTAGCACTCATAAAAACACTCCTATAATGCTAATGGTTAATTATAATTGTTAGAGAGGATTAATAATTGCTTTGCATAATTAGAAATCTGCACCCATTATAATTTAACTGTGTGGCATTTAAACATTAATTGTATGCAAAAGAAATCAAAGTCAAACTTCCACTATGATTACACTAAAGTCAGTTTAAGGAACTGCTATGCTCTAATACACCTCTCAGTCTTTTGCAGTATGAGAGCATTCCACAACTGCAGAGTATATATCTGTTGTTTTTCTGCATTATTTTTCTGCCCCCGGGTAGAAAAATAATGATTTTCATGAGGCGAGACTGTGAGAATAGTGTCGACGATTTCCAACATGCAAGATGCCAAGTGCCAGAGATTTAAGCAATGGTAGTTTGAAAGGTAATTATGTTGTTCTGTATTTAGTTACGCGTATGCATCACCAAAGTATGCATAAGTCCATCATGATGTTAGCCAAAAACCTCTGCAAACATCGCCTTGAAAAAAACAACAAACCTCTAAATACTGTCTTTGTTCACTTCAGGCCTGGTGGAAAGTTGTGGTCTAAGCTCAAAGATCTGTGAGAACAAAGGCATTCACTGATAGCAGTGTGTATGGGATACTGCTGTCACTTTTTGCATGCAACTTTCTCAAATTTAAAATCCTTTTGGAGCTGTAGGGATCCTAACCTCAAAAACAAGGATTCCCTCCAAAGAAAATTATTCACTTTAAAGATTAAAAGACTGTAAAGACATGCATAATGAATTTTATTTTATAGTCTAACGCATAATGAATTTTATTTTATAGTCTAAGTGTGGGGTTATCAAACCATAGGCTGTGACAAATTGGTGAGTCTCAGCAGGTAACTTGGTGGTTCAAGCCATGAGTGTATAATGTATCTAATGATTCATGAGCTAAGTGAATAACTGTTTATGGAGTACTCATGATAACAAGTCCTGCTAATATTACTCACGTCTGTACTTTATATACCGTATATATAGACAGACAAGTGTCTTATGCTGTATATTTCTCCGTTTGGGGAGGAAGCAGCAGAAGAAGTACACACCCCTGGGGATCAACAGGACACTTGTGGAAAGGGTGCTCATCTCCAGGTATCTGGGAGCCCACGTCCAGAGAATCGGACATGGTCCACACACACAGAGATTGTGGCGAGAAAGGTGAGGTTGCGGCTTTATCACTCCAGACAGCTCTGTGGGGTTTGTAAGGACCATCTACTCTGGTGCTAGGGCTGGAGCTGGTAGGATTAAGAAGGATCCTCACCATTCCAGCAGTAGACTTTTCCTGCTTCTACACTCAGGCAAATGCCTCTGTAAGTCCAACAAAGAGAGAGAAAGCTTCTTTACATCAGAATGGTGAATTCTGACCTCTGTATATTGTTTTCCGTTGGGAATACTCTACATTTACATTTTAAAATGAAGCATGTGCAAAATTGTATTACTTTGTTAATTTTGTCTTGTATCTATGACAAATGTATATTTTACTTTTTTATATACTGAAAAATTTCACAGCCTACTATTGAACCTGGACAATATACACAGTATTATTTTAAAACATCACATGTATTTATAATTTTTCCTCTTTGAATTTTAATTCTGTATAATTCTTTTTCTAATTTTAATGTTTGCTATGATTTCAATTATTATTCTTTATTTGCACACTTGTCTATTTTAAGATAGCCTTAAGAGTATGACACCCTGTATTTCAGTTTCTACAGTATGACCATGGACAAATATATCCTTTGAATTTTGAATCTTGAATGTTGAATTTATGTAATACACTATCTATAGTCCTCTGTCCATTTCATTTTTAAAATGACATTTTTAAGGCTTATGTTGCGCTTGCACACCAAAATAAAGATTCTAATGAGCAGTCCTGCTGCATCCCTATGTGCCCTCTAAGCTGCAAAATGTACTGATCAGTAGACTTAAGAGATATTTAAGTCTGCTGAAACTTTGACTCCCTGAGGTAAAGCTCTCTCCTTAGTCTGTGTTTATCCTTTGGCCATTGTTTACCCCTTTAATACTATGTACAAACTATAATCTGTCAAAACAATTTGACACAAACAAGTTTTATTCATACAGTCCCGAACAAAATAAAAACACTTTCAAACTTCAGTGCAGAGACATTTGGTGGTCATTTACAGTTAGATTATCGTAAAGCACTGAGTGGGAGTGGCTGACATTTTGTTTCTTTAAAGGCTATTGCCACAATTCTGCATGTTCCACTGTCTGGGAAGAAGATGATACTTTATTAAAACATCTTAACAACTGGGATTTATATTTTAGTAATGAACTAGTCTAACATATCTCAGAAATCATAAAGCACTCAGCCTTGTTTTATGGGGAAAATATACATTGACACATATTACTGAAAAATAGTTTTGCATCAGACACAACTATGTTGGGAGGAATCCAGGGCAGACATTTTATACCATATTTTCATCCATGGTGATGTAATTCTTATGCACACAGCAGCTTCTGTGCTCAAGCTGTTGGGGACAGTTTGCCATTAAGCTCTGTGGTTTATTCTAGTTGATAGGTCTGCAATTTATTTCAGCCTCAGCACTCATCTCTGTCACCTGCCCTTGTCTGCAGGTTAGGAATAACTACTTTTTAGAGCAGTACACCACTGCCAGCTTTTTATTTTTTTTCTGCAAGGCCCTCAAACATAAACTGCAAATAACCTCTTATCACTCTTGATTTCAGCTTCACCCATAAAAAAGACCAAATTGAAAGCCCTGCAGCTGCACTGACCTGCACAGCTAGAGGCCAGTGAGCGCTGGATAAGCTGTCCAGTTTCCTTCCAGTACAGAAAAATGTTCTGTTAATAGTCGGTTTTTAACACAGCATTTACTGTAGGCTTTATACAATAACTATAACTGGGTTAAGGTCCATTTCACTCTTGCTCACAAGTCAGATAATTACAAACCATGGTTACAGAGCTATTATGGTAACCATGGGGACAGTAAGCAGTTTTTCATCATGTTTCCTGTTTTTATTCTCAGATATGTGTACTACTATGAAGAAGACTTATCCTTCAGTGCTAAAATGAAAGTAACCTCATGTTATAAATCACTGTCAGTTACACTTATGCCATTACGATCATATTCAGAATTGGTAACACATTAATTTAAAGCCCCTCTATTCAACATTTCTGAGCAGTATATACATATTATATAGTATATACATAAATGTTTTGTAACACACTGCAATGTAGTTGTAAGCAGATATAAGCATTTATTAATGTTAATATAACAAAACACAATGGTAATACAGTGAGGTACATAAGTATTGTTATAAGCATAGCTGAAAATGAGGGACTATGTATAAAAATGACTTTGATTCCTAAAAGGTTAATGCGATGTTTTTGTAAAGCCCTTCAATTAAAGTAGAGAGTCTACACTTCAGTTACATCTTGATTTCTTCATTTTAAATTCATCGTGGTTGAGTACAGTACACAAATATATATATATATATATATATATATATATAGAGAGAGAGAGAGAGAGAGAAAATTTCTTTCTGCTGCTTTCTGCTGCCTATTAAAAGTGTTATAGCCTTTAGGGTCAGCACTCATTGTACTCTGAAGACATTTGAGATGAGCATGCCAGTTCTCTTGTTTGAAAACTTTTATCATAACTCTGCTCTCGTGAAAGCTCATCTCCTCACTGCCGGCATGTCTCTCCTTTGAATGTTTATTAGTGAAGCTGGATGACCTCCTCAAATGAATTCAAGAAAAACCGCAAGGGCTTGCTAGTTTACCTTTAAAACACCCTTTGTGGTGTATGTCATGTCTACACGTAACTACTACATGATACAGAAAAAAATACGAATGATTTCTTGTGTTTATATTCTGTTTTCTTACCAGTGTTTATTGTGTAATGGTGTTAATAACAATATACCTTTTTATACTGTATCTCTTTCCAGAGAACCAAGACATCTGCAGCAGCTGAATCGCATTTATCCACCCAGAAAATTCAGTTGTTTTGGCTGAAACGTGGGTATAGACATAGTTATAGACCAGAAAAACAATATGAGTGGTTTCCGAGCAAAAATTTCAAATACAATTTATTAATAAGCTGAAGTTTAGAGAACTAGTTCAACATTTTGGAAAATACATGTAATCCTGCCATGAATTAGATGATAAAATTGATACTACTCTCATGTTTGTATGACAAATAAGACGTTGAAATAGTTGAAACTGTTTATAAAAGAAGTGTGTGACCATTATAATGGAGCAGTTATGGCTTGTGCTTTGTATTAAAAAACCTGACATAGAGTCTTTAAAGAGTTTAATAATATCTCTAATGTAGGCCTACTTGTATTATCTTATTTGTTGGACTTCTGTGCTACCCACGGATTTGCAATAACAAACACCATGTTCGAACATAAAGTGGTTCATAAGTGTACTTGGTACCAGAACATTTTAGGCCTAAGATCAATGACTTTGTGGTCATACCATCTGATGTGTGGCCATATGTCTTAGACACTGGAAGAGAGGAGCAGAGCTGTCAACTGATCACCACCTGGTGGTGAGTGGATCAGATTGTGGGGGAGGCAAACCAAATGTGTAGTCAGGGTGTACCGGGTATGTCTGGCAAAGGCCCCTGTCTGTGAGGTCTTTAACTCCCACATCCGGAAGAACTTCGCACGTATCCCATGGGAGGCTGAGGACATGGAATCCATGTTCAAAGCCTCCATTGTGGATGCGGGGCTGTAGTCAGAATGTTGTTGGTGCGTGTCTAGACGGCTTGGAGGGGTGGACACAAGTCGTGAGGGAAGATGTCAAGCTGAAGAAGGAGGCCTTTCAGGCCTGGCTGGCCAAGGGGTGTTCTGAAGCAGCAGAAGGGTACCAGCAGGCCAGAAGGTCTGCAGCTGCAGCATTCGAAAACGCAAAAAACCTGGGTGTGGGAGGAGTTTGGGGAGGCCATCAAGAAAGACTTTTCTATCGCTTCAAGGATGTTCTGCCAAACCATCTGGTGTCTCAGAAAGGTAAGGCAGGGCTTGGCCCAGGCTGTTTTCAGTGGGGGAGGAGAACTGCTGACTCGAACGGGGAATATCGTTGGGTGGTGGAAGGAACACTTTGAGGAAATTTGAGGAACTCCTGAGCCTGTCCTCTGAGGAAGAGGAAATGTTTGAAGACTTGGGGGAAGCCTCACTCATATCTCTAACAGAGGTCTCTGAGGTAGTTAAGAAGTTCCTCAGTGGCAAGGTGCCAGGAGTGGATGAGATTCGCCCTTAGATTCTAAAAGCTCAAGACATTGTTGGGCAGTCTTGGTTGACATGCCTCTTCAGTGTGGCATGGAGGTCGGGGACAGTGTCTGTGGATTGACAGACCGGGATGGTGGTTCCCATTTTTAAAAAGGAAAGGGTATGCTCGAAATATTGGGGTATCACACTGCTCACCCTCCCGGGCAAAGTTTATGCCAGGGTGGCCTTCGACTGGGTCCCTTGTTGGACGTTAGGGGGGTTGCTGTGGGAATATGGGGCTCCGGGGCTGTTGCTGTAAGCCATTCGGTCACTATATAACTGCAATAAGAGTTGTGTCCGTATTGTTGGAAGGAAGTCAAACAGGTTTTCTTGGGTGTGATCCTCCGTCAGGGTTGTCCGTTGTCACCAGTCCTTTTTGTGATCTTCATTGACAGGATTTCAAGGCACAGCCAGAGGGAGGATAATGTCCAGTTTGGAGCCTCAGAATTGCATCTCTTCTATTTGCAGACGACGTGGCTCCATCCGCTTCATTAGACCGTGACCTTCAGCATGCACTGGGGTGGTTTGCAGAGGATCGTGAAGCGGCTGGGATGAGGGACAACACTTCCAAGTCCAAAGCCATGGTTTTCTGCTGGGAAACAGTGGATTGCTCCCTTCAGGTTGGGATGGATTTTCTGTCCCAAGTGAGGGAGTTCAAGTATCTTGAGGTCTTGTTCAAGAGTAAGGGTAGGCTTGAGCAGGAGATTGACAGGCAGATCGGTGTGGCATCAGCAGTAAAAGTGGGTGTTGTACCAGACCATTGTGAGGGAGGGAGCTGAGCCAAAAGGCAAAGTTTTGGTTTACCAGTCGATCTACGTTCTGACCCTCACCTATGGTCATGAGCTTTGAGAAATAACCAAAAGAATGAGATAGGGGATACAAGCGGCTGAAATTTTTTTTCACTGCGGGGTGAATGGGGTCAGCCTTAGAGATAGGGTAAGGAGATCTGACATCCCACTGACACCCATCCCGACTTAAGAAAAGTAGCAGAAAATGGATGGATGTATGAATTATTTTATACAATAGTGATCATAACTATGAAACAATTATACAAATTCAAGCATACAGTTGGAATACAAACAATATCTGAACAAGTATAAGTATCATAAATTTGCATAATAACCTAAGACATGTTTATTTTCCTTTTCTTGTTTTATTGAGTGTTACATTTTTGTGTACAGGCTGGGTGAGCTTGGTAGTCATCATAACAAATTGGTTTTGTAGACAAAAACATGTAAACTGTGTTTTCCTTTGTTAGTTAATAATTAAACAAGAGTGAACAAGATCTCTAATCTGTGGTTTCCACCATCAAACTAATCCACGCATTTAGAGATGGAAAACAGACTTGCAATGAAGTGTAGTTTATAGCTTTGAGAACAATTCTGTTTTTTTTCTTAAAAGAGAAAAATAATTATGTGTTCCCTAATTATTTCCAAAGACCACAGTCAAAAATTCTCTACTGCACAGGGAGTCTTAGTGAGCTAGAGCATCTCTTAAATGGGCTCCTGTCTATCCGTCACAGACCTTGAGAAGGTTATCCATTCATGCATCTCATCTCATCTCATCTAGACTATCGTAACTCCCTCTGCCCTGGCCAAAGCAGCAGCAGCAGGGCTCCGAGAAAAATCCAAAATAAATGAGACAATAATTGCAGCCTCTTTTGTATGGTTGCATGTCTGTTTTAGAATTGAATTTAACAGCCTTTTGTATTACATCCTGTTTTGTTTTTTTTCATTTTCAGAGCTTTGTATAGTCAATCTTTTATCCTTGATCCTAACTGCTCTCTCCCTCGCCTCCTGTTGTTGTGTAAAAAATGAACTCAGACATAATAATTAATTGGTGCTTTAAGTGCCTTCTTCGTGTTTTATGCTTTTTTGCTATTTTTTCACTTGTTATTGACTCTGCAAATACTTTGCAACTTTGACACACATAAGTGCTACAGAAAGCATGCTTTTCATATTTTTCTGTAGTAAGCTGATGAGACGTGCCAGCCATTAATGTCACACCACAAAGTGAAGGACATTTAGCAGTATAGTCCTTGATATTTTACCGTTAACCTATAAAGTGATGTTTCTATCATCATTAAATAGTATCAGTGCCTTGAAACAAATTCATGTCGCAAAATTCAAGAAATAGTGTACATGTAAAAGTTAAATATTTCAAGTGTGAAAATAAATCTTTGCTGTTCATACACATGTTTAGGTGTTCGATTAAGTAACAAGCATCTCTTTTCATTAGATTGCTCCCTGTGTATAATTTTAAGGTCCGTCATCTGGTGTAGTAGTGATGGTATCACAGTTAAGTTTAAGTTTGAAATGAAAAAAAAAACAAAAAAACAAAAAAACAAAATCAGTTCAATTATAAAACAAAAATAGGGGAGTTTAAACAGTACCCAGTTATAAAATAATCATGAGGTAAAGTATAGTTCAGACAGCTGTAGGCATAAAGAGGAAGACGTGACTCCTTATTTAGTCTACTCTTATATATAAAAGAAATGGAATGGAATCTTTATAATCTAATCCTGCACAAGACAATAATTACGCCTTACTGACATACTCGCAAAATTGAACAAGATCAGAGTCACAAAGTGAGTATTCGTAGATTATAGTGAATTGTATTACATTGTGCAGCAGTTCCCGATAGACAGGTGGTGCAAATACTCCTCTCCCTCTTGCCCTTGCTTTGTTTGAGACCCTGGTATTCTCCACCTGTCCACCAGGTGCCCTCAGAGATTGACACACTTTGTCAGTCACCTGATCCTGCTTCACACAATTTGTCAGCACAGTGGGAAGAACAGGATACTTCAGCCTTGTTCAAGACAGATACCCACCATAGCTGGTCTCTGTCTCACATCATGTGAATAATGAAATTGCTGTTCTTCTGTGCTTCTGTAGGTTTTTTTTTTTTCTTTAAGTGGGAGAAATTGTAGATGTCAGAGATTTCCAACTTGGAATTACACAGATGAAACATCCTTCACATCAGTCCACAGGCTGATGTGAAGGATTTTTTCCACTGGTAAGAACTCTGTTTGTAGTAACAGTATGAGTGATAGGATGTGAATTCAGCTCCAGTATATAGTATATACTAGCCATTTCCCCTCCTCCTCTCCCAGATCATCAGCTCACTGCCATCGTGTTCCAGCTGTCCCTACCTGTTCCTACAGCCTGCCAACCTGTTCCCTGCTCCTGAAAACCAACCTTTGACCTTTTGTGCGTCTTGATCTTCTGCCTGTCTGACCTACCTGACCCGCTGTTCACACATTTTGCATAGACTTAAAGCTGCAGGCTTTCTCTCCTCCTCTCACAAGACTGAAGCTTGCAACACATAATTCACATATTCAACTCCAACTGGGCAGTTATTGTTTCCTGTTAAGGTTATACTGGTGCATGACAAAGCTGTTAATTTCCTGAGGAATGTAGTTTTCATGCGTTTCTCTTATTCGAGTTCCTTTAACTCATTAAAGTTATATCATAGCGAATCAGAAAGCCGTTGAATGTGATGGCTAGATCCTCCTCCATTTTGTTTAAAGTACTTAAGTAAGTGTGCAATGGAAAACAATTTACAGTATGCTCACGAAACAAACGTGATTGGTTGTCTCCATGTTGTTGGTCCGTTTGCATAAACTTGAGCCTTTCTCAGTTTCCACAGGTGGCGCCACTGGGCAACTTTCTAGTCTTGAGTCACAGTGGGTAGTGCCAGGATGTTATTCTGAGGTCCCGCTCACAACATTGCATCCTGTCGTACCTCCTTTGAGTCTCTACCCGCCAAACTGTTGCAGAACTGCAAGTCTGTTATTTGTCTCAGTAAAGTGCCCTTAACTTAACCAATCCTGTCTGTGTGTCTGTGTTTGTGTTCTCATCCTAGCTGATTCTTACCTAAATCTGTGAAAATACTATATGCATTAGGTAGCTCAACTCCCTCCTGTGCATATAGTGAAGTGTTGCATATAAAGTGAAACGGAACTGCTGACCACACTTTAATTGCTCTTTGCTCATTTTATTGCATGACAGCGACAAGCAAGTGATAGCAAAACGTTGTAAGGCCATATATTATATCCCATCAGAACATAATAGGTGCTTAACTTATAGACACAATAGTGGCAGAATCTGTAGAGACAAATACACAGAAGAAAATTATCAGCTTTCAAAAGTGATTATACTTTAAATTTCCCATATAAACATGCAGATGAATCTGTTCTCCTCTCTCTTTTTCTCCCTGTCTTTCTCTCTACTTTGTTATTGTCCCTTTTAGTATTCACAGGCTGATACTTGTCTTTCACAGAAGCAACAGAAGCTCCCCAAAGACACTCATGGTCCAACATGTCTCTGACTGGCCTGCACACTATTTTATTAAAGCAACCTTCCCCTGCATTAAATATTAATTGGCAAGAAAGAAGAAGAAGTTTCCATTGCCCATGAAAGGGATGGGTCAGGTTTTCATTCAGCAACTTCAAACCAAAAACATTATATGAGTAAATTTTGCTCAGACGGAATGAAGATTAATTTTTCTTTTGAAGGAATAACAAAAATATTTATAACTGAGGTGTGCTCCACAAGCCATTTGTGGGGAAGCTGTGTTTATTTAATCTGTGTAAACACAGTTAGAGTATCAAATGTGTGAACTTTAAAATTCATAAATGTTCAAATGATCAAAAGCTCAGGGCTTCAAATGATGAATCACCCACTAGCTGCATCTGCTAGGCTTTGTTCAGTTTCGCTGGTAAACAGAAGAGAGTGCCAGGCAAACATTGTCAAACAACTGTACTAAATTGGAACTTATAAGTCAAATGTTTTTACGTGGTAACTACTGTATGAATTATCTGAATTTGAAAGTGTATACAAACAATGTACAGTACCAGCTGTATTATTTTTGCTAGAAAAAGTAAAGGTGTCAGGCTTTGTGTATGAGCTATGTTTTTTGTTGCACATGCAACAAACAAGATTGTACTCGTGATTTCTTAAAAAAAACAAAAAACTGTGAAAGTAATACTGCATGAGACGATAGAAAATCAATTACACGTTAAATTGTTTTCTAAAGTTAAACATACTGATCACAACTAATTACAATCTGGAACTACAAATATTTTCCTATGAATTTCATTTGGACTCCCATGAATTTCATTTTGGGGTGTGTGCAATGCACCAATCTCCGTAAATAAATTTGAGAGAAAATCAATATGTGATGCAGAACACCATCGAGTCAGTCTTGAGGGTTTTTATTTCATACCATGCCTTACTAATCTGGTTTTGTTGTTGGTGTGTATTTTATAGTTAGACCATGCTACTGTGAGGCTGATACAGGCTTAATGACAGCACTTCGAGAAAGGCTGGAAAATAGCTATGAGAACGTGTGTGTGCATTTACCACTTACACAATATACCAGTACATTTGAAGACAGCTGGTAAAATATTACTGTACATTGTGCATAAATCCTCTAGTAATAAAAAAAGGTACTGACAATACATTTAACTTTAAAAACCAAAAAAGACCAAAAAAAACTGCTTAGATGTTTTACGCCACCTATGACTCACTTGAGACAATATCTATAACAGAGGACACATACAGTAGACTGAAGGCCTTAAGTAGGCCTTAAGGAAATAGTTCGACATTTTGGAAATACGCTTATTCACTTTCTCGCCAAGAGTTAGATAAGAGGAGCAATATCACTCTAATGTCTGAGATGATGCTGAGACGGTTAGCTTAGCATAAAGACTGGAAATAAGAACTAGACCCGCAGCCAACCTTATTTTTAGAGCCACAAAGTCTGCCGAGAGAGGAAGTCGGGGAGAATGATGGACAAATTGTCAGACTGTAGCACGGGAGACCACTGTTTGTCTCCTGTTTCCTATCAGAAGTCAAGATAGGTTTCTTTTAAGCATCACCACAATTTTTTATTTACTGTAACCATGACAACAAAGGTCCCTTAACCTTAACTGAGTAGTGGTTTCAACCCAAACCACCATGTTTCCCTGAACTAAACCGAGTCTTTTTTGTGCCTAAACCTAACCAAACTATAACCACAGCTGTGTAAGATCAGAAAAGTTGGTTTCAATTTACAGTCTAATTTGTTGTATGAATCAGGTACTAATAAAATAGTTACTGGTTCCTACTGATACTTAAATGTAGGTACAGTGATAATTAAAAGTAAAAAGGGAGAACAGCCACACATTATATTGTGCAAAGTGTTAAAAAGATTTATTTTTGAAACTTCTCTGTCACTCTGTGGACAGTGGCATTAGAAAATGCTTGTATGTGTTGTTTTGGAAGGCATGGACCAATTACATATTTCTTTGTTTAATTTGGAGGACACCTGGAGAGATTCATATTTACAGTACAGACATGGCAGATCTTCTCATCTAATGCTATACAAGAAAGAAAATATGTCAAACTATTCCTTTAAACAGACTTAACCCGTATCAGCAACAGTACCTAACTACACCATACCTGTTAGCGCTACAGTTTTTTTCAGACCCAAAAGCAGACAGACACAAAGAGATGGATGTGGATGGTGCATTTAATTAGAATAGGAATGGTAAAGATGGGGGGAGATGGCGGCAGGTGTTGGCAAGGGACAAGCAGGCTGACAAGTGAAATGAGTGGCGGAGACCGGCTGAAGCAGATGGCTGGCTGGTTGAAGAGTGGAAGGGCAGGATGGTTAGTTGAAGTGGTGTGGGCAGATGAGATGGCTTGGCAGGGTAGCAGTGCCTTGGGATCGTAGGCACTGGAGAAAAACTGTTAGCAGACAGCACAAAGAAAGACACAGAAAAACTCTAGTATGCATGATACTGAGTGGCCAAGAGAGTAGCTACCACTGGAGCTGACAGAACAATCTGGTGATGAGTGGAAGTAGAGCCTGTGTTCTTGTACTGCGAGGCAGTGAGATGATAGGAGACAGGTGCGGAAACAGGGAGAGCACAGAGAAACACAAGGAAAAGCTGGAGTCACAGCCAGAGCTGTCACAGGACACCCCCCTCAATGGGCGGCTCCTGGCACTCCACTAGGCTTGTCAGGATTCTCCCAGTATGTCACATATGAGGGAGGCATCCAGAATGTAACTGCAAGGGACGCAAGAACCCTCCTCCTGCTGTACCCCTCCCAGTCCATAATGCACTGAAACCCCTGGCTAACGGACGTCCAGAACAGCCGAACAATGAAAGTCATTGAGCCGGGGGATGGAGGGGGACTGGCTGGAGGGCACAAGGGACTGGATGATACAGACTTGAGCGGAGACATGTGAAAAGTTGGGTGGATTTTCATAGAAAAAGGAAGCTTTAATCTGAAAGCAGTGGGGCTTATGATTTTGTCAACCTCAAACGGCCCAATGTAACAGAGTGCCAAAGAATGTGCCTTCTGTCCGGGTTGGTAAGCTAGCACAGGGTTTCTGTGGCATGTAGCTCAGTGGGGGAGAGCAGACCATACGGCCCTCTAAATCTGGGGGCACTGAAATAGGTTGGCCTGTACAGATGGCACCACCATCTCATTCTCCTGTGCTGGGAAAAAGGGTGTTCAGTAGCCCAGTGAGACCATGAAGGGGGTGGTGCTGGTGAGGGAGTAGTGGGCATACACGATCCAAGGCACCTGTGCACTCCAGGAGGGCAGATGGCGAGCAGTGACAACGCAGAGCCACTTTGAGATCTTGGTTGGCCTGCTGCGTCTGCCCCTTCATCCTAGGGTGGTAACCAGAGGAGAGGCTGTCAGTGGCACCCAAAGTCCAGCAGAAGACCTTCCTGACTTGTGAGAACTGTCGGCTCCAGTCTGACATGAAGTCCTGAGGAATGCTGCAGAGCCGAAACACATGC
The DNA here is from genome assembly GCF_016859285.1 of Xiphias gladius. Taxonomy (NCBI): domain Eukaryota; kingdom Metazoa; phylum Chordata; class Actinopteri; order Istiophoriformes; family Xiphiidae; genus Xiphias; species Xiphias gladius. The sequence continues at coordinate 19,805,992 of NC_053400.1, read as the reverse complement.
AGGACTAGGAGATCTTTGAGCTTGAAAGCAACTTCGGGAGAAGGATGAAATGCACAGTCCTGGAGAAATGTTCTACAATGGTAAGAAAAGTAGTGTTACCTTCAGATGGGGGCAAGCCAGTTCACTGTGATGTAGGACCAGGGATGGTTGGGAATGGGTAGAGGGCACAGGAAGCCAGCCGGAGGTTGATTGGAGGCCTTGCTGTGGGCACAGACGGGCACAAATGCATGGGTGTCTTGGGACATGGAAGGTCACCGGAATTGTTTGATGAAGGCAAGGGTGTGGTTGAACCCAGGGTGACAGGTTGGTTTGGAGGAATGTCCCTACGTAGAACTTGGGAGCTAGCAGAGTCAGGCATAAACAGACAGTTAGGAGAGCCATTACCTTTGTCTGGATGTGGAAACCGGCTGAAGCAGATGGCCGGCTGGCTGAAGATTGGAAGGGCTGGATGGTTAGTTGAAGTGGTGTGGGCAGATGAGATGGCTTGGTGGAGCAGCAGGCACTTGGGATCCTAGGCACAGGAGAAAAACTGTTAGCAGACAGCACAAAGAAAGACACAGAAAAGCTCTAGTATGCATGATACTGAGTGGCCAAGAGAGTAGCTACCACTGGAGCTGACAGAACAATCTGGTGATGAGATGGAGAAGAGCTGGGGTTCCTTGTCCTGCGAGGCGATGAATTGACTGGAGACAGGTGCCGGGCAGAACCAGGAACCAGGTGAGGAAAGCCACGGCCACGACACACACACACACACACACACACACACACACACACACACACACACACACACACACACACACACACACACACACACACACAGGCAGTGGAGGTGAAGACATGAGAGTAACAGGGAGATAACAGGGAAACAAAAGGATAAGCTGAAGCCACAGCCGGAGCTGTGACATACATACCTTTACCAAACTTGAACACAGTTACAGTATACAGTATATGACCTTTAACCTCAGATTAATGAAATGACAAAAACAGCAGTAGCTCTGATAACTCACTATAGAAGGCTGGGAGGAGTAATTTTAAGAAAATTAGTACCCTTGTCTTACAGTCCCAGGATTTCTTAATCTCGTTGTTTTAGCTCAGTGTTATGGTTTTATTTAGTTAAATAGCGAGTATTGATTATTTGATGGAACAGTAAAGCAGGATGGAGCAAAGAGAAAGTTATATTTTTAAAAAAGTTAATGATTGCGATAAGCAGTAAAGACTGGACAGTGATGACTCTTCAAGGAAAGAGCCTGAAGATGATTCAGGCAAATGCTGGTGCAGGGATAATAATTTTGCATCAGTTTATCTTACATGCATGACCTGTTTTTTCCACTCTCCGTCTTTTTTCAACCAGTCTAGTCCATGATCCGCTCACTATCTCTGACAGGATATGACAAAATCATCCCAAATAGCACTGTTACCAGAGACAAAAATGAAATCCCTAATACATCAGCAGATTTGACCAATTAATTTGTATGAAGCATTGCCTCACTGTAGATAGCTGCAGCCTCTATAGGTAGTTTTTTCCAACAATAACCTCTATAGGCTCCCTCTCTCACAGCAGGAAAAGTGGGTTAGTGATCCAACTCTGTCATTTAGCTTGCACAGCAGTGGATCCATTTGAGTCAGTATACATTATGATTAACATGGTAACATTTATGTGGCCCAGATCCAAACAAAAATATGAAAAGCCAACCAGCTTTCCTGGAAACGTGGAAACTGTCAGACCACCTTTGTGCTCAATGAATATATATTTAGTCTATATCCAGAGTAAACTACCTGCTGTATCAAATAGCATTCGGTTTTAAATAGTAGAGTGTATTATTAATAATATTAGATACTTTTATATATATTACATTAATTCAGTTATTTTATATTCAAAAAATGACACCCACATTCAAATTCATGCAGGCCTGGCACAAGGTACATGTAGCACAAAATTTAAGAAGCATGAATCCAAAAATGTGTAGTACAGAGGTGTGAACAGGAAAACACAGTGAGACCAGCAAAACCATTACAAAATAAGCAATCTGGCAGTGATGAGCTAAAATGCTCTGTGGGTCTACGAATTCACTCATATATTTATGCAACTGGGTAAACCTCTTCTACTTTAAATTCCATTTGCTCTAAAATCTTACTTTTGCCTTTGTAATTCATTCACATCAAACCACATGGGACCTGAGTGTAAACTTTCTACTGAGTACCTGGAACTGCTGGAGAAGCTCAGCAGGAGGTGTTTTTCTCTCCATCTAAAAGTGGATGCCTGCATAGTAGTATTTTGTGCATTCTGTTTATGTGCTGTTCTTTACCCCAGACAATGCTGTTCTAATTTTTTTTCATTTAATACTGGTCCATATAGTAAGGGAACTGTTGGTTAGTTTATTTCAGATAAAAAAAATAATGTCTAGTTTGATTTGCCCTTTACATTAGCTTGTACTGTATATTTGATGAGCAATCTGGCAGGTTTTCAGTTCTACCGCAGAAGCTAATCACTAAATATAGCATATGTAAATGTAAATCATATGTAAATCTGCACATTTGTATTGTCTGCATAGCCTCCATCACAATGTGAAAACCTAAACTGTATAAATTGTACTAGTGGTTGCCATTGGTGGTTGGAGGATTTTCTAATTACAGACAGTAGTATAGAAAACTTGCTTACATAGTCTTTCTGAATGACTAAATGTGCAAAATGTCTCTATGTCTACATGCATGTGGTTTGGTTGTAGTGTTTTTGGTTTCTATTTGGCTATACATGGGAATTCAATGTTCAAAACACAAATTCACAACACAGTCCAGGGACATTAAAAAGAAAGAAACAAAAAATCTTCCAAAAGATGCTTTGTGGGCAGTTTTAAAGATTTCCAAAGCTGGTATGGATCAAATTCCGCATGACTGCTTGGTATTATATTTAGCTGCTATAGATGACATACAGTAGTTCTCCTGGGCCAGGATGTGGGACGTCTTAACTTACAAGTTTAGATTGTCATTCTGTGCTTTTCCCCTTGGTTTTATTGTTATTGTACTGTAAGACCACAGAGCATCTGTTTTTATTATTATATCACTTCTTATTGTGTTTTCATATCATTTTTTGCTTTGTTACTTTTTTTTAATCATATATTAAAGTGCAAACTATGAGCTCAGTGTTGCTTCAGACTTACTGATACTCAAAATCTTTTCAGCAAAGTATTTTAATTATTTTAACTATTTAAAAGAGGAATTTCAGTGGATTTGGGTCTGCTTAACTGAACTGTAGGATCAGAGTGACCTCTTGTGGATAAAACCTAAAATTATAATATGCAGGTGCTGGAAAATACGATACTATATTTTACTGTATATTACACTATATCAGTAAATACTGCTGTGATATTGAATAAACCACAATTTACCCAAGACACATACATTCTGACACCTTGACACCTCTGACTGGTTGAGATAATATTATACTGTAGGTTAAATTGCATGTATAATGCAGCAAAACCAACAATTACCAATGTACTGCCATTGTCAATAAGACCACTGCTCTGAAGCTGTTTCATATAGAACAGCAGAAGAAATCGGGTTCAGCTGGGGAGCCCTCAGGTGTAAAAGTACAAACATGTAAATGTCTAGCAGAGCATAACCAGAAAAGAGCATGTGTACACGCTTAACTTCCCCTGGATAAAAAAAACATGCAACAAAAACTATGCTTACATAGCAGAAACAGTCGCTCTGACTGCTGCTCTGCCCACCTCCTGTACAGATTTGCATTTGTATCTATACATTTTCTATATGAAAATAAACAATTGTATGTTTTTGTGTTGCTTCTTTCTTGCAGACTACATATTTTTTATCACTTGCTGTATTTGCTGTACAGAACAAAGTCAGCATTTACTCCTCACTAACCTTTAGTCATTAAAAAGTTTGCTGTAAAAAGTCCTGCTGTTCAGCCGACAAAACCAAACATGCGGGAACTTTATTCTAAATTCCAGTAGAAATTCCAGACTGTCCAAAGGCATCAACTATTTCAGGCTTAATTTAGGAAGAACGTCTAAAATTTTGCAATAGTCACCTAGAATATTTACATTTGATGGAATGCTGCAGCCATAAAAAAATTTCTTTACAAAACTGAATATTTTATGTAGTGTGAACATCATTCAGTGACAAGCTGGAACAAGATGAAAGGGAATATAACATACAGTATTGTGCAAAAGTTTTAGGAACTTTAAGTAAAGTGAGGATACTTTCAAAAATAATGCCATGAATTCCTTTTATTTATCAGTTGACTTCAAGTCCAGTACACAGAAAAAAACTTTAAAAAAATGAAAGTTAATATTTGCTGTGACCACCCTTTGCCTTAAAACAGCACCAGTTCTCCCATTACACTTGTGCAGTTTTTCAAGGTACTTAGCAGGAAGGTTGTTCCAAGCATCTTGGAGAACTTCCATCAGTTTTTCTGTGGATTCAGGCTGTCTCAGTGTCTGTTGTCTCTCCTGTCCCAGACTGACTCCATGATGTTGGGCTTTTTAGCATTTTTTTTTTTTGCATCTACAATATTACTCCCCAAGACCTGTGAACAAACTTTCATGTGTAAAATTGTTGGAGTTCCCCTTTAAAAGAAAAAAGGGGGGAAGTGCGTGTTAAATGGCTAATCAGAGAATATTATATTGATAATTATCATGTTGTCTTGGAAAATGATATTGATGATTATGAAGAAAAAGTGACCATTTCTGTTCGGGCCCTTTCATGGTCGGCTCTTTCACTGTAGTCTGTGGACTCAATGCTCTACGTGCACAACAGTTAAGAGATACTGACTACTAACTTGACACCACCACCACCTGTGCCTGGTAGTCAGATGGACATTGCAAAAGTATTTGATAGATTGATGTGAGTGTGGGTATCCACATAAAATGTCACTGATAAGACTGGCATATCCCTGCAAACCTGTTTCATGTAGGAATAAAACATTTAGTTTGGCAAAGAAAACTGTTGAGTAGCTCCAAGAAGACTTGGATGCACAGACATGTGAATGATTTATTGCTGTGCTGGAGTCTACCCTCTTCATAAGCAATAAATTTTTATTCAAATGGTATGATTTAGATATGTATTCTATGTGTTTGTTTGGTTTCACAGGCAAAGGTGGGATGATGTCGACAATCTAAATATATTCTATTTCGTTACATGATATCTTCGAGCGAGGTGACCTCATTTCATGACAAAAGTACCGCCATTTATAGATTTCAGGGAAAGCAATACATGGCCTTGGTGTCCTTCCATACCTTTAAACATACAATACAGAGGCCAGAGGAATGAATCTGTCGCTTGCTGGATACATCAAAGAACAACTATACATTCAGAAAACATATCTCACACATTAGGTTCAATTGAATTAAACTGCATAGTATTTACTTTCCAAATTGCTATTAGTAACATATATAGAACAGAACACAACAGGTACGACTAAACATTAAATAAATTGAAAGTATGATGAATGTAACCATTTGAAAATCAATGAGAACCCTAATATGTATAGAGGCAGCCTATTTAAAGCCAATACACTTATATATAGTTCAAAGAGATGAGTCATTTTTATGTGCATTACTTTGTTTGTGACATGGGGGTGACCCAAGTTAATGATTTGCGTGCAATTCTTCCCATCAATCCCTGTCAAGTCCTCTTGCACACCAGCAGCATACCATTACTGAGATGGCTCACATTGTGACCGCATGAGGTAATGAGAGCAACTCGGTTGAGTATACTACACGTGTACAAAAAATCTAGCTCAGTTGAAACCACAGGTGTTGCTGAGTGCTTTTTACGTGCAAGACGGAGAGGGTGGATAAAGACACAGGTCAGCATCAGCGATATGGCCCTACATGTACTCTACCCTCGACCAGCCTGAGCCAGGTATACTGGCCTGTTATAATAACCGTGCGCTCTTACATGGATTTCTGTGGAACAGTAAAAGGTGATGCTTCCTATTCACAGGGCAAACTCATGTACTTAGATCGTAAGTCTGACACTGGATTCAGCTATTGATTTATGCGATAATCACATATTCTGATGTTGGGGTAATATGGAACCACTGTGTCATTCCGCCATCAGTTAGGTAAGTTATGACCTGTTAATATGAGATTAAATGGGTTAATGCTACATTATAAAAATAACTAATGATTTGGGAGTTAAAACATTGATTAAAATGCAAAAAAAAACAAACCCAACACTACGGAAAAGTACATCCAATAACTTGAAAGTGTGCATATTTGCTAGAGGACACTTTAAATACAAAGCATATTGTGCAGGGAACCTTAATGACAGAAAGATATAGGTCCAACTGTGGCACCTATTCCTTCAGTCATGGCATAGCCATTCCTTTGCCACATTTAGAAAATGTCTTTCATGGTTACCTAATGCACCTTGTGACACTGTGGCAAGGTTATCCACAACCCATACATCATACAACTGCAATGCTACACATTCAAAAAGTTAACTGTATGTTTGGCAAAGCATGTTTTTTCTTCTTCAAATGTCTAGTCAACCAATCCTTACTGATATCATGTGTGAAAGTATAGATCGGTGTGCTGTTTAAATCTACTCTCATAAAGCATCATACAGCTGATTTCTTTTAGAAGAGAAAATACATAGAAATTCAAATATGGCTCCATTTTTAGTTATCAAAGGGGGAAAAAAATGGTAAAACAGACATTAATTTCAATGATGTGTTGGTTTAATTCAAATGTTAATCAGTTGTTCTTTATATTTCACAAAGACCAGATGCCTATGACAGCTCCATAGCTGATGCAAGATACAGTGGGACTTGGTCAACAACAGCAAATTTGGAAAGTGTGAGAGAAGTCTTAGATCTGTAGGAATTCAGTCAAGGAGCGGGTGCAGTCTCCTTACTCTATGAACATCCTACACTAAATAGAAGTGGCTATCTCTTTTGAGATCTTCTCTGGGTCAGCGTAACTATTAATCAGCAGTGGATTGGTCTTGCTGCTTCATTCCCTTAGGGCTGGCCCACTTGCACCTCTTCACGACCTTTAGATGCTTGCATGAGGTGAACCATAAAATAAATTGCATTGCTAATAAATTAAGCGTGACAGTCATTGCCATTTCAAGGAGTATATGTTTTCACTGCAGTCCCAATGCGTGAGACAATTAGAGATATTCTGACCAATAAAGAGATTTGTTTCACAGAGTGTTTCATAAGATACACATAAGCATCACAACAAAACTCTCATTATTCAGCATGAGGGGTGAAATGGAGCAAGTTCAAAAACAGTGTGACGAACAGGGCACTTTGCAGAGGTGTTGAAAGATGAGTTAGTAGTGAGTGGTGGTGGAGGTGGTGTCATGCAGATGCCTGTCCCCATCGATGCATTGGAAAAGTGACATCAACATCAACAGTGAAAATGGCTCATTGATGACCAGGGGAGGGCTATGCTGTATATAAAAGGGAGAACCTTTCTCGCACGAAAAGACTGATCAGCAAGTTTGACTTCTTTGCCTCACTGATACAGTACTATCTTAACAAAACCTGCCATACTTTTTCCTGGATATAAGGACAGAAAATCTGGTAAGAATGGCATGAAAGTGGGTCAGTATTTGAATTGAATTTGTACAACTGGATATGATCAAACACGCCACCAAGTATTATGTTTTGAAGCAATGAAATAAGTTTTATAATCACTGTTGTATTAAATTTGTTTCAGTTACTCAACATGTTTTCATTGAGGTACATGGAAACGTTGGTTCTGATAATCTTCCTCGCCAGTTTACACATAGAGGCTAAACCACTGAGGTAAATTCTGTTTTTAGTTTGTGTTTTCACATTGTGAGATATCCTCTGCACTCCCTGGAGTGAGAATACATAATAAATAATGAATAATTGTAATAAATAAGTCATCCATGATGGAGTTGTTCCTTGAGTTAACAGTGGTATTTTCTATTTCTACAGAAAGAGAACCATCAGTGAGGTACAACTAATGCATAATGTTCGGGAGCACAAACAGGTGGGAGAAAGACAGGACTGGCTTCAGGAGAAGTTAAAGGACATCATTGTTGCCAGCGCCAAACCACAATATGGACAATCAGGGAATATTAAAAGTCTTTTTCCAAATGATGTTCTTGGATCAAACATTTGGAAAAGCTGAAAACAACGTATTTGTTATCCCGTATCTCACCAAACAGTAGCCCCATGCAAAATTTGAGGAACTGACAGTGAAAAGGTTTTTTTCTAGCTGTTATTATTTTGTATGTTTTTCTTTTTTTAATGCTTATTTATTTATTTAATTGATTTTTTTATCTCTGTTTTTATTCATTATTTTATTCACGTTTTGTTGTTATGTTATTTTCTTTTTATTTATTTCTTGCTTGTATGTTAAATATTTAAATTATCTTTCATTTAATTAATTTGTTTACATTCTTCTCCAATGTCTACCAATAGGATTACAACTATCAAAGTCAATATGTAAGGCCATTATATGGAAGAAAGAGTAGGCCTACATACACGCTTTTTAAAAAGTTAAATATTACCTCTTGTTCTGACTACAGGTGTCAAAATTCACTATTTAAGGTATATGTTGTTTACTGTTTATTGTAATGTGCAAATAAGGACCAACTAAACAGCTAGTCTTACATGTACTGTTTGTATTGTTTCACTTGCACATCATAGACATCCTTTTGTGTAATTGCTTATAGGAATAATTGTTTGTATTCTCGTTTTGATTGGCATGATCTTTTTTGCTTGTACTTTGCTGGAGCATGTGTCAGATTGACGCCTTTTCTTCTGCTCCTGATTTCTGCCACAAATTTCCCTGGATTCTTTCTACAAAAGCTCTTCTAAAAATAATCTGTCTCAATTCCCTCACCTCACTTTTTGTTGATTATTATATAAATATCTCACCATTGTTCATCTCGAACACTGTTCCCCTCTTTGTTTTGCTGTGTCCGTTTCTGAGCTGGAACCCACAAAATCTCAACTGAGATGCTTATGGAGTCTAAAATTTCTGGATGATTTCCGTTATCCTGCCTTGCATCACATACAAATAACTCAATCACCTTAGCATATTACAAAATTTCATATCTAAATTAATAGACTGCGTTGGCATTGATGTAGCAGTAATTACAACTGTAGAACACTGTGTTCTCTCTTTTCGTCTGTAGTTTAGTTATCTTTAACATTTCTTCCACTTTACAAAATCTGTTACATTTCCATCTGGCTGTATCTATTAGAAAACTGTAATGCTTGATAAAACAGCTAAGGTCTGATGATGCAACAGCTGAAACAAATTGATTTCATAAATACCTACTTTTCTGTCCATCTCATATGCTAGTGATCGACTCTAGTCTTTTCTTGATTCCAGCTTGGTTGTCATAGATATGTTACTTGACGTCTATCAGAATTCTCTTGTAAATTAGCCCATTCAATTAATGATGTCCAGTGGTGGATGAAGTATTCAGATCCTTTCCTTAAGCAGAATTACCAATACCACACTGAAAAAATACTCCTTTACAAGTAAAAGTCCTGCATTGAAAAGGTTACTTAGTATTATCAGCATTAAAAGCAAAAGTACTCAGTGCAGTGAGTCTTATACTGTAATATATTACATCATTAGATTATTACCACTCATGCATTAATGTATAAGCAGCATTTTACTCTTGTAGTTGGCTGAGGTTGAGCTATTTTTTATATAGGGCTGAAACGGATAATTTTTTAAAATACGGATTAATCCGCAGATCTTTTTTTTTTTTTTTATCAGTCCATTAATTGTTTGGTTTGTAAAACATAATAGTGAGAAATACTTGCCAGAATTATCCAGAGCACAGAGTGACAACTTCAATTGTCTTGTTTTATCCAACCAACAGTCCAACAAATTCTCAGCTGCCATTTGGGATGCTGGCTCTATTAATTTATTCTCACTGTTTTGTGAGTGCCCATACTTTTATACGCCCATACGTACACTTTTTTGGTGGGTTATATACAAAGTCTGCAGTGTAGGAAAGTCACAATAGGTAGAATTTCTTCTGTTCAACTTTTAATTTTAATGTTACAGTGTCATAGTTAAATATGATATTCAGTGCCCAGAGAATGGGGCACAGAACCATCTCGGCATCAGATAGAGCCCACCTAGTCTACATAGTCCACACTGTTGCTTTATACCTTCCTGGGGAGGTTTGTCCTGCTCTGTCCCCCAGCACCCCATGGTTTCTGTCGCTCCGTTCTCGTGGGATGTCTTCAAAGGGATGTCCTGGCCTGTTTCATCCACCAAGCAAGCTTGACATGACTCAGCAACCTATTTACCAGATCTTTGCGGCACATTTGCATGGTTTTTGAATTTTCTCTTCAAAGGTTTCTTCCATTTCGTGGTGTTCATCCCATTTCATGGTGTTAAGGCTTCTGGGGAGTTTTTCCTTATCTTTTTATAGGTCTTGGGCTGAGCTGGGCACAGAAACATATGTGATATTGGGCTATGGCCTTACAAATAAACCTGATTTTCTATCGTTTTTAATCAGCTTATCTATATGACTATAGCATGACAGTAGTCTGAAACCATATTCCATACTTTTACTTTTTTTTTTTTCAAAGGATTATTTCACTGCCTGTGATCTTAACACAAACCATGGGATGGACAGACCATGAAAAGTGCGAAAGGAAGCTCATCCAGAGGGATTATATCAATGCGAGTTGATGCCTCTTTCGCACACATTCTGAGCCACTGTTACATTTATTTTTCTTGTTCCCAAAGTCAAATTTTGGTAAATCGCTGCTTGATTTACTTCTGATAATTCTTGCAATGATATCAGTGTTACCATAACGTGCCACTGAGATTTCACAATTTTCCAACATCTGAAGAGAAGGATTTATAGTTTGATTTAAACCTCTCAACTCAGTTTTCCACAAGGAATGCAAACATTACAACTGCTGAATCTTGTAACAAAAGGACTCTCAGCTTTATCTTTTTGTAACACTTGTTTACTCTGATGTGATTATATAATTTGTCCAGTTTATCATTGTTCTTTGTTTGTTTCGTTTTCTCCGCGGCTGTTAATATGTTAGGTTTTATTCCCTCATATGTTTATATTTTTATATAGCCTAATTTTGTATGTGCTTCATTGTTTAATAAAGTTTACCAAAAAAAAAAAAAAACATAGCTCATGCGATATCGCGATACCTGCCAGAGTGAGTCAACTCTCAATTCCATTATTACAGAAAATTAAGAATCGTCTACCAGCTGCTGAAAACAAATCAGTCAGCTTCAAAGCATATGAAAAACCCAGTTCACTTTCAAAGGCAAAGTTTATTTAAATTAGAGAGTTTAGCAGCAGTTATAATTAAAATACTTGTCTTCGTCATCACGTCAGGCCGTTAACGGTCGTCACGTTGAACGTCAGCTGGGTGAGTGTTTTGAAAGGAGATGGCTGGTTAGCTGGTGAGCGACTGGGATTACACTTCAGCGGAAACCGTAGCCAGCTAGGTAGCAATTTTTTTATATTTATGCCATATCTGCCTAGAATATGATGGGTTTTATGTCAGTACTGTTGGGATAACTCCACTAGCCACGCAGCTTTGTCAGAATATTACGTTAATAGCGTTGTAACGTACTGCTAGCAGTGCCAGCTAATGTTAGCTAGCTAGATATGCTAACACAGCGCACTAGCTAACATGATCGTAGGCTGACTCAGTCTGACAGCAACGATGTCAAGACTTTGTCCTGAGATGTGAGGCACTCACGTAGCCATTTAACGCCAACGATAATCCAGTTTCTTTTACATTTCGAGTCGACAGCCCACGTGAACTCGTTTACAAACTATTTTGTTAGAAGCTAGCCCGTGGTTTTCCATGGGTTGTTCGGGGGATCGAGCTGACTTGTTGATTTTCGCCATTAAACAGATTATGAACGGTGAAAGATCCAGACCGGACTCCCCCCTGTACGGGTGATGGCAGCACGTCTGCAATCATATGACAGCAACTCCAGTGACACCGAAAACTGGGAACGAAAAGCGACAAGCCGACCTCGCAAACTCTGCAAGCATTCGAGGTGAGCCAGCTGAAAATCTGTCAGACCTCTACATTTCATAGCGGCAATGTAGTGTCAGTCATCGTGATGTTGCGCTATAGATTAGTCACATGTTTGTTACTTCAATTTGAAATGATAGGATGGTATAAAGGAAAAAAAAACCCCACAAAAACTATTAGGTATTGCTCAAAGCTATTTCAAATATAGCAAACGATGAACATGCAGAATCTCTATGTGTATCATATTATTTATCCGTATGTTTTACATAGCTACTTTCTTGTATTAAGTTAATTTTAAAGCATCCAGTAGAAAACGTAGGAAAAGAAAGAGTAAGGCGATATACACTCAGTTGGCAGTTTATTAGGTACACCTAGGTAAAACTATTGAAGTCTAATACAACAGCTCGGCAATAAATCCTACCTTCATGAAGGTTATAATATTCAGTTTTTGTTGAAACTGTTTTAGAGAGGTGTTGATTGAACTTTATGGTCATTTTGGAGGCTGCAGTTTGTGGTGCTGTTGTATTGTATTGCATTATATGGACAGGTGTATATAGTATTGTGTCCACCACATTTATGTCAGTGAGGGTAGGCAAAGTAACAGAAACATCTCTCTTGATAATGCAATACAGTTCAATAGCACCACAAACTATATCCTCCAAAATTATCATCCAGTTGAATCAACAACTCTCTAAAACAATTTCAGTTAAAAACTCAACATTATAACCTTCATGAAGGTAGAATTTATTGCAGGAATGTTCTATTGGAAAACATTAGTTTTAACTGAGTGTTCCTAATATACTGCTAACTAAGTGTGTAAGACAATATTTATAGTATGACAATATGAATTTGTCAATGGTCAAAGATTTTGCCAAACAGTTTGTACCAAGGTAACTATCCCTTTGATATCACTGGTATTATGAGGCTGTTATGGGTTGTGTTACAGATCAACTAGCAGAATCATTTATGGCAATGTTTGATTTTGTAATATTCGTAAATCTGATGAATTTTCCAGAAATTCTTTTTTGGTAGTTTTATCTATATATTTCGGTTGCAAGTAACAATTATGTTCACCATTGCTTAATCCGCTGATTTTTTTTTTTGCTAATCCAGTACTTGTGTGGTCTGTAAAACCTCAGATAATAGTGAAAATTTAACAGTATAATTTCTCAGAGCCCAAGGGGATGTGTGCAGATAGCTTTTTTTTATTTGACCAAAAGTCTAAAACCCATAGATCAGTTTACTACAATGTAAGACTGGAAAAAGTGGCTAATGCTCTTTTTTTACACACCTCTAAATGCTGAGAATAGTTGTGTGTAAACCAGATGAAGATAAACAGTGTGACTGGGTGCCTGTGTGTCGTAACAACTTTACAACTGTAAAATGAAAATATCCTCTGGCCTTGAGGAAGAGAGAGGAATGTTAACTATGTTGTTTTGTAAAGCAGCAGTCAGGCCCGAGCATCTCGAGAGAAGGCAGAAAAGAGGAAGATGAGCATGCATGGTGCCAGTGGGGGCTGTGACCGCTCACGTGACCGCCGTCGCTCCAGCGATCGCTCCAGGGACTCCTCACACGAGAGAGAAGGCCAGCTTACCCCCTGCATTCGCAACGTCACCTCACCCACCCGCCAACACAACAGTGGTGAGTATGCATGGAAAGAATAGAGGGCTTATATGGATGTCATGTTAGAGGTCTGCAGCTCTTGGCAGCTACTGTTCAGAGCAGCTGACTGCATTTATCAACTCACAGCTCAAACCTGGGTTTATATCTCTGATGTTTTTGGCTGTGAATGGATCAAGTCAGCACAAATCCACCTGTTTGTGTTTAGACCAAGACAGCTTGTAGTTTGCCTGTCTGGATACAAGAAAAATGTTCTCAGTTGGGCCCTTTCCAGTCTGCTTGGTTTAGATCAGATATTACTAACCATCGGCCATTATTCAAATGGATGCCGAAGATAGTACCAGTGTTTCTCATAAATACAAGAACCTCCAAATCAAGCTGCAAAACAATAGAAAATGTTTGTCAATAGTTACTTGTTTCTGATGGGATGTCTGAAGTTAAAAGTCTGTCCGAAATCTGTCCTTTCCGAGTTAATGTTCTGTCTGTCTGTGTGTAGACCGTGAACGAGATGGTGGCCCATCATCCAGGCCCAGTAGTCCACGGCCTCAGAGAGTCTCTCCCAGCGGCTCCAGCAGCAGTGGGGTGGTGAGCAGTCGCAACAGCAGCCTGTCCAGTACGGAAGGCACCTTCAAAAGCTTGGGAGTTGGAGAAATGGTTTTTGTCTACGAGAATCCCAAGGAAGGAGGAGCGACTGCCTCTGTAGGGAACCGAAATATTAGGACCTCAGAAAGAGTCACACTCATTGTTGACAACACACGCTTTGTAGTAGATCCCTCCATTTTCACTGCACAACCCAATACCATGTTGGGCAGGTATGGTACACTTTTAGGATCACAATTTTTTGTCTTTACTCATTATAGCCACAATAATTCAAAGAATTTTACTAATCAGTAAAGTATGAAGTCAGTATATTTGCATATAAATGTAGATGTAATAAGTGTTATGGAAATTTTGGATTCCCTGTTTCTGTGATGCAGAAAATAAACCAAAGCTTCCTGATTTCAGAATGTTTGGATCTGGAAGAGAACATAATTTCACACGGCCCAATGAGAAGGGGGAGTACGAGGTGGCTGAGGGCATCAGCTCAACGGTTTTCCGAGCAATTCTGGTCAGTCTTTCTCTTTGTTTTATATATATATATATATATATATCAGCAATGCTTACAGTTTGATATATATATATATATATATATATATATATATATATATATATATATATATATATATATATATATATATACACACACACACACACACACACACACACACACACACACACACACACATCATAAACCAACTCTGTGTCACATACATAAAGTAATTAATGAGTTCTGCAAACCTGTATAGTTTAACCTGTGGAACTGTGGCAAAATGCTGTGCCAACAGCATACCGAGTTGTATTTATGGTTTTACATTGAAAGCTTTGAGCCTTTGTTAAGGGAAGGCACTTGATTTTTTTTTTTTTTAAATGTATATTTCATGTTATAGGTTAATGAAATAAAAATAAGTGTTTGAATTTACTGCCTCTATTGGGATATCTGTTTAATTGACAGGATTACTACAAATCTGGAATAATCCGTTGTCCTGATGGAATCTCCATCCCTGAGTTGCGGGAGGCGTGTGACTATCTATGCATCTCCTTCGACTACAGCACCATCAAATGCAGAGACCTTAGTGAGTATTTCCTCTGGGGTGCCAAAGTGGGTAGTGTTACACATTAAAAGTGACAGTTTGAGTGCGAGTGAACAAGAGAACAGCACGCGGCTGCCTTGTCATTTCAACCCTCTACAGCCTTACATAACATAACAGATGTCTTGCAGCTAATAAAGAACAAAATCATCAAACTGTAAGCATTGCTGATTATAGGTAGGAAGTTGTTTTTTTTTTTTTTGTGGCCTTTATGGGCAAGACCCACAAAAGGGTTTCCACAGTGCAAAATTACCTCAGCTATAAAGTCATGGATACAAATTAGGGATGAACAGCTACCCAAATTAACAAATTAACATTTTTTTTCAGTATATGAATCCAACACGTTTTCAGTGCATATTCCACTGAAAAATGGCTTTTCAAAGTCTCGCCTTATACCCATTATTACTAACATACAGTGACTGAACCCAGGGCCATAACATGTATTGCAGTTTTTGTCATCTTTCCTTCAGCTCTCACTCTAAAAAAGACCAATTGTGAAAAGATGTCTATAACTTGATGGTCAGTGATATAGATTGTCTCAGTTCCAATGGGTTTTCTGCAAAGTTTTAGTGACTGGTAGTGTTTTATATAGTTTTTGGCAATCAACTACCACACTATTGGCAAGCCAACTGCAGGGAATCGCAAATAACTGACAAGAAACACCATTGCTATGTTCATGTTTTTACTTCTTTTCTTTTTTTTTTGCATGAAGCTAGGCCCTTCTTGTTGACACTTCAATGCGTGTGTATTGAATGTTAACCCCCTCGGGTCACTCTAGTCACAGATGACTGAAAAAGCACTTGTCTGATACTTGAAATAGTATTTCTGTAACGGATTTATGTAGGGACTTACTTTAAAAACTCAATAATTTTTCCGTTACAACGAGCAGTCATTTGCACTTATTACCCTTACAGGGGCTTTGTAGTCCATCTTGGAAACTATTGTTATTTTTGGATATTTCCAAAAAAATAAAAATGAATGTTTAGGTGTGTTTTGTGTCCTTAGTCATTTATTATTTACAGTAAAAAAAAAAAAACTTACCTTCTAATGAATGAAATTGATAGCAACCATATTGACTCTGTCTCTACCAATTATAAGCTATTGAACTGTGCATAAAGAGCTGAGCCAGTGAGAGTAACAAAATGGCAGAACGCCAATTTACAAACTATGCTGTGTCCCAAAAAAATTAAAAAAAAAAAAAGTGCTAATACCACATAGTACCACATATTGCGCTTTAAAGCTACCCTAAACTACAGCAGGGGCAGTTCCTTCAACGCGACAGCCCTAGTCTGTATAGGAAGAGTGCCTGGAACTGTTATGGCTGCAATGTTCGGACATGGCTCATAGTGCATCTGAACACTCTCTGAACACTTTACATCACTACTTTATTGCAGTGTTACTTCTGCAAATGTTGCTGAAATGGATGCAAGGCTACTATCTTTGTTAACTCAAACACGCTTCACTTGCTGTCAGAGTAGACATCTGTTGAACTTCAGGCTTATATTGAATTATTTTTATGCAAAAATTTAAAAATTAAATTTTTTCTATACAGTTTAAAACCAGCTAGTTGTTTAAATGTAAGTGTCATCCAAGGTGACGTCAAACACATTAGTCAATAAAATATACAAATATAAAGGCCCCTCGCAAGTGAGCCATGTCTCCGTATTAGCATGGATCTGAGTCGGGTAAGATGAAGGCTACATTTACCTGAAGCCATGGCAGATGGCCTGTTTGCATTATCTCTGCCATCCCATTAGTCAGCGCCTGAGTGTTTTTTATTTTTTATTTTTTTTTATCTTTAATGCATTACATGATGGACAATTCTGAGTGCTGTCATAGCCTGTTTCACATCTTCTAACCAATGTTCTCAAACTCCTTTTGTTATCAGGTGCCCTGATGCATGAGCTTTCCAATGATGGAGCTCGGCGACAATTTGAGTTTTACCTTGAGGAAATGGTTCTGCCTTTGATGGTGGCCAGTGCTCAGAGTGGAGAGAGGGAATGTCACATTGTTGTCCTTACTGATGATGATGTGGTTGACTGGGATGAAGAATATCCACCTCAGATGGGAGAAGAGTATTCTCAGAGTGAGTGCACACTAATACAGAATAGAGACACACAGGTCTATGTATATACAAAACACAAATATGTGATAAACAAGGTTGTTTTTGTTTTTCTCTTTGCAGTCATCTACAGCACAAAACTGTACAGATTTTTCAAGTATATTGAGAACCGAGATGTTGCCAAGTCCGTTTTAAAGGAGAGAGGATTAAAAAAAATAAGACTGGGCATTGAAGGTAAGTTGAACTTTTAAGTGATAATGTTTTCTCAGAAGAGTTAGTTTTTAGTGAAATGCACAGTATTCAGACAATCCACTGTTTGGTTTCACTAATAGCAGGTGAATAATGTATCAGCAGAATACTCAAATCAAAGATTTGTTTGTTTGTTTGTTGACAGATTAGGAAGGTGAGGAAAACAGTTATCTTGCGTTAAAAACATCAGTTGGTGCTTTTTTGTGTGGCTAACCCAAATGAATAAAATGCACAATGATAACTAATAATGAAGTGGGTGACAGAATCTTGAAATTGACAGGATCAACAGCACAATAGTGAGGTCTATAGAAGTATTAAAGAAGTAACTTCAAATGGGTTCAGCATCTGACAAAAGGCACATGTAAAACAACTATCACAAAGCAGAGGATTATTATATATCACTGAGAACAGTATCTGCAAAATGACTGAATGTTAATCGAATTGTTTGAAATCCATTTTTCATGGCATGATTGATTGTAGCATGCAAGGGATGCTGGATTATAGTATAGACTGAAGTAGACAAAGCAACTGTGAAGGCATGAGACAAAATATATCCTATTTGACAATGCAAAATAATGTTGATACGACAAGCTTCTTCTCAATTTAATGAAGTGTGCCCACACTTAAAAAAGTTTCTCTGCTGCGTTCAATCAATTTAACATCTGGTTCGCTGAGACATCATCCATTTGTAACAAGATACTGGGTTCAGATGCCTGCTGTAGAAGATACGGATGTTCTGTGTTTAGGTTTCTATTTCTCTGTTCTGATACAGACTTGCTCTTTAATTAAAGGACTGCCTGAATGTTTTGTACACTGCTCTTCGCTTTATAAAAATACAGGGAGAAAGAACATTCACGAGATGCGAAACTCTAAACCTACCATGTACCATGGTACCATCTGAGAACCAGATCCAAAATAGAAACACCCATAGGGAGCTAACCCTCCTCATAATGGGACATATATATCAGAAAAATATCTAAGCAAGTGTTTGATCACTACATCTACCAGTTGCTGTGGTCTCCAACTGAGTTGTTGTTGTATTCTTCTTTGGAAAAAAACCCTAACATAAACTAAGCTAATGGTTTTGTCCTCTCTGTCCCTTCGACAGGTTACCCTACATATAAAGAGAAAGTCAAGAAACGACCAGGAGGTCGTCCAGAGGTCATTTACAACTATGTCCAGAGGCCCTTCATCCGCATGTCCTGGGAAAAGGAAGAGGGTAAAAGCCGCCATGTGGACTTCCAATGCGTTAAGTCCAAGTCCATCACCAACCTGGCAGCAGCAGCAGCAGACATCCCCCAGGACCAGCTGGTGGTGATGCACCCTGGCCCTCAAGTGGATGAACTAGACATCCTACCTAATCACCCACCTAGTGGGAATCACTACAGCAACAACTACAGCAACGAGCCTGACCCTGATGCACCTTCACCTGCTGTCTGATGACATACCGGTCCTCTTTCAATGCCTCTGCTCCTCTCCTACTCCTCTAGTCCTACTCCCAGCATGCTGCAGCATGGAGCGCCAGGGGCACCATAACCATATTGCCTTGACACCTCCTTTGCAGCCTTAGAGCCTCAAGAACCTGGTTGACTGTAGAAGACGAAATATGAGGGATATAAGACTGGTGAAAGGAAGAATTCACTATTATTTTCATTTTGTTTTTTACTTGACCAAAGGAATTTATTTTTCTGTTTGAAAAAAAAAAAAAAAATCAGTAAAACAGTTATTATTAACATTAATATTTACAATGTTGTTCCTTAATTTGATGAGTTTGGTTGAGCACTCTTGTGGTGTCACTTTTTTTCTCACAGGTTTTATTTCAGTGATAATTTGGATTCTGATTGTCTTGGGTGGCCTATCTGCTAAATGTGCTCTGGGGGGGAAGAATACAAGACTCGCTAATATGACTTTCTGGTCATGGAGAGAATCAGTTATCACCACTTAGTGTCATGATCTCCAGTTTAACTCCTCTCAGATGTCTTTGAATCTTGTAATGGGGTCTGTAGTCATTGGCTGGATCTGATATGTGATGTTATGCCTTTCCCGCGGCCAAGATATTAAGCAGAGCACAGGCTATTGTGGTCGGAATCTTTTTGTGCAAAGCTTGAAATTGTTGTTTAAAAATAAAATATAAAATCATGAAATAAAGACATCAAAGTAACATTTATTGTATATCTGATCAATGATTAATCCATGACAGTTTTCATAACAACCACACAGGATTGATCCCGGACATGATGAATGTGAGAGGAGCTGGGGCTAGTAGCTGAAGTCCATAAATGTAATATAAAAAAAAAAAAAAAAAAAAATCATCCTTAAGGGTTTTGTAAAATTGACCGGGAGAGGGCAAACCATGATGTACATTCAAGAGGAACATCTTACCCAAAATGGATCACAGTCTTTCAGTGGATCAAAGTGATACAGCATGACTGTTCTAACTGGCACTCTTCGTACAAGAGCCCAGTTCCAGTCTGCACTCTGGCGTAGCATTAAGCCATCTCCCTGTAGTAAACTCTAAAAAACTGGATTAAGCTGGGGTAGAGGAGATTTATCTAGCTATTCAATGTCTTCATCCCAAAGGTTCCCCTCTGCCCTGATACAAAGATAAAATGTGAGGTGAACTACATCTGTTTCTGACAGTTATCTCTTAGAACTGTTTCTTGTGTGTGCTTCCATGTGCCACTAAGGACATAATTTCAGACTACAGAATAATATCAAACAGCTGTCATCTCTAAACAAACAAAAAAATACAATTACGATTTACTTTAATTAAGGGTTATCTGCTTTATTCATTTATTGCCAGGCAACCACCAATAATCAGTCCAGATGGATTAAATGCTACAAACGCAGAAAGACAAGAATATATCAGAGAAATATACATCCTTACCCTAGTGTATCATAAACTGTAAATTAAGATTGATTACAGGCAAATAACTATATAGGGAATCGTACAGAGGATCCTCATGAGATCCTCTTGTTTTAAGAGTGAAGGGCTACTTATCCCTTAATCTTCCTAAAAAAGAAACTAAAGAAAACCAAACATTTTTCAAAATGAATGCACCTATTCCCTTCACACCTATTCAGTTAGTTCCAAAGTGGGGGTGTAGCAAAATACATTTGGAGGGGTTGAATGGTATGAACTGATAGGAATGTGATTAGTTTTGTAGTCATATTGGCAGATCAGTGGCTCTAGTTCTTGACAGAACAACAACAGTACATTTCAGAAAATTAAGCTGTAAGCAAATTCTGTTTGCTACGTACCACTGGGTGCTCTGACAGTTATCAATGAATTACTCTGATAGTGAATAAAACTTTAAACTGTGATGATTGCAAGTTGCAGTTCTGCATGCAAGTTCTGGAGTTATAAGGAGCATCTTTTTCTATGATTTCTTAATTAGCCGAAATGGCAGTGGCCCCTCACTTTGATTGTTATTTACCTTTTAATATGTTTTAGTGATATTGGCTTATTCATTGATTGAGAAATGAAATCTAAGCATTACAATTTGACACATGATTGAGAAGAAGTGGTTGTACATAAACATTAACATCAAGTTTACTCAAATGTATTGATATGAGCTGATATATGAAACCACACTTTGTTTTGAGGTTCTCACCTTTGATCTACAAAGACAAACTTCCCGTCAATAGCATGACGTGAAACAAACTCCATGGGCTTGACCCTGAAGTGATTCTGCACTGACTGAGAAACAGCGTGGGAATGCAACTGAACAACAGCAACCAGACACCATCTCAGTTGGGGACCAACTTTTTAGGTAACCGGTGCTATGAATGGTGCAAAACCTCTTACGAGAGGCTGTGAATAAAGGAAAGTGGTCAGATGTATTCTAAAATGACAAGTAATAATAATGTGTGAGCATCAGTTTTGATTAATCAACAGAACACTATATATTGGTTACAGGGATGCTGCAGGCACTAAGTAAGGGATGCTCCCATTTCTTTTCGAGCAGCTGGAGGAAATATCGTCATCGTCCCTATTTCGGTTACACTTCATCCTGCAGAAGCTTTCATTTCGATAATGATGAAAACTTAAAAACGTGATGATTCTCAGCCAGGTTTTGGAGTGATGAGGAGCATATTTTTTCCCATGATTTCTTAGCGGGTTAGGGACATCTATTTGTGGTGGATAATATCCTGGAAAGTTTAAGTCACACTGAGCAGCCAAACTTCAATAACTAACTTCCAGTTGTTTTTAGAACACCTGCATGCACCTGTCCCTTTCACCCCACATAGTATCTTCACCTCAAGAAGAGGCCTTCACCTCTCAGCCATCTATTTTGTTCACTCTGTCTCTGGCCTGAGTTTTTCAAGCTCAGTTGGCCACCTGATCTGTAAATATCTTGTATGACCCTCCTTACCTTGCACCTGTTCTATTTTGCATAACTGCTTATCTATATCATTCTTAGGCCTGAAATAAATACTGTCGACGCAACATTTTCTCCAGTCATCTGGTCATTTGCATGGTCTATTTGAGTAGATTAGGTTTCTTGTACTGTAATGATTCTGACTACAACAATTTGTAATACAGTAGCAATATTTTTTAGTTGCTGGAAAGAAATACAATAATACAATATGCTTATTTGCAAAAAGTACGGAGAGTCAATTAATTAAACTAATCTAATATTTCACTCTTCATTGACACCCGAATCCTCATTGTACCTCATTGATTGACTTCAAGTTAGTACGCATTCAGCTCTTATCATTATCATGTCACACGCACATACAATATATGTATAAACCGCTTGTAGAAAATGTCCATCGCTATTTAAACATTTACATTTTAATACAGTGTCCGTGTTCTTTGGCTTTCCTCTCCTCTGAAGGTGTGTCATCTATAATGATGACATACCAGGTATAGCCGACAGGCAGGAAACATAATCGATGAGAACACCAGTGTCTAGTAGATCTTGACCTCCCTCAGCTTGTCCTGAAGGAGTGGGCCCAGAGCCAACAGCATAAGCCTCCTCTGCAGAATCCAGCGCTTCAAAGAAATCCTCTTTAGGCTGAACTGATGTTGCGACCTCCGGTGTTGTTGAGTAGTTTTGTGCTCGGTTGTCTCTCTCCTTCTCCCAGCCCATATTCTCAACCTTTGCCAGCACCGGGTTTTTCATATCTGCAGAGACACAGATGACAGAGCCTCCTCAAACACTATCTGGCCCTCTGAGATCAGTGGAGACATCCATCCTTTTATCAGGTACAGGTTTTTCTGTGTTTTTTTTTTCTGGTTTACGGTGATATTTTTAAAGTAACCGATCTGCAATATTTTATCTCTCCCTTTTCTCATCTTGCACTTATTATATCAACTGTTAGATCTTGTTAAGCTCAAAAGTGTTCTATTTTAAATCTCCTGTTCCCCTCAGACCCTGATTCGCCACTTTTCAAATGCTCACTCTTGGGATGTACAGTATGTTGCTACATAATATCAAGTGGTAGTGACGTTGAATGAACGCATGTTAAAACAATGAATTTAAATGCTTTGTTAATTTTCGTCAGAAGCTTTTGGCCACTGCTTTAACTCCTCTGGAGACCCACATCAGCGGTTCGACACCACATACACTGTTAGGTAATCTATACCCATCAAGTAAACCAGAATAAATTCAGAGTCAGTGTCATTTAACATTGAGTAGCACTTTGACATACAATTCCCTGAACTTGAAATTCACGTTGCGCATCTGTTTGGTATTTTGGTGCCAAGGTCAGAGCGCACGCTGAGCAGGTGGGAGGTTCATTCAAATAAGGCAGCACAAAGCGAGCTGTTGGTATTTTGGTTGTTAATATGTCTTAGACTTTGCATTGAGGACAGATGTCTCAGAACTACGTCTGTCAATCTGCTGCCACTTTAGTGATTTTGTCAACAACAGCAAACTAAATACACGGAGCAAATGTCTAGCACTGATGGAATAATGCTTAAAATGTGAATAAAACAGTTAAAATAACCACCCCACAGCCCTGTGGAGGCATTTAAATCAGCATTAAAAGATTTATGTTTATCGTGTTTAAAGCAGGAGCGTTTGTAAACCAGTCTGCATTTATATGTAAATTAGTATAAGTGATTCTTCCAGTATCTGTTGTCATCAGCTGCTTAATACTGTATGAAAAGCCTCTTCAGTTCATTAAATCAGTTCAGAAATCCCTGCAGCCATCCGAAGGCAGCAGGACAAGGGTCAATAAATCTGCACCCTCTGATTTGAGAGGTGCCATTCGAGCACATTGCAGTTACGCATGACTGTCCACTGTGTTTAACTTCATTAAATCAGGTGCAAATGACACCAGCTGCAAAAAGTAACCCCATACAATACTACACACATCATACTGGTCCATTATGACTCCGTGTTCTGTTGTTTAAGTGGGAGATATCAGATTGCAGCGCCTCATCAATTCTGTGTGTCATTGTCTCCTTTCCGACTTTCTTTTTAGCAAAAGCATAATTTCATGTTTTATTCTTGAAATTCATTATGGTGCGAAACCCGTTGTGTTACATTTTGCAGTATGATGTGACAGTGTATGACGTGAGATACAGTAGAAAACTAGAAAATGCACTCAATAGTGTGCAGACCTCCACCAAGGCCAATGTCAAACAACATACATCAGACTTCTGAGGAAAAAATTTCTAATTCATAGTAAATGATCCGGATCTTCTCCAATATTGAATGGGTCCTCTCCTGGCCCGTGCCCCATCCCTCCATCAAGTTCAGTGCAAATCGGCACTTTTTGCATTATCCTGCTGACAAACAAACATCAAACAAACAAACATGGGTGATCACATAACCTCCTTGGCGGAGGTAATAAAACTGAAACAGTGTCGGATTTATGTCGTCATATAGATGGCTGATTTGATGCTTTGTTCAGATCGTGCTGTTCCACACCAACCAGACAACAATATCATTTTCTGAATAAGACTTGTTTGTTGTTCATTTGTTATCCTTAACAACTGTATAAAAGTAATTAGATGATGGTTACCTCTGGATCTCCAATAATTTCTTTGCAGCTCCTGCCCTGTACCACCAGGACGTCCAGGAACTGTTTGGAAGTCCAGCTTCCCTTCACCTGCAACACTACATGGCTGTAAGATACTTATGTGCCGCTTCGCTGTGGTGGTTGAGATTAAACACAGACAGGAATGGTCTGTCTCACTGTCATCTGGCATTAGTACATTGGCCATTGTGTGTGCTTCTACCAGTGCCACCTGAAGGACTGCTTAATCAAAAAAATGTGAAAAGATGAGGAAAGAGGCACGACCGAGTAACATGTCATAGCACCACCAGCAGGTCAAAGTTTTCACTTATCCTGTCAAATATCTCAATATCTACCTCATGAACTGGCACAAAATTTGGTAGATCTATCTATGGTTCCTAGACCATGTATCCTGCTTAAGTTAGTGATCCTCCCACTTTATTGAAATACTGTATGTTGACAATTATTGGATGGTTTGCTGTGAAATTTGGTGCAAACATTTATTGTCCAGGATAAATTGTAATAACCTTGACAAAATACTGTAATAGAAACTTGGATAGCAACCAATGCTTATTAAAAAAAGTACTACATAAAATTTAAATCTAGAAACAGCAAATAAAGAAAGGATGTCATAAATCATGGTGATACAACACAATATTATATTATAAGCTAAAAAAGGAAAGTTTTACTTACCTGACTACAGTATTGGTAGAGACAATGTACTCCACTTCTTTGGTCCAAGGGTTCATAAAACTGAACCAGCAGCTTCTTAGTGTGATGAATGAGCCATCTTTTGTTTGTAACTTGTAGCAGTTTGTATTGATCTTCTCTCTCATCTGTAGCACTTACAGCAGACAGCGACAGAGGGGGACAAGGGCAGATAATGGATGAACTGTCCACAGGTAAGATGAACTGCAGCACCATTTTCATCCATTGCTTCATTCTGCTACAGAAATGCCAGCAAACCACTGTAATTCCGCCAGAGCAGATTGGACTGCCACACACTAATCAACGTAATCACTTGACATGGACAGCAGTCCTTCCCTTTGGGAGAACCTCATAAATTGTAGATATGTGCAACAGTTAATCAAGTTTTGCATAGTCCCTTCTGTAAGATGCATACCTTGCCTGTGACATTCTGCTAAATGAGCAATGTCATCTTCATGAAAGTATTCATAAAATGATGTTCCCAGCGGTTCTTGAGGTAAATAAGACAAAATGGCAGTGGCCCTTAAAAAGAAAGAGAGCATATTCACTTTGATTGTTATTATCTTTGAAAATATTTGAGTGATATTGGATTATTCTTTGATTGAGAAATGAAATCTAAACATTACAATTTGACACATGATTGAGAAGAAGTGGTTGTACATAAACATTAACATCAAGTTTACTCAAATGTATTGATATGAGCTGATATATGAAACCACACTTTGTTGTAGAGGTTCTCACCTTTGATCAAAGACAAACTTCCCGTCAATAGCATGACGTGAAACAAACTCCATGTGCTTGACCCTGAAGTGATTCTGCACTGGCTGAGAAACAGTGTGGGAATGCAACCGACCAACAGCCACCAGACAGCTTAAGTTGTATCCATCATTGTCTGGCTCATCATTTTCCTCCAGATCCACCTCAGTTGGGGACCAACTTTTTAGGTAACCGGGGCTATGAATGGTGCAAAACCTCTTACGAAAGGCTGTGAATAAAGGAAAGTGGTCAGATGTATTCTAAAATGACAAGTAATAATAATGTGTGAGCATCAGTTTTGATTAATCAGCAGAACACTATATAGTGGTTACAGGGATGCTGCAGGCACTAAGTAAGGGAAGCTATCATTTTTTTTCGAGCAGCTGGAGGAAATATCATCATCTTCCCTATTTCGGTTACGCTTCATCATGCAGAAAAATGAGCGCCTCACCCCTGAACAAAGTCTTAAAGAACCTGGGCTGATGTCTGTCTTCAATAAAAGACCACCTGAAAAACAAAAATGTAAAAAAGGTAACAGTGGAGATGGCAGCCTGTAAATTATAGTGTAACTTTATTGTACTATACAACAGCAATAAAGTACGCACCGGTGCCAAAATTTAGGAAGGTAAAAAGACAAGACGTTAGAGGATAGGAGGATTACAATATTTTAAGAAGAGCAAATTACACTCTAAATCTGCTCTCTGGACTGCCTCAGACAGAGCCCAGAACTTTAACCCAACAGAGATGCTGTGGACTGAGCTCAGAGAGGCGTTTAAACCAGCCATCCTAAGAATATGGCTGAGCTGAAGCAGCTCAGGGTTCACTGACTTTTTCCAGCAGCACTGTGCACGTTTAATGGGTGTGTTCCATAAAGACACAAAAAAGATTAGAAGTGTTCGTGTGATATTATCTTGAGCACATTGTGTTTGTCTGAACTTGTGACTTAGATGAAGATCAGATCACATTTTAGGACCAACTCATGTAGAAAACTAGGTCATTCCATCGGGTTCACATACTTTTTCTCGCCACTGTATAAAGTATATCATTCCTTTTCCAGACAGACTTTAGTTGATATCTAGCCTGCATGTCTTACAAGGCACTCTTGCAATTTTTGTGGATTACTTTTGGCATCGATGATTCTCTATTGTGGAACAATGTATGTTGAGGACAGCTGCTCTTTGACCTTGGCAATGTCTTTCGGATGCAGGTACTCAAATAGGCTCTGGCCAGTCAGGTCCTTCTGGAGACAAATACAAAAAGTGCAGGGGGAAGAGTGAGAGTGCAAGGTGTGCTATTATTATCTAAAGCCGTATTACACATATCAGTATCCACAAAATGCCATTCAGTTTCAAAATGTACACTCGGAAAGCTAAATATGTGGCACACAGAAGTAAGATTTTGAACCGTTTTCATTTATCGCTTAACATTACAGAAATACTGAACAGCACCTACCTGGCTATAGTTTAGGATCTAGTATACTGATTCAGAAACAAACAGTATTTTCCCTTGATCACAGTCAGCAACAAACAAAAAGCCATCAGCTGCCGGTCGATAATAGGTGAGGGTCAGACGGAGAAGAGGACAGACCAAAGCCATGAGGGTTTTTAAGAGGTGATATCACAGATTGTAACTTCTAAATGATCAAATCTGAAAACCATGCAGTCAGAGCTGACCCAAGGCTCTTAGTGGCACCAAACAAGCTCGCATTTGTGGTCCCAATAAACTCTCACCCTTGATCAATTGATCTTCTGGGCTCTTATCTATGTCACTGTTAAGGGTGACAACAGGGTGAGCGGAACAATTCAGAAATATAGCCCAGCTTTCTTTTTACCTCCACAGTTTGATACGAATTCTGTATTACTTTAGTTGCCGTTCCTAACTGCCTGTTGTAATATAACGTTTCCTTGCTAATTCCTAAAACCCCCCCCAAATATCCTCTAAACCAGCATTCATTGATTTTTGGCCACTTGTGGGCAGTGGCTCAAGCCGTAAACAAAACACTGACATGTTATCACCTATACGTTGATAGGGTAAACATTAGCAGTCCTTTGGAGTCCTGTTTGTGTCCACCTGATAAATGGAAAATCTACTGCACTGGCACATCACAACAGAAACTAACTGGAATGTAATATACTGTGAAAATCTTCCCCAGAATTTCAATCAATGCTATCAATGCTACAACGATCAGGCATTATTCAGAGGGTTTTAAAAGGTGTTTATTAAAACCCAAGTATACAATTTAATCTTGTAGTTGGCAGTGAAGTGGGTGTTTGCTGCCATAGAGCTGTGTCTGAAGGCTTGAAGTATAATGCGATGTGATTGAATTGATAAAGACTTTAAAAGGGCTCAAAAATGCACTCTTAGTAATGTATACATTTTTCATTTGTTCATTCAGTCATTATTAAAAGTGGACTCTACAAAGGTAGACCTACCTTCAGTATTAAGTGTCTTAGCTCCTCCTCTGCTAAGAAAGCCGGTTTGTGATTAACTTCTGCGTAACGGTCGGCAGCAGAACCTGATTTTCAGAGACAGAATTTTAATGAGCTCTGAAAATATGAATTTGCCTTCATTCGTTTTTCACCATAAAATTCATCGTCCTCTTACCTTGTAACATCCTCATGTGTTGGGCTGCGTATTGCAAGACTGAGTTTGTCCAGTTTGCGTGATTTAGTTTTGCACATGGGCACTAATGATACCAGCTCATCTATGAAGCTGTTCATCTTATCCCTGCGTCTCTTCTCTATCTGACTGTGAGTCTTCCAGTAGCAGAAACAATAAAGAGATCATTGCCATTCTTGCTTCCACACTATCTATCATGGTGCACACAAATAGAAAAGCAGCTGTGGTTACCTGGCATTCTTAACGTAGCCCTGCTGGTCGTCACAGTCCGTATACAACAAGGGACTACTAAATAGGGTTCATATTAACTTGCACCTTTTAGACACTCAGATCAGCAGTAGTGCTGTACTTAAATGCACATTTCATCAAAATAAAATGAAAAAAATGGTGGACCTATGCACCAGAACCTATGACTAAAACATAGCTTCTTTAATTAATTTTGTTCTGACTATGTGTGTGTGATAATGTTTTTGTTTTTTTTCCGATTCTGTTGAATGAGACATAGCACAATTAAAATGTCAAATATTGAGAAAATTCCAGCCTATTTATGTGGGAAAAAAAGGCAAAGAAACACACTGGACAGGTACTGTAGTATACTGCAGGGTTAACGTCAGATAGACAGACAGATAGACAGACAGACACATTCATGTCCATGGGCAATTTAGAGTCATCAGTTCAAGTGATCTGAAAGTCTTTTGACTAGGGACAGTTAGAGCTGAGATGTAAACCCAGGATCACTTGCTGTACAAACGTGCATTATTTATTTTTTTGTCATACTTTATCACTAATCACTGGTCATTATTTAAAGAAATTTCTTGTATAGAAAATGTATCAAAAAGTAATTCATAGCAGTTTAATGTACTTCGTCTATGTTGAAATGTTGGAATGTTGTGTGTGTGTGTGTGTGTGTGTCTGTGTGTGTGGATGGACAGCAGATCTATAACTCAACACTCGAGAGTGTCAAGAAGATATTAGATATAAAATCTTAATTTCAAGGTATAATGACTTTGTTGGATCTCCTCAAGAGGTGTATATTTAATTCCAAGAATAAATAAAGATTTATTCAAGCTAGGAAATTTTGACGTCTGGACTGAATAAACCCACAGAAAGGAAATGAAAGCAACACATTTTATCAGCATGCAGGTGTAATGTCCAGTAGATACTGTGTGTAGGCTGACTTACAGGTATACAGTGGAGCCTCCTTTCCCTTTGCAAGACAAGTTGTTGCTGGTTGTGCCAGTGGAGCTGCTGATCAGGTTGGCTGATCGTGAGGACATAAACCTGCTCATCATAGATAAAATGTCCATACTCAAATCTGTCAGGTCCATGTGGAGCCAACTCATATAAGCACTGAAGGCACAGTGGGGTCCAAAAGTCTGAGACCACTGGGAAAGTGGACCCCACTGAATATCCAAAATACATAAATCACAGTCACCGGGTCATTAAACTTGTTAAAACTAATGAGCCCAAGAATGAAATTTAGATTTCAAACTATAATCAGCATGACAAACGATGGCTTTAACAGCTGGTACTTACAGTTTATGAGACTCAGAAGATTTCATAGAGGCAGAGGCTCTCCACACATCTCATTCACCTGCATGATAGTCACCACCACATCTGAACAAGGTAGCTAAGAATCAGATATGACTTATATAAGTGGAAACAGGACCTCAATCAAGATGTGGTAAAACCCTTTAAATTGAGTAATCTCAATTTCTGAGATTAAATAATCAACTCAAAATCAGCCTTGCATAAGGCATGATACGTATTATAATGACATTTGTTTGAAAAAAAACTGGATCTGATGCAACAGGGTCCTCGTCAGCTGCTGTTTGGTGGCTCAGGTAACAAGTTCCCCAAGTTTCAACTCTGCAAGCGGTTGCAAGGAAATTAATCTCAAAACTTGTTAAATATTGTTTTTAAAAATGCATTTTCAGATTTATCATAAAGGAATCAGAGAACAGAGAGAATGAACAAAGTCAGCCTTAAAAAAAAAAGCTGAACAGAATGAACAGATGGTAAGAGTAATCATACACCTGTTTTCACATTATCAAAGTCAGTAATGTGAGCTTTTTGTTGGCTCCCGGGATTAAAGCATAATTGTTTCCAATGTAACATCCTCATATTACTAAACATAATAATCCCTGTCTTTTTTAGTGCCACTACAGCACTTTAATTAGTCTGTGTTTCGACTTTGATTATTAGATAACAGCATCTCTGGTTTCATCAGATCAAACTGAGCTTAAACAATTTCTATAAGATATTCTTAATTTTATTAGTATGATTAGATTTTATGGTATTGCATCAGAGCTGAATTTGACACTAATCACTTAAAAATTCCTTCAATCAACCATTTTACTAGAGGGCTCGTGAGCTAAAGAAAACACAAGTAAACAGACACAACACGAGTAAATGAAGAAATCATCTTCAGCACTTTGACAACAAATAAATGCACCGTATGTCACAGAAAATTGAAAAGCACGTTCAGGTAATTGATGGCGCACGCAGCATAAAGAAGAACAGTGCAAATACAGAAAATACAAGCAGCTACAGAGAAGCTGCAAGTTGTTACAACACAACGGAATTAGCCAGAGGACATTAAAGATTGACGGAGTCTCAGCTAGCTATAATTGAAGAGGTTACTGGGATTGATACACTGTACCTTGTCCACCCACTGTTAAAAGACTCCTCTACTCTGCCTATTGATAAGAGACACAAGGCATGGTTTATTAAAATTGTATTGACTGGTGAGAAACAAATATCCCAGAATAATGACTAACCCTGCTCTACTTCCATTTGACTCTCGGAAATCGTTTCATAAATGGCCTTTGAGAAAAAAGAAGAAGAAGAAAACAGTCTCTCTTTGATAAGAATGAGGGTGGCTAATACTGCTAGACCCCAGTTAACTGGAAACCAATCATTATTATTTTTTGTAGCAGCAGTGGTAATAGTCGTAGGTCTGCTAGTCATAGTACTCGATGTGTTGTTGTTGTAGTTCTTTTACTGTGAGAAAGGAAAATGGAGAAAAGAGGTAGAACAAATATTTAGCGCGCTAATAGTCAACCTTACATAAGACAGAAAGTCAAGAAATCCAAAGTCTTGCCTTCCTTTTGTGTCATCACCACTTTTCACCACATACCGGCAGTAGAGTGCAACAATAAGCTGAAAAATCTCCACATTGGTACTCACATACTGAAAACTGAATTTATCCCACAGGTTCAAAATGTATCAGAAGTCTGTCTTTTTTTTAAACTCATCGGTCAAAGAATTTGAATAAATAACTGAAACCTGCCAAACTCATTCATCTGTAGTATAATATATTTAAGGTGCAAATTTAGGCCTCATCCGAACTGGGTTGTGCTACAGAAGATGCCAGAAATAATGCTGACAAGATGACCGTAAGTAGTTCACATTTGAGGGTGGTAGTTCAAGTGGACAGAGTTTGTAAGTTTGTCCTTTACTTTGCCTGTCTGCAGCTGAGAGTCAGATGTTTTTCATCCTAAATTCTCATGCAAAATATTATGGAACTATCAAATACATATCTTATATTGCTAGCTGCTGCACACACACACACACACACACACACACACACACACACACACACACACACACACACACACACACACACACACACACACACACATCTTTAATACTCCTCCATACTTTCGTCAAAAGTACAGTCCGCTCCCACCACAGACCCCTGCCTTTTGTTCTCATTTACACCAGCAACATCTGGTGTGTTTGCTCTCAGACTTGAGCATATGTCACAGGCACGGCTGAAGATGCATATAACCCTTTCTACAATTCTGTCATGTCGTGCACAGAGATTTATACACATTGCAACAATTCAGAAAATGCAATGGAGATTTAGTTACGTGTTCAAATGGGTGAAGCAAACAATTGGGAGTCACCTAATTTTGGAAACAAAGCAAAAGGCTGGATCTGGTGAGGAAGACCTTTGATGTGGCTGTAGCTGTAAGAACGTCCTCATCGACTGCACAGCTCTTAACAATCCTGCTTTGAAACAAAGTGCTGCAGTAAGATGACAGGCCCCATGTAACTGACACATGGATCAGAGGGATGTAATAATGTCCAGGGTCACTCCAGTTCATACAAACAGAGCACTGAGTTCAGGCCAGTACATTTTATTGCTGGTTACCCCCAGAAGCAAAGACCCCCCCCCCCCCCCTCCACTTCTGGAGAGACTCTGTGTAGTTTATTAACCACGGAAAAGCCATAACATTGATGATTTAGTCGATCAACAGATGAATCATGAGCAACTATTTGGATTGGGATCGTTTTAGTCATATTTCAAACAAAAACCAAGCTTCTCAGTTTAGAGGACTTGCTGCTTTTCTTTGTCTATGTGATAATAAACTGAATATCTTTAAGTTTTTTACCACTGGACAGACAAAATAAGACATCTGATAACATTGCATTAGACTTCAGGGAATTATAATTGGCTTTTTCTCTTATTTTCTGTTCTGATTATCTGACATTATGTATTGAGGTTGGAATATAACATCTGGGGTGGTAATAATGTTTAAGCCAAACTGTGTAGAAACTATTTTCTCATTTAGTTCATTCAGAACTTTAGAGAGTTGGATTTTCTAAATAGCCTCAAATAGCCTTGAATATATGCAATAGATTCAGAAGTGAGTTGTAAAAGTAATTGTTTAACTTTCTGGCTGTTTTCACCCCATTTTTTAACAGATGGGTGAGGACAGGCTCCGGTGTCTTCTAATTTAATATCATTCAGCCAGAGAGATGTGAACATGCAACATTATACCTTATTTGACTGAATCCAACCATCTGCTCTTTTTGTAGGATGGAGTTTCAGTGCACGACATATTGCCATGTGTGAAATCAAATGAAAAATGTGTGGCCTGTTACAATGCAGGATTCTCTGAATCCTGAAATAACCCTAAAAATAGTCATTTTTTTCTGTAATTAATCAAATGAATGCTGACAGGTCCTCCTTTATAATGTTATTATAATGTTACCTTACAACAAATTACGAGTACTAGTGCTGTTTTCTTTCATTCCACAGTTTGTGTTTCACGATTAAGAAGAATACGCTTCTGCTACATCAGTTGAGATTTGTTCAGCAGATCAAACCTACATAAGTGGAAATAACATGAGAGCAGAACAGTTAGATATGAGAAAACCGATCGGCCTTGAATGTTCACTTGGTTTGATGGCCTGTTGCGTTTCAGGAAAAATTCATAACATTTAAATGACACTTCTGCATAAACACTTGACCCCTCAGTGGCTGAGACGTATCCATCTGAGATGCAGCTTATGTAAGCAGCTTTATAGAACTTTATATATCTAATTCAGCTTTCCTGTCAGTTGACTGTAACCAAAACACTGCAAGAAACAATTTGTATTCTTGATAAAACACACACACACACACACACACACACACACACACACACACACACACACACACACACACACACACACACACACACACACACACACACACACAAGGAAACAAAAACATAGCAACACAATGTGAAACCAGAGACGAGGCAACAAAGCAAAAGGTCAAGTGTCGAAGTCAGACAAAAGTAATCTGAGACTAAATGTGCTAATGGGCAGGCTTATATCTGTTGACTGTACCATAGCATAACAATCATCAAATTAAAGGCTTGATACTGTATAATATAACTGTGTAAATGTGATTATATTGTTGACGTTTTAAACAATATTATGTGCATTTCAGCAGCATGGCATCAGTATGTCTGATAATTATTGCCTCAGTCTCACTTGGATAGATTTCTAAGAAATTAATTTCTACTCTTGATGGAGAGCTAAGGGCGGAAATTCATCAAGCACTTAAGGGCTGAGCTACAGTACATAAAATTAAGATACAGCATACTGTTGTTCTATATATAGATTTCAGTACTTTTTGCTGTTGCATTAACTTATATAAGGTGAATTGTAATGTCTGGTTTAAACTTCCAAACCTGCTTACAGCTGGTCAACTATTCCTTTGGTGCAAATTCTCTATCCAGCACGAAAAAGACTGATTGTTATCTTGAACCCAAATGCAGCCGCCCCATCTGTCAGGAGTGAGTCATGAGGAAAAAAAACTAAAAACTTAGAAGATAATTTTTGCCATATACAGGGCCATGCTGGGTTTGTGACATTTGGGTTTCATGGTGAAACTTAGCTCAAAGGGACTTTATCTGGCAACTTTGATCAGATGATGACTAAACTCTGTTATTGTCTGTCCAAGTTCATGCTGTGAAAACTCTGTGGCTGTTGAATTATAGAGACTGAATCACAAGGTTTATCTGATCAAAAAGTAGCCAAAACAAAATCTCATGACTAAATGTTCTTCTCCACATGCTTGTAGTCTTCTCGCTGTTTCCTTTTTTTATCATCTGACTCTGCTTGTTGTAATGTGATCATTTGTGTGTGCTCATTTAATGCGATAAATGTGATTCATCAGGATGATTATTAGAGAGCCTAACCTGCTGTGGTACAATCACAAGCTCCTTTTAATTTCTGCTCCTAGGTTAAAATGTGTCCTTTTGGCTCCCTTAAAATGTAGCAGGGTTTTCTCTCAGTGACCAAAGCAAGCCAGGGCTTTCTTACTGGTTAACCAGGCTATTACTGTCATTTCAGTTAAAGTTTTTGGTAATTTTAACAGACTATGGCTGCATTAAACGTTATTTTCATTCATTCATCTGATGATTACTTTCTTGATTAATTTAGTAATCTTTTTGTTTATAAAATGATTTTTAAGAATGCCCATCACGATTTCCAAGAGCCCAAAATGACGTCTTCAAATAGCTTGTTTTGTCCAACCAACAGTTCAAAACCCAGAGATACTTAATTTACTATCATATATATATATGACAAAGAAAGCTTAATGAATCAATTATCAAAATAGTTGCAACTCTTTAATGGTTTTTGTTAATGGTTTATCTGCTTTTGTTATTTCCAGAATCTATCATGCTTTCTCTCTTGAATGGAAAAAAATGGCTTGTTTAGTTTACTTGACCACAACATGACAAGATAGAGACAAATTCTACCTGATCAGTCTTATCATACTTATGGCCAAATTTTACGTCCATGTGAAAGTGTGTAAATATAACAGCAAGCCCTTAGGTTAATGACTTTTTTTTTTCTAAAGCAAAAAACAAAACTGCGTCTCTATTATTTCGTACAGTGTGAATAGAGGCTAGTATATGTAGGCTATGTCTTTTTGGTGTTTCTATTTAATTGTGTCCTTTATTAGTAAGCTGTAGCCTACCCCATGGCTCTACTTTATTTTGTTGTTTTATTTATTGTAATTTGACTGGTT
The DNA here is from genome assembly GCF_016859285.1 of Xiphias gladius. Classification (NCBI taxonomy): domain Eukaryota; kingdom Metazoa; phylum Chordata; class Actinopteri; order Istiophoriformes; family Xiphiidae; genus Xiphias; species Xiphias gladius. The sequence continues at coordinate 19,770,002 of NC_053400.1, read as the reverse complement.
TTATATGATCTGGACTTCATCTGCTGTTGCACACCTCTGTACGCGTGGCTTGAGTTTTCTAATAGAGACTGGTGAGGCAAAAAAACCAAAACCCCAAAACAAAACCAATCACGTGGAGTCTACCCAGGTGAGGCCAGGTGAAACCAACTGAGTGGGAATTATCAAACAGCTGGATGTGGTCGCTGTAGACAGGGACAGGACTCTGGAAATGATACTGTGAGGTGAACTGATCCCTTCAGAAACCAAATTTATAGAGTTAGCACCCTAATTTAAATGAAACAAGCTAGCTTTTTTTTTTTTTTTTCAGTGCTGCTAATGACGGCGTGTCCATCGGGTCTTAAAGAAAGGTTAGGGGAAAAAGGTGGCGGGAAGAGGTAAGGAGTTCTGCCAACCAACGAAAATCACCATCTTAGCGACAGCAGTGGTGTTTTTCATAACGGTGAGCTGTCTCTCTGTGGCTTGATGTGTGTATCTCACTCCTTGCTTTGTTCTCGGTGGTGTGATGTAGGTTATACTCTCTAATGCACCGTGTTTGTGTTGGAGCGGAAGCTGCTGTGTTCTGCCTACAGTGGCACAGTCGAAGGGATCTGATCTGTACCTTTTCTAGTAGAATAAAAGCTAAGCAGTAGTTTATGTATTTATATACGGAGCTATTTTCAGTCATCATTTTCCTGCAAAAATGCAAAACATTTGCTGGTTTCAGCTGCTCAGGTGTTGTGAGGATTTGCTGCTATTCTTTGTCATACAATATTAATACATTCGGGTTTTAGACTGTTGGTCAGAAAAAAAAAATCAAAATCGGCTCTAAGAAATTATCATGGGCATTTTCCTATATTTTCTTACATTTTATCGACAAAACAATTTACTTGAGAAACAAAATCTGCAAGTGAATCACTGATGAAAATAGTTTTGCATGCTTTAAGAGGATACATAAGAAACATGGGTAAGTCATGTATCTGTAATAGGAACATTGTTCATTTTTGATGCAAACTTAAATCAGCTGTGTAAATGAGAATTCAACAATATCAAGTTTACTATTTAAATATCATGTGGTTTGTTATTTACCACCATAACTTTGTTTGCAAAATGACACATAGTCCTACTTTATACCTTATTCCCTTACATGACTGACTGTGAACCTGCTAAAATGAACGCTTAGTTTCAGAGTTTATTCAACTGAGCCCTCTATAAAGTAAAAGCTGGCCCAAATTCATTAAATATTTCTCTTTATTTAAGTTTCTTCTTTCAGCACCTTTAGAGTCTGGCTTCCGTTATAATGTTTGGGTTCCCACAGATGTCCAGATGATTGGTTTCCACGACAACACTAAGAAAAGGCCCCACCTTTTATCCTATTAAGGAGGTTTGCACTTGAGTGTCAAGAGTGCTCTCCTGCCTGCACATATTGATCTGGCAGAAATTCCTTTTTCTTTATTTGCACACTGAGTAGAGCAGCCTTCAAACATTTCTTTAACGTTTGTCCTTGGCACGACAATCTCAGACCAAATTTTATTGTGATTTTATATTTATGCTTGTTAAAGTGATCCTACAAGGACATGGATCTTTGTCCTTTTTCCATATTCAAACAGAGAATAAGTAAGTAAGACATTGGCTGCTGTTCTGTATTCACACCTGTATATGGCCTAGGAGTGAGAATTCACCGAAGAGCGAAAGTAGAGTCCAGAGTAGAGTCCTAGAGTCAAAATCTGGATATGTGATCTTTAATGATATGGCTTTGATCAGAACCATCTCTGGAGTTACTTGCTGAGTGACCTAACAGTGTATTTTTGTAGCTGGTGTGGCTCCTAAGATTGAGTAAAATCATTTGTGTGCGTGTGATTTGGTTCTCTATCTTTGGAATAGTGTCCAGCATAAAACTCAACCTGGGAAAGGGTCGTGGTTGGAGTAAGGCAGGAGAGGGCTTTGGAAGAAAATTGTACTTTGAAGTTTAATCCACAGCAAGGCCCCATTTATCTCTCCCACATCCACATGTAGTCACTGTATTTGACTTTTTCTGTACTATAGAGGCCACTGACACAAGGTTTCAAAAATGACTGAAATATTGACATTATGCTCTAGCTCTTTAATTAAAGTACGTTGTTGGCTTAAAAAGCATTTCACTCAGAAGCATATTATAGGTACAAACATAAGTTAGTGACAGTTCGACAGTTCAGACCGAAAACAGCCCTGTGTCGAAACAACACAAGGGACTGTGTTGGTGGGAGTCTACTGTTTGAAATACTGGTGGGACGATTAAATACGATTCAGAATAGTCCGAAACAGAATCATGAGTTTGAATGCTTGTCAGACATGAAAACTCTGTACAACAGCTTATAATACTAGAAGACAGAATTTTAAAGCTCTGGGAAGTTATTACCAGGAATGTGTGCTGGCATGGATTTGACTGGCCTCGACGGATTAAGTTGCATCGTGTTCCAGCAAAAGTCGAGCCAGGTTCAACTTTTTTTGCTGCTGGATGACCCTGTATTTTTTTTTTTTTTTTCTTTTTTCTTTTGCTGGAACCCTCTGAGTCTGAACCTCCGCTGCAGTCCAATCAAATAAATGAGGGGCTGCATTTTTTTCATGTAGTGCCGTTGTCTCTGTGAGCGCAGCCTTAATTGAATCTCAATGGAAAAAGTCAAAAATTAGACTTTTTTTCTGAAATTTTACACAAGGGTCTTGGTACAAGAAGGTGTTTATTTTAGCATGTGGTCTGTTAATGGGAATGTTAATTGCTGCTCTTGGTGTGGCAAAGCGCTGAGACCTTACTGCATGCTCCCTCCTGACACCCTCTTCTATCTAAGTTCAGTCTTCAGTAGATTTAACAGGGTGTAAAAATCGGCCCAAACCATCAAGCACCATATCTTCCTCTAAAAACATTGGTCCATTGATTCAAATGCCTGAAACAACCTACGTCTATCTTTTGCCATAAAGTGTCTGATGTTGACATTGAAGATGGGTTTGCATCCCGTCAACAATTACAATGAGCAGTAAAAATTGAATTGATCCACATAAATAATCCAGACATTTTCACATTTTCTGTCATCGAGGTAACAAATTAATTTAATAGTGGATTTAATAAATGACAAGAGGCCTCGAGCCTCCCAGACCTGCAATATGCATTTTAGACGTGACAACACAGCTTTCAGGCCTCCTCTCCAAAGACAGAGAGTTTTTCTGTATGACTGAACTCTGCTGTGGGCTGCTGTCAATTGTTTCGAAATGCTAATCGGTGAGCCTGTTATTCAGGACCACGCCATGTGCGGAGCGCCTCACACCGCGGCATAATAATTGTCCCTTCTTCTTCTACTTCGCTGAGTCAGAGAGCACGCGCACAAAATAAATTCAAGGAAAAAAGTTTCACTTCACAACCATCAAAGTCAGTGGAAGAACTATTCTTTGACCATCCACCTCTCAGCAGTGCTCAAATGCTTTATAGTCACATGTAGACACAGTTGTTTTTCAGTTCTAGTTAATATATTATCACTATGATATTTAATGTAATGTTTTAACTTAAGCCTGACTTTGTAATTTTGCAAATAAATGTCAGAAGAGCATTTGGGCCAAATATACGGATTCCCTGTGTCTCTACCAATGGGCATTATCTTCACTACCAGATATAAGTTAATTGACTATCCATAGTGTATGGGTGAATATTGTGCTCTGCCCTGAGTGACGCCAAAGGTGCGGATGAGCAGATACATAATGAATGAATATTATGATAAACAAGACTAGGTCAAAACCTAGTGTACGGCTGAGCTGCCCTTTATCTGTTTGCTTCTCTCCCACTCTCTGTGCTCACATATGCAGTATTTTAATACAGCCAAATTCCCAAAAAACTGTTCTTATTTACATGTTTTTCTGTTTCTTTTGTCAGACAATGGAACAGGTATGAAATAGCGACTTAAAAGCAGCCCATCAAGACCGAATGCTAACCAGCAGTCACTTCCAAGCCATTTTGAAGATGCTGCTCTGCACTGCTAAAATCCTGATTTTATAACCGTAAAATCGTCCGATGAAATCACAATATACATAAGTTAAAGACAACAGCTGTGATGTGATTTCAACTGTTTTTATTTGCTATATTTACTTGTGAAATGATCACTCAGAGAGAACGTTAGAGGCTCATTCACGTCTGTGTCAGCTGCCGTGCGGTCAAGTGAATGAGACATGTAAAGAGGTGTGTCTGCGGAGGGAATGCCCGACATCGCACTTGCGCGACAATATTGGCAACTCTCTTCTACGAAAAGTAGCTAAGGTTTGTCCAGAAATTCGCTAGATTTGTTGCTAGGTGCTTATGTTAAGAAAGTCGCTAAAGGGGTCTGAAAAGTCGGTAAATCTAAACCTCCCTGATGATGTAATAGAAACCGCGACCAGTGGATCAAGTTTATCACTTGTTCATTCAGTCAGTCACGGACATTCGCATTTATATGGCTGGCCCTGCTGTTGCTGCCCAGCCCAAAACTTGAATATCTGAGATTATAACACGTAGTAATTCATTGTGATAGCTATGGAATAAAAACTGTTGGAGAGATGTCTAACACAAACTTGATTGTTGTAGTTTCTACAACAACCAATGAAAAAGTAGCATGTCTGTAATGATGGCTGATTTCCATTTATAGCTGCTTCAGTTTCAGGACGCTGGCATCGATTATGCTGTCTCACTGGCATGGCTTGCCAAACAGTGAGCCAGCATGCACAGTACCAGGACACCAAAGTGCATTACAACCATTATTAATGTTATTAACTACATCTATGCTTTTCCTGCTATGATTTGTCAAAAATGTCTGCTCTGAACAATGTATATTGCAGACGTTGCCTTTTGGTTTTTATTGGGTTTTTTTGCATGGGATATTTTTAGCAGATTTGGGACTGTATGTAATGTTTCAGAAACTGTTGGTGAGCAGTCAAGACAAAATAGTAATATCAATCTTCAAGCCTTTTCATCTACATTGTCGCAGATGGTTTTTTCTTCCAAATTTGTCAAAACCTACCCAAGGATATTTCACTCAACACTTACTCTATGTCCCCCTATTTAGCATGTATAAGCAGTATACATTTCATAAATGGTTTTTGCCACATTATGAAGTAGATGTATTTATTTATTGATATGCAGTATTTACAACTATACAACAATAAATTCTCCACTGGAGACATATTTTATATCGTTACAACTTTTACTGTATTGTCATTCGGTTGTTAATAAATAAATACAATGTAGTTGTAAACAGAAACAGTGATATCTGCTTTCAACTACATTATAATACATTTTTAAAAATGTATAAAAGGTTTATATACTTATAATTGCTAAATAGGGGGACTTGGAGTAAAGCTTTAGATTTTAAGCTCTTTCTTTGAAAGCCTTTGTCTTAACAATGTGAATACTAATGCGAATAAATATGCATATAACTTAAGCTAATATGTAATCTGAAGAACATTTTACATTTGTAAAGAACTGCTGCTGTCATATTTAATACTCACTGTATTTACCAGCTACAATGTATTAGAAACTTGCCCCATCCTTTTTTGATCCTATTCGAGCCTCAACTGTACACAGTTTGTGTGTGTGTTTGTTTTTCGAAAGGAGAAATTCTGTGACCCACAAAAGTACTGCAACATAATCCATTCCCATTGTATGTGAAACCAAAAATTCCCTTTAGGTTATGGGGGCGTGGGGGGTAACGACAATTGTTCTAGAGAAAAGACCTTGTGTTTGCCTTGAGCAGAATCCATTCACTTTTATGGAGAGGAAGATAATTCAGTGAATTTCAGAAACACCCATACATCTTCATGACTTTTCTGTAACTGATACACCAAGCACACCCATGTAACCCTCTGTAATGCACGATAAGAGAATGTCTCTGTGTTGTTGGTGTTAACTGAGCCAACATGCCTAAGCTGCAAAATACTTATAGCTATCCTTTCTTCCTGTATGGGTGTGGCACCATTTGCCACAGACCACCTTGTGAGATGTAATGTGGTGTTTCATTCCACTAAACCCAGAACCACTTAAATTAAAACTGAACATAGTGCCCCCAAGTGGCCACCAAGTGAAGCCAGGTAAAGAGCAATGGGAAGCCAACTGAGAACAGTTTGACCAGTGGGGAGTGTAACGAGAGCTGCTGCACCCACCAGTCAGACTTCTCTGCCTTTTTAGGTTCTCTTTGTAAAAGCTGCTTTATGTTAGCCATGCTAGCTGCATGGCTCTAGTGATGGCAATATTGGTCGGTCGGTGGGTTGGTCCACCATTGAGGTCCAGATTAAAATACCTCGACGGCTATTGGATTTCCAAGAATTTTTTGTACAGGCGTTCATGGTCCGTACAGGAAGACTCTTGATGACTTTGACTTTGTTGACCTTTTTCTTTAGGGCCTCCAGCAGTGCAGCATTTTAGAGTCGGAGTGAAATGTCTCAGCAACAACTTGATGCCACGACATTTGTTCCCATTAATTAATAACTATGTTTGATCCCCTGACTTTTCATTTAGCACCACCATCAGGTCACAATATATATATATATATATATGTAATATACGAATATATATTATATAATATGTATTATACCAATGTACTCATAACATTCCCATCAACCTCAGCTATACTTAGCATTTAATGTGAATTAGCAAATGTCAGCATGCTAACACACTAAACCGTGATGCTGAACACATTGTTTGGCGACTTTTAAGACCTTCCGAGCAACTTTTTTCAAAAAAGCAACTAGTGACATACTGAGCGACTTTTTGAGCAGATTTTAACTCCTTTCCCTTTGAGGAGAGTCACTAATATTTCTCAGTGAATGTGCTCCCTGGACTGACCGTGTTCACTGAGTTAGGGCAGCAACAAATTCAGTCGATCAATCAGCAGCCGGAGAGAAGCGTGAATGAGCTCTGAATGTGCCTGAATGACCAATCACTGATCCCTATTTTTTGTTCACATAAAATACTCATAAGTTTAAGGTAAATTTAACTTGACTATTTAAGTTTTTTGTTTTTTTTTCTCAAAATACAAAGTTTACTAGAGTGAGTACATTCCAGTGTTTGCATCTTCTCTATTCATGATACTTCCACAGTCTGTACAACAGCCTACGTAAAAAAGTGTTTGAAATTAAAGGTAGATTTATATGATGATAGCAGCTTAAAAAAGAATGATAGCTAATGATTAAGCTAGTTAGTCTGTTTCTTCTAATTTGACTTCTTTTTTTAAACCTTTATATTTTTTTTTAAATTTTGGATTATTGTTATACTATTAACATGATGAGGAAATGTTGCTAATTAACGTATTTGGCAAGTTTAAAAAATTTTGATTCTGAGCTTATCAGTAAAATGTTCATAGCCGATTTATTTTCCGCCAAAATATCTAATCTTGCAGTACAATATCCACCAGCAGTGACTACAGACTTATTAAACTTTTTATATGGTTATTTTTAGGAACTCACAACACTTATTTAGGATTAGGGAAAGATCATGGTTTGGTTTAATACTGAGAAAATCTGAAGTGGCTTGAGACGCAGTGCAGCAGAGTTTTTATTTATTAGTTAACTTCATACAAAGTGCAGTAAGCAGAAAAACACCTAAATCAAATCAACATTTGGTGTGACTACCCTTTGCTTTCAAAACAACACCAATTCTCCTTGTTACTCTTGTACGCAATTTTTTAAGGTACTCGGCAGGTAGGTTGATGGAGAACTTGCCACAGTTCAGGGCCACAGATCAGGACCCGGTGGGGGCCAGACCATCTGTTGCAGGACTGCTTGTTCTTCTTGTGACGGAAGATAATTCGTTGTGACTCTGGCTGCATGTGTGAGGTCATTGTCATGCTGCAGAATTAAATTAGGACAGATCAGACGTCACCCTAATGGTACTGCATGATTGATTAGAATATCAACATCTATAGTACCTAAAACATTTTATAGAACTGTATAAATATAATTTCAAGGAGACAGGGTTGCAAATTTGTTACATTGTGCCTCATGCCAGGAAAAAGGACCAAAGAAAGTGTCACCAGTGAAACATTAAGTTCTCATAGGAATTACAACACACAAGAGTAAAAGGCAGTGTCCAAAAGTCTGTCCTCTGTTATCTCACTCTGAGAAACATGGCCTCTCATCCAGGGGCAAAGCAAAATATTTATATTATTATTAATCTTTGCTTGAAGAGGTTTAAAAGTGTCTTTGTCTGCTGTGGAGAGATTAGACAGTGTCTGTGTGCCATGACTTATTGATTTATCTAAGTCGAGTGATGTTCAAAAAGGTGAATTATAGCCTGTCAAAAACAGATTCTTTGCAAATGACTTTTTGTGGCTTAGTCAGATGACTGTTGGGAATCTATGACACCAGTTATGATGTGGTTTGGTAAACAAAGAGCTGCATGAGACTGTCTTACACTCTCTGTCTCTCCACAAGTTGCAATTTAAGTGGGATTTATACTCCGTCCTAACTGCTTGTTGGATAGCTTCGGGAGCACCCTGCCCCCACACCTTCCCACATCTTGTGTCAGACCATTTCTGGATTGAACTTCTCTCTCTAGCTCTGTTTTTTTTTTTATTTCTTGCTTAACTATTTGTGGCACTTTGCATGGGCATAACCAAGTGCAACATTATGAATATCTTCCTGGAGAGAGGGTCTGAAAATATGTATCGTATCCCTGTTCTTAAATGATATCCGTCTTCCCCCCTGTCTGTGACAGCAGGCTTAAAACTCCACCTTGCAGTGTAGCCATTTGGAACAACCATAAACACATTTGATTTCCGACATTGTCAGACAACACGTCTTATGAAATAGTTCTGAGAGACCATAAACCAGCCCATAGCCCCTCTGAAGAAGGTTATTGGAGGGTAATGAGCCTGTTGGTGACAGATCTGGGCTACATCTGCTCCTACAGGAGGCGACAGGCCCTGAGTGGCTCAGAGAGAGGCTGTACAGTACCCCACAGGCAAGGTCCTGGGGTCAGCACCCAGCCTTACAAGATTAACACACCTGCCACCAGCACAATGAGGTCTAATGAGCGCACACTGGCGGCCCCAGTCTGTTAGCAGCAGGCCAAGTGCTTTCTGAGTGGCTCACACCTCAGCGCTGGTATTGAAGTCCTGGCTCTCGAGTCAATACCTTCATTAGTGACTTCATGGCGGATCACTCTCTGAAGCCGAACAAAGGCTGCCAGGAGCAGAGTGACACATTCCAGGGATTAGAGAGCTCTGTCAGGTTTGCCATTAAAAGAGGTTCTATTTTTTTTTTTTTCTTGAAATGCAAGGAATTTGCAGGAAAAATAATACTTTTCAGCGTAATTAATTTGACGAGCCAATTTTTCTTCCACTTAAGAGTTTGATGTAGTTCGAAGTGGTGCTGACATATTTCACCATTCCAGAGGCATTTTGGTGCTTAAGACACTGGGACAGTTATTAGTCGAAAGTTCACATAAAAACGGCACATAGTCCAAATGCCTGCAACGCTAGAGCTGAAGTGATCAGTCGATTAATAAGTCCATGTAAAGTTAATCAGCAACTAATTTGAGAATCAGTTAATCATTTAAGTCATTTTTGCAGTAGTCTCTGGGTTCAGCTTCACTATATCATACCTCATTCACCACATATTTTTAGCCACCTGTCCCTCATCAGTGTCTTGTGACTTATGAGACACCATAAATACTTGGTACATAAATAGACTATACTTAATGGATAAAAAGGTTTAGCAGTAAAATATGAATGACCATCCAGGATTACATCCAACATTTCAAAGTACTCTTTGCAAGATACCATATTTTCGCCCATCACAGGGCTCTGGGGTGATGGACTTGCATTGAACATCACACTGCACCTCGCTGTGTGTGTATTCTCAAAGTCAGAAATTGTTATACGCTTGAGACTTTTCGTGACCATCTGCTGTGAACACATTTGCATGTTAAATATAACCTGATAACTATGAATAACACTATTAGGTAATAGTTTGATTTACATGTTTACAAGGCTTGTAGTAAGATGATTTACCACCATTAGCTGTAATCTTAGGCTGTAACAGGATTGCTGTTTACTGCAAAACTTGAAATGATTACTTGATGTTTGCAATAAGCAGACTTTTGCCTTAATGAGGCTGTGATCGTATTATCAGGGTGTCTGCAGGTCTTGAAAAGTATTAGAAATCATTGAGGCCTCAAAGGCTATTAAAAAGTCTGAAATTTCATTCACAAAAATCTTTAATATTTTCTTTTGCCTTGAACTTAAATAAATTAATACTTTTTCATCAGTTAATCCATCTATCCATTATATGACGCTTCTCTAAGTCCAGGTTGCATTAGTTTAATTAATTATATAATTTTGAATCATTGTCGTATACTGCTGAGAAGTACATGATACAATGTATAATAATAATAATAATAATAATAATATAATATTCCAGGTCATATGATCCCTTCTGGGCTCCATCGTGTTCTCGTACATTGGCCACCATGATTGTGAAACAGGTATTAAATGTCAGTGTATGTGGCATTAAACGGTCTTAAAATTTCTTAAATTTAACCTGGTGAGCACTGCAGAAACCCTGATCAGTATTATTTATGTGATCCCACCACCTGCTGACATGTGAAAGTCTCCTCTGAGGGGGAAATTCTTCAGGATGTAATTTCTTCCTTTCGACGGAGTTGATGCATGCAAAGAGTCAGCTCTTTCTGGAGTTAACTACGGCGACATAATGATTTAGTGGCCGTGCAGAGACCTCTGGTCCCACCACAGGAAACCCTCTGGTCTGTCCATGAAGCGCCAGAGTCGGAGTCTTGCTGCTTAAAGTGCACTTCCTCTCTTGGCTCCTGCTTCCACACTGTTCACCTTCATGACCCCCCCCCCAGCGGAAAGAGTCAGATGGCAGCGATGCTTCAGTAACTTTAACCTCTGATAATATGACCTGTGAACCCTCTGATGACCCCCGAACAAAGACTGCGACATTTTCTTTATTAGGGCCTGACATGTTTTTGTTAGCGTGCATAGGGATGTGACTTGTACATGTTTCTCTGTGTGCCAGGAAGTTTTAATAAAGTAAAGAATCTTGGATATACTTTTGTGATAACAGAGACAAAGAGGCTATCAGACAGGCTGCAGGGAGCTCCGACAGCATACCAGAGAGAAACATTTTCAAACTTATTACGGACATTCCTGAAAAAACCTTTTGTCTCTTTAATCAAGCCAGCTCAGTGAAAGGCTTAAGAGAAGGACACTTTAGATTCCTGAAAGTCCTCAAGTGGCTCCGGAGCTCTGGGGACAGTCCACATAATCAAAACTTGACATTTGTGCAACCCCATTCAGCGATGTGGGAAACGCTGCGCACAGACTGCGCCCCTGAAACAAAAGGCAAGGAATGTGCTCCTGTTTTGCCCCGAGGATACTGTATGTAGTATTACAGTATAGCTTGTCACATGTGAGGTAAAGGGTTTGTACTATCAGGCCAAGTTAACTTATGTGGTGTAGGCAAATGAAAAGAGAGCCACATGTGAGTGTTGAGCACAGATGAGAGTGCTGCTGTGTGTGTGTGTGTGTGTGTGTGTGTGTGTGGGGAGGCAGGAAGGCTGCCATTCACATAGCATGTAATACAGTACTTCCCCTTGTTTGACACTGATGCTGCCCTAAATTCAGACAACAAAGACACTTAAAGTGGCTTGTATGTGCGTGAGTGTTCTCGTACTTCTATCGCTGTGAGGACCAATTTGAGTGCTATGCCTTGTGAGTGAGGACATTGATATGCCAGCGACGATGCTCCTCAGGCCTTCAAAGGATTGTTTGAGGGTTAAGACTTGTTTTTACAGTGGGTTTGAGGTAAACTTACGTTGGTTTAACATGAGGTTAAAGTTACGGGAATGCGTTATGTCAATGAGGGTCCCTACAAGAATAGAAGTGCTGTGCGGTGCTACTGCAAGAAGCCTCACATATTTGTGTTGATAGTAAAGTAAGCCCATAGCAGACTGGATGATTTTTTCTACTCTGTACTTTGGTTGTGAAAGCACAATTATTATAATCAAAACGCAGTCTGTCAGCTTTCTCAAATGCTCCTTGGCTTTTTTTCCTCTGTTAAGTCGGCATGAAGAAATTTCAGTCTCAGTGTAGTAAAATTGCTAGTTAAGAATGGTGTTTTTTAAAAAATTACAGTGTTTTTTTTTTCTACATGTTAGAAGGTGATGCTCCTCTTTTAGAGATCAAATTATTTCTTCTCATTTTTTCCCCCTTACTTTTATTGCTTCACAGTCTCTCTGAACATTGTTCTCTTTCTGCCCATCTGCCAAATCTACATGTGTGAGGAGATGAGTTGATCTGAGTACCTTCAGTTATCACAGTGCTCTCATGGCAGTAAGCCTGAGCAGCAGTACATTGGTGCAGGCCGTGGTGGGATACAATTTTGCCCTGAGTTCTGCAAATCAGTTGGGATACATGCGCCATTACATAACTGGTAAAGTCTGGTGATGCTGCCTGCAGCCTGAAAGGAATACCTGCTGACACTAGGGAGGGCTGAAAAAAAACACTCAATCAAAACTACAACTTTGTTTTCTGTTAACATTTTTATTTACAGTTAATATACTCCTAAAATATGCCATATTTAATATCAAAGATAAGATAGTAAAGGTCATAGCTATGTCTAGTAAAGATGCAAATACTACATTATAGATCTTAATGTAGCAGGTATATTATCATTATAATGCAAAGCACAATAACCACTTTCACCGTAATTTGCTATTTTTTCTCGATTAATGTAATTTATATAAATGCAGGAAAGAAACAGCATAGCCCTTGGTGCCTTTTTTCAAAAACAGTGGGACACAAAAGGAATGTAAACGTTTTCGTCTACAGATTCTCATGGGGCCTTCCTCTTCAGTAAACCACATTCATCTGCAACATCAGTACAAGGTTGTTTGATAGTTGGCACAACTGTGCTGCACCATTTGCTAGTGTTTGTTTGTTAGTATCTCAAATCATGTTGGAGATCATATGAGCTCCCTCATGCACATAAAACCTGTGTTGAGGCTTCTATGATCAGACTGAGGTCAGTAACACCATCATCCATAGGACAGTAAAACGGGAGCAGGGTGCAGCAAAAAAAAAAAAAACTTCACCCTGACATTAGGTGGTTACAAACTGCTGACAGGATGGAGAGATGTGCCTGGCCTTGGAGGCAGTATTGTACTTCCTGCTGTGTGGAGCCTTGGAGTTTCTCTGGGTCACTTCTGCTGCTCTGGCAGTAGAATAACACAGTAGGTTGTTGAGTCTGCAAGTGAGGGAGAGTACAGTATCTGTGTCCTTTTTTGAACAACGACACACACACAAGAACACACGTCGAAGGAGGAGGCTGCGGAGCACTCTACAGAGTCCACCTGCCATAAACAATGCATGAGAAAATGTCCACACTTGCATTAAGAAAGTCTAGTCCATGAAATTTGTGAGCTTTGTACTTGCAGAGGACCCTTCTTACTATTTCAGAGCTAGAAAAACTGGAGAACAAAAACAGTTTCAATATGAAGGGAGAAACTGTTGCGTGTAAACTGATCATATGTGTATATTGTCCTTGGACAGCAATTATTCTCGACCATCATCAGGGTTTATGGTTATTAATCTTATTGCTGTGGTGAATCCTAATGACTGTAGCTGTTACCTTTAACAACAGTTTGCATTACATTTGACCGTCCCCGTCCGGAATAAAGCTGAATGTTACATGCGTCTTCTTTTCATTGAGAGGAACATAGACTACATGTATGTCCGTGGCCCTAGAAAATCTCTATGATCAATGGTAGAGTTGAAAAAATAAGTCGATGAGCAGAAAATAACTGTCATGACACATTACTGATACATTTTCTGCATTAAACGATTAACAGTGAATGAAAATAATCAGTAGTTGCAGACCTGCCCCTTGAAGTGTTCAGGGCCTCTGAGCCACTAGGAGGCTCCTGAATCGTAGTGAGGTGTTGATGTGTCCAAAACTCACATCCCTCAACCTCTTCCTCATCAGAAACATCTTGTCTTCACTCAGATCATTTTTCTTTTTTGTATCTTTTTTGTATCCTTTTTGTAAAAAAGGTATATCCAAGACCTCAGCTGCAAGACAGAAACAACTTAGTGCACGCAGACAGAGCCTCTGAAAATCGGCAGCTGTAGATACATTAGTTAACACGAGCAGCCCGGAGCATGTTCTCGAAGCAGTTCTCTGCTGCACTGCACACTAAAGCTGTTCCGTTTTTTTTTTCTTTTTTTTTTCTCTTAATCACAAAAAACCTAGCAAGGCTCCAGTTCCTTGCCAAAGGTTACCCGTCTGGACTGTTGTCATGGCATTTCAATACCTTTTAGTTTGAATAGCATACAAAGAGCTTTCCCTCACTAAAGGACACAATATGTCCTTTCACCCATAGTTTAAGACTTAAATACCCGTATCCATTAAGATGGATGCAAACTGTTAGGGCAGGGATTTATCTAAGACTCTCATACATATGATTTTGCCATCAAATTGGGGCATATAACATAGTATAACAAAGGATTCGAAAGCAAAAAACATGCAGGGAGGAAAAGGCAAGCACATTAATGTTATTAGAATTAGTTTTGACATAGTTTGCCCTATACTATGAATTATATCTAACATTCACATTTTAACGTTTTCAGCAGGATTTTATTTTACTGCCATGCCTGAGGAGTGGTCAGTCTCATAATCTGCACTCTGCTTTATATTTTGATTTTCATTCTAAAATGTACAAAATTGTAAAAAGTTTTAAAGTATAAAACATCTTAACAGAGCACAAAAATCCACTATTGTTTTTTTTTTTTTGTTTGTTTGCTTTTTTGCTCAAATTTTGTTCTCAGCTTCTGCATCTGTTTCCTTTTTAAGCGTTAAAACATAAAAAAACAAAAAAAAAAGTTTTGTTTCACTAGCTCATATGTGGGAACTCAAGGCACATGTCAAATACTGCACAATCATAGTGATTATTAGAAGTTTTCTAACAACTATTAAAAGTGATAGACAGAAAATCACTGAAAGAGTAAAGTACTCAGAGTCTGAGCAAAACGTCATTATGATAATAAACATTTCCTTCTGTAACACGGTACATTGGGAACTCAGGCTTTACACCAAATGATCCTCCAATATTCATTTTCTTTGCCACTATGTCACTCAGTCACTGTATATGCTGATAAACCACTATGTTCATCTTTTGTCTTCCTGTGGTTTTGAATGATTCAATACACCTATTAAGTAGGTATACAACTCCGATGACGGGTAGTAATGTATACTTTTGTCACTGTGTATTCAGTTATATAGCTGCACCTGGGCAGGTTTATCAAGGGAGGAAACTCAATACGGTTTCAACTTTGTTTCAATCTATGACGCTTTTTCTAACAGTAAATAAATTCAGGATTGATTCTCTCACTCAGCTTCAGGTGGTAGGTGGTGTTCAGTGGCTGCAGAGGACAGCAGGGATGTCATCTACACCCGTACTGTATATAAACGGAGCACAAGTGTATATGTTACAAGGCCTTGGACGACGTTTCAGGGCAACAAATCAAACTCAGAAGTTTATCTGTGAGGTTTAGCAGCATTATAAAAGAAAAAGTGAGTCCACCACGTTCCATGCTACGAAGCTGAAATCACACTGAACTTTTTTTTTCTTTTTTTTCTGACAAGATGTCGGTTTCTGACTAGTTTATAGTTACTTAGACTTGTTTCTGTAAAACTTAGGAGCAAATGTTTGGTACACAGTAACACTGGAGCCCGAAGTATGTGTAGGCTAATAAATTTTCATACAATATGAAAAGAAACACTGCCAGACATATTCGCTGGACCACAGTATCATTTCCATAGTGACTGTTGAAGAATGCTGAAGCCTCAAAAGGGCTTTCAGTTATCTGCAAATACAGAGAGGCTTGTTTTTTTTTTTTTTTTTAATGAAAGGCTGGCAAATAACGTTTGGAGGCTGTGTGCTGCTGTCTCAAAACTTTGATACTTTGATTCATGTAAAAAACCTTGAAGAGGTTCAGCTGTTCAAAAGCAGCCGCTGTGGATTAAGACCCATTAACCGAGTGGGGGACAAAAGCTGCTGCTCATGCCTGCGTGCGAGACGTCACTTCTTATCATCTGTGACAGAAAGGTCATTTCTGCTTAGTGAGTCGTCCAGGATGTAGAGCAGACCTCCTATATGAGCTGTGTGCCTCTGTTTTGACTTCAGATATTATTATGACGTTGCGACTCGCAGCGAAGAGGTCTCTCCTTTATCGCTTGGTGTCTGGGTCACAGTGAGAACTGAGATGTTGACGAGCCGCAGAATAATCCCAACCACATGTGACTTTGTGTTTTGGCCGTGTCAACCCTGCTGTCCCTGAGGTGTGAGGTTGAGGAAAGGATCTGCTTTTGACCACCGAGGGACTCGACATATTTCATAGTTTGATCACATTTCATCTCTTAACTGGCAGCCTGCCGTCCTGAATCAGACATTCACAAGAGAATAGAGGAACACATGAACTCAAGCTTCAAAAACAGTGTTTTTTTTTATTTATGTCAAAACAACATCTTTCTTGGTGAGAAACACTTATTATCCCAACAAAAAACAACTATTTGTTCTTCAGCTGGTTTAAGAAGGATGTTATAAAAAATGAGGGGTTATATGGGGATTATTATGATGCCATACAAATATTAAAAAAACACCATGAAGTATTCCACTGCCATGTATTGGGAAATGTTATACTGAATTTTCGTTTATTTCAGAGTAAATATGATCCCTGAGTCTGCAGAAGTTCTTCTTGTTTTCTGGTGAAAAAATGTCACAGATAAAACAGACCTCCCTGGCAAAATCCTAAACCAGTGACTCCCACACCGGGTGGCTGTCTGAGTCCTGGCTGTGCAGAGAACTTAAGCCAGTGTCTGAGTCGTCGTCGTTCCCGCTGCGAGCTTTTGACAGACCCCTCGCCTGCTCCACCCACTCGCTTTTCCTCTCCAAAGTGCTCATCATGCCCGTCTTATCATCTGTCCCGTGGCTACATTTCTCCCCACTGGCTGTCCCTCGCTCTATGTCCAAAGTGTTCACTTTCTCCAGCAAATCCCTCATCTCCTTCTCCCTCGCCCCGCAAATCTCCTGGGTCAGCTCCAAATCGCTCCTAATAGCTTCTAAATCCCCGTTGAGGCGCAGGCCGATGTACAAACTCACATCTAGCTGCGTTTTGATCCTGCCTTCTTCCAAACGCAGCTCGCTCTCCGATGCTGCGTCTGCCTGGGCGCTGGGGGCCCACCGTGCGCCCTCGCCGGGTTCCGTGCCTTTGCTCAGCAGCTCCTCTTTCCTCCGCTGCATCCAGCGGTGGTTCAGCTCCTCCTGGATCTGCACAGTGATGGTGTCTATAAGAGCTTCCTGCCCCCACAGCTCCTCTTGTAGTCTGACCACCTCCTCGCACTGCCGGGCGTACTCTTGAAACTCGGCAAGAGTCGCAGCTGAACACAGCCGGTCTTCGTCTCGGCTGGAAGCTGCAGCATCCTCCACCAAATACGTGTCCTGAACGTAATTGATCCCGTGCCTTTGGATTCTGTCAAAATGCACCTTCGCCTCGCACCTTTCGATCTCTGCGTCCAGCTCTTCAACCCTCTGAATCTGCTGGCGGATGGTGTGATCCTGAGAAACCACCAGATGCACCAAAGTTTCCATCTTCTCCGCAGAGGACGCGTCTCTGTGCGCCGCCTGCGCCCTCTTCTTATTGATCTTCTCCAACTTCCTGAAAGCTTTCCTGACAATCCGGCGCTGCTTTTCGGGCGAGATGCTCCCCGTGGGAGACCGCGCGGTGCCCTTTGTAACGCAGGGGCTCTGTCTGCTCAGCACCACACGCGCCTCCGCGCTGCGGGCTCCGTGGTTCGCCAGAGACGCCTCGCTTTTCACCAACACAAACTTCACGTTCCTCTGCTCGTCTGCCCACGCGACCCAGAGCCGTAAAATCTTGGTTTTGTTCGGCAGGATCCTCTCGAAGCCTCTCCATTTCTCCACGATGCAGTACGACTGTGCTGCGGAAAGGCCATGCTGGGAGTTTTGGTCCTCCAGAAGCACTTTGACAACATCAGCGCAGGTTGTGCGCTTTGACAAGCCGAGGACGAGCTTTTCTTCTCGGCAGACCCACACTGATATCTTGCTCTCCTCAGACTCCATCGTGGGTTTGTGTTAAACTGTATTTCTTTTAAATAAATTCGGGGGGGGGGGAGAAGTCATATTAGAGAGAGCCCGGAGAAAAGCGCAGCGGTGGCCATACTCATTCCCTCTGCGTGCATGCGCGCTGCGTCCCAGGCGCGTCTGAGAAGTTGCCGACGGGGCTGGAGGGTTTGGAGCTCCATGTGTCCCCTTGTGCACTTTCCCTGAGGCCAAGTCAAGGAAACACTTCGCCCTCACAAGAACTGCCTCTGCTGTGATCACATGACTGCCCCCAGCAAGTGTCAGTGAAGAGCGCTTCATATTGTGGTTCGCGGTTTGGTGTCGAGATGAGCCACCGGCCGAGGCCTTTATAATATCAGTTGTAGAAGCAAAGGGGTTGAAAACCAGTTCGCCAACAGCTTTCTCAGACATCGCGGAGATTTATTATGTTACACCGGCTGTCTCTGTTCCTCGATGTAATCTTAGGGTTTAAATTGTAAATGTCATGTGAATGTCTTCCTGATTCAAACCAGTGTTCAATGCTTCATTAAATAACTTATAGCGTCGTAAAATGATGGTTCATTTTTTTTCGTTCACATTTTGCTGAGCTGACCAGGTGCTACTACTTATTACCACTGCCCCAAATGGCCGTGGTAGACAACTGAGAGTGGAATAAGAGATGGATTGGTTTGTAAAGCTGCATTGTGCATTATATATTTATTCATTGACTACATAGGGACAGAAAGACACCAACATCCAGAGTAACCAAGCCTGGACATACCATTAGCTCCAGATTGGTCTTCCAGCTCCCGGGAAAAAAATAGCTTTACAGAACTGTAAAAATAGAGGTTTATTTTCTCTGATTCTGCTATTGTGCACTGGCCAGGTACTGTAGTCAGCCTGTGGTTTTACATATCCAACTCGAGGCAAAATTTTTTTTAACTTTATTCCAGAAAATGTGACCACTGGACTGTTTGTGCAGCCCACGTTTCATCAGTAGACTGAGGTTCTTTTAGACCTAAGTGTTTTCTTAGTGGTGTAAATTGGAAACGGTCACAGCTGGTTAACCCTGTTGTCTTTCACCCTCTGATTCAGGAGAAAATCTTGTACTCGATCCTTGATTTGTCATTTTATGTGCAGTGAGAGATGATTACCAACTACACTCAACCCGTGAAACAAGTTTGGGTAAAAAGTCCACAGGGTCTCATTTATTGATATTTTTATCTGATGCGGCACCAAGCTGTTGGTTGTTCAAAGAAATCAACAGTGACACAAAAATAAAATACGGATACAGCACTACACAATTGGAAATCTGAGAAGAACAGTGGTGAATTCTCCTTCTGTTGGATTACACCTTTGTTTTCAGGGATCAGGATATTCAGAGTCAATTTGCTTTTGTTGATGCGAGTGAGAGGGCTCCTACTCTGGATTGTGTAAATGACACTTTCAGATCTATCTGCGCGGACGCCCGGAGGGCTCAAAACATTGTACAACATGAATAGAGTACTAAAGGAGGAGGGGTTGAGTATGAATTTAATGCGGTACAAGTGTTAGATGAGGCTGTGTGACTGATATGTCAGTGATACTTTGTTAAAAGGTGTTGATGTTTGTCTTCGTGGGGGACTCTCCCGTAATTTAAGGTTTTGACCCTGTTAGCTTTCAGATTATCTTCTTTTCTTCTCATTGACTGCTGCCAGAATCACTTTCGGGTTTCAGCCTTGTCGAGTCTTGAATTCATGAACCTTGATAGCAAAGCAAGAGAGCAAAGTGCTGCCCACTTCAAGAAGACACACGATAGACAGACGACACCTGCAAATGCTGCTATATGTGTCCCTGCAGGTGTCTTGTTACTCTCAAGCAAATTAAGCCAAGCCAGAGACACTTATAAGGCAGTGTGCCAGTTTTTGCACATGGATGTTGTGGTTGTATGTGATTTGACTTGGCCCCCGACGCTTCTTGGGCTTGTGGTGAAGCCATCAGTGTCTTCGCTTAAGCCACTTTACACTACAGAGCCTTGTCAGACCATCTTTGAAAATAGAAAGCACCAAAGCGCACAATCCTATAAATGTTATTTCAATAAAGTAAAATGTTACGGCTGTACACTATGATGAATATCTAAAATTTTGAGGGAGTCGTGACCACTGAGCTATGGCAAATTAAATTAACACGTAGATGTCATGGCCACTCTAAATTAAAATTAGATCAAATTTTGGAGCACCGCAGAATAATAATTTTGTTATACCCCTCACATCAGTGGAAGTGTAGTGCGCTATATATGTCCACATGGTGGCCCGCTACACTACAAAGACTAATCAGTTTGTGGACTACAAATTGAAATTGAAATCCTGCACTAAGGCAAACATGGCTGAAAATATAATCTGTTCAGAGGAGATAACAAATCTTTAGGCTCCAGATGGTCAACAGGACTAAATCTTCCAGTTTTTAGCCTTTCTTGTGGATAATTTGCACCAGCTGTTGGGTTTGAGAGCCCTTCTAACCCAAATAATTTGGTCCACAATCACCTCTATAACCCATTTCAAAACTGGGACAGGTGTTTTAGTAAGGGGACTTTATTAATGATTTCTGACACTGTTAAAGCTTTGTTGTTGTTGTTGTTTTTTAAGTCAACAATGTTTGTGAACACGGAATAATAAAATAATCACCAATAAGGGGTTTATTTTCTATCAGTCCTTTTTTAAATCGAAACCATTTTTGATTTCAATAAATATTTTAATTGCAGCACCACAGGTTTGCTCTCAAATGTTATGTGTAGCTACTTTACACACACACACACACACACACACACACACACACACACACACACACACACACACACACACACACACACACACACACACACACACACACACACACACACACACACACACACACACACACACACTTACTGGTGCCTAATGTATTTGCTTTTGATTTGACAATGTCTCCCTTCGCTGATGGTTTCTGTAACTACCGTGGTATACATCAAAATATGCTCACTTGTATGTGAAACATGGACATGGACAGTTAAAAATTAGGCAAGTGACAGGCTCCATCTACTGTTGATCTGGGGTTTCTGCAGTTAAAGAGTTAAACCGATGGTGCCTCAGTCCAGATTGCACAGAATCAGCCATAGTGTGTCTATTGCTTCAGCACAATAATTATGTTAAATGTTTTACTAAAGTGACAACAAAAAGGAGGCAATATTTTTGAGTTTTATTTAACTTCAATATTGCATACATATAAAGTATCTAGAAAGCTACAAAATAACTACTATTATCAAGAAGGCATCATAATATTACGGAGCAAAGACAGGACCATATGCAGAACACAGAAACATAGCAGAGCTTCTTTTCTCTCCTTTGCTCCAACACTTTACTGTCATGGATATGAAAAGATATCACACATCTGTACCAAGAAAAGCTAAGATATAATTTTGTACAAAGCACCTTTTTACAAAAAAAAAAAAAAAAAAAAACATCTGCGCACAAAACCCAAATGTGTGTATGACAACTATATGTGAGCTATGCGAAGAATCACTTTAAAGCCACCATCTGAAAATGGTCATAAAATAAAAAAGGTACCAGTACCTACTCTTCGACAGAATTACAAATAACAAGAGCTAAACTGCTGATATGTTTGTAGCATGATTCCTCGATGTAGCTGATTTTTGTGTGTGTGTTTGTGTGTGGGTCCATTTTTTTCTTCAAACGGTCCACCAGACATTCATGCCACTGAAGGCATCAGCCCTGCTGTTTTTAAGTGTTGAAACAACATGTCAAAATGTACCAGCAGTGCAGCAGTAACATCATTACCATCTTATTGGGCTTGCAATATACAGACAATGTCATCACAAAACCAAGTACAACTGTATACAAGTACAATAAGAAAACAGGAACATCTCACTAAGTAATCAATAAATGTGAACAGATACACAGGGTAAACATAAGAAAAAGCCTATTAAAAGTCCACAGAGTCCACAGGACTGTGGCAAAAATACTGAATGATTGAACTTTATCTGCATCCACCAGAGATATTGTCTGCAATTATTTAGCGCTTCTTCGGTTAAAATACTTTTAGATGATTATAATTTGTTTTGTAAGAAACAGTAAATGTCTGAGTATCCATGGTTCTTACAGTGAAAAGTATATTAACCTCGACGGCCTCGTCCAGCCTAGCAGTTGTGAAAAATTAGTTTTTGAAACAGTATCTCAAACAGGTTTTGGAAACAATTTCCGATTGAGCCACATTAAAACCGTTCCAAATTTTATTCTAGAAATTGTTCTTACTATTCTTACCATTAAATAAACTTTCAATTTTCGTTGTGAGAGATAATAAACGATAAAAGCTTGTGTCGGCCCCTGCCTCGTCGACATCACAGTTGTGTCGTCAAAGGTAACATTGAGAAAGTCTGAAGTGTTCTGTGGTTTTCACATCGTGCGAGCATGTGGTCACGGCTAAGAGGAAACTCTAATGCTTCCAAAAACCTTTAAAAAAAAAACCAAAAAAAAACCAAAACACTTGAACCTGCAAGTGAGCACGAAGCAGACAGCTGCAGTGTTTGAGTTGACATCCTGCGTGCAGTCAGCAGCTGTAGGTTATCAGCAGGTCTTTCAGTCTTTGACCTCAAGCAAAGAAATAGGTTTTCTTCAAATACATCATTTGTGAAATCAATTTTCAAAGTAATAAAAACGGATATATCATTTATTTATTTTACCAGTATCCAGCTTTCCCCTGCTGTCATTACAATCCTTTGAAAAGGCAATGTGGTGATTGGTTTCACTTATGTCTCATTTTTGGTCTAGCAACATTTCATTTTTAGTTTGTGTTTGATCTTTTTGAAGCTGGAACTTTTAAACCAAAGGCACTTCCTTGCTACCATGCAGGACATAACAAAAGATTGACTGTATCTGTATTTTTGGTCTTATACAACAGGAAAGGCAGTCGGTCTGTGTTTATAGTACACTCTCAGAAAAAGGCTGATATTTTAGGAACATATTACAGAGTCAGAGAAAAATATAACCTGTATTATGACTGTTTTCGACCTTAAATTTGCAAACTTAATTTAACACAAGTATACTGCCTCTGAAAAACCAACAACAAAAACTATTTTTAGGAGTGTACCAATTATAAGACACATAATTTTTCAGATGTGGAGATGTACCGAGCAATATACGGGTGAGTCATTTTTTGCCTGTCTAATCCACGAAACTGATTTGAGACTTAAAACAAAGCAAAGTGTAATGTTAGAATATATTCTAAGGCACTGTACACTTACACTTTGGCAGATTGTATTGTGAATTTCTTACACAATGCAAACGTATAAAGAGTCTTCCCACGTAGAGATCACAGTTTTAGTGGCAATTTTTGGAGTTCACACACAGCTATAACATGTTTAAGGCTCAGGATCGGTTTAGGCCACAGAAACATGTGAAATAGTGTGAACATGAAGGCAGCAACACTCTGGCTTGGAGTTATTACACCGCCATCCCAGAGGGGAAAGATATTCTGAGTCTTTGAGGGGGCTAAGCCACAGCATACTGAACTAGGCCTGCTATCGACAAGTGATTTATAGTCTTATGATTATTTAAACTGGTCTAATACCGAAGATCTAACTGGAAGAAAAAAAAAAAGCATTACTAAGGCAAGTCCAGGAAGGGGAACAAAGTGCTTTTGGACAAGATGAGAGTCTGGTTAGAGTAATTTTAGCAGTACTTTCACCTGTCCAAAACTTAAATATTCTCTTATCAGTTGTCACAGAGGAAAGACTCGTTTACACGACAGAAATGCTTAGCAGGTGGTAAGACTTCCCCACATTTATGGAACAGAGGCAGGCAAAATATTTGTAGTATTTTCACAGTGCATTCATTCTGCTCTTAGTGTCTAAGACTTGGAGTGCTTCAACGGGGATAAATATACTTCTGAAAGCCTTCTTTTTTTTTAATAGCAGTAATTTTGCAATATTAACAACCACTTGCTTTCAGCTACTGTATATGTAGTGTTGTGTAAGTTTTGTTTCTTTGGAAAATCTATTGGCTGTGGGTGCATGTCTGTATATCTACAGTATGTATGCTCACAAATTATGAACTACAGACATACAAAAACACACTCAAACATATTACACAGACCACATCAGGCTGCTGGTAGAAAAGGCCAGCATCCGTTTTTTTTTTTTTCTTAGTCTACATAACAAAGCAGAAGAAGACAACACACATATTTCCATTTATCAAATTAATCTAGCAAATTCTTTAAGAACGGCCACATTTATACCCAAAAGAGACCAACTCAACATATTTTAAATGTGAATTCCCGTATTTAAACATAAAACAACTGTACCGCAATTCACAGCTGCAGTCAAATAACAAACACTTATTAAAACAAATTTATAACAACTGACTTCACCCGATACCATGACCAAAAAGCATTGTAGGTGTGACTTTCAGGTAGAGGCACTGCCACTTGTTTTGAGGTTGGTAAGTCTATGAAAAGAAGGGGGGCCTGAGGGGAAGCCCAGAGCCTCTCATTCCTTTACCAGTCTGTAGATATGATGCTGGGCACCGTGCTCACTGTTTGAAACTTCAAACACACACGCCATACATAGCAGCGTCTCCTGGGTGTCCCGATTCGTCACCACCTGAAAAAGAATAGACAGTGATTTTCTAGTAGAGAAGTAGTGTAATCTGTGTGGATGTAAATAGGACAGAATAAGGACTTTGCATGTTTTCAAATCCGTCAGCACAGATATAGGATCGAAAGGACCTGGGGCCAGATGTATAAAACTCACAACTAAAACTAATCACAGAAATATGCATTCTTCTGGTCAGAACCATCATTATTAAACATTAGAAAGATAATCAGTGATTTAGTTTTGGTGCAAATATCAAAATGAACTTTACGTAATGCTTCACGTTAAGAGATACTGTAAATGATCAGATCAAACAGGGAAATAAAATGATGCCTCTGATGAAGATAAGGACTAAATTGGACATATTTGAAATTGGCCAACAAACTACAGAATATATTATATACTGACGCATGTTTCACGATTTTATAAATACCAGGTTATGTTTGGGAATGGATCGTTTGCATGGATCGTTTATACATTTGTCCCTTGAAACCTGATTACTGATATCGATTGATTTTTAGAAGGCAAAAGTGTATCACAAGAGTCTTTCTCAGAATGCATTTAGATTTTTTTTTTAGATTCTTAGATTTTTTTTTTTCTTCAAATACACATTTCCCCAAGTAGCACTCGGTACAGGTGATGCAATTGAGAGCCTCCTAATGTCAGATAAATTAAACATTGTAAACAACCCAAAGAAATGTTTTACACTTGGAATTGTTCAGTATGAAAACAAAGCAAAATCTTCAGTCAACAGACGGATCTTTTTGCTCTCTGCCCGTATGATTCGTGTAAGTTTAAGAAGGTAAACGATTAATTTAGCTGCTACTTTAGGCAGACGTTACTATTAGGCGTATCCTAAACCTAAAATCAAGCCATGATTCTTATACGTTTTATGAACATCCACATCGTCTAATGTCAATATCAACATATCTGTATTAAACCTATGGTATTCTAGCTTAAGGAAAATACAAGATAGGTACCATAATTAAAAATTTTCAGAGAAACTGAAAATATAACATCAGGAAAATGTGTCAGCCAAAACATTAATGGGGAAGAGGGAGAGGACAATGATGATGGAAAATAGTATATTTATCACGCAAATTATTAATTTAAAGTCACGTAACAGAGAGCACCAGTGGCTGGATAAAAGTATACACTTAAAAAAAACAAGAAAAAATTGGATGAAACGTCGTTCTTGGTGCCTCCTGCAGGTTTTGTGTTTCTTAGATGCTCTTAGCCTTGAACGAGTGAGTAGGAAGCACTTGTTAATCTACGATCATTTCTAAAAGCATTAAAAGCTAAAAGCCCTAAGAAGGTTCGTAAAGTGGATTTTACAGTCATCCTACTCTTTATGTCCTCTTGGGAAACCGGTTGCCATCAGGAGTGCAAAACCCCACATATGGATCTATGTCTGTCTTTTTATTTATTTCTTTTGCTTTGTTAGTAGTGGTGAATGACATTTTAAGACCCCACGTGATGGCTAATAACAGGGGTTTCTCCTGCCCCCTCTTATCCTCCCTTTTCCCCTGCAGATAATGAGGCTCCTCACACGGCGTTTCATCCCCTGTGGAATGAGAGGAATGTAAGACCAGCAAGACAAACTCATCTCAAGGCTCAGTCAAACCCCCCCAACCCATTTTTTTAAAGCCAGTTGGAGCCACCAACACACCCTGACAGCAAAGAGAAGAAGAGGAAGAAGAATGAGGGTCCTGGAGAGGGACCTTGCTCACTCAGGTCGAGAGGTGATTACCAATAAGATAGTGAAGTTTTCCAGCACACTGTTCATCATATATTTCTCCGGTAGATGTTTTAGCTTATGGATGAAGTTGATCATGTATTCACACATGGGAGACCTGCTTATTCGGTAGACAAAGCGTCCATTCTCAAACCGTGCATATTCAGTCTGAGGAACAAGAGGAAGAAAAAAAACAAAACAATGTTTAAGGAGATAAAACGCTATATACAACAGAAACGTAAAATAAAAATGTGTAGTGCAAATCCTCATTGTAATTCACAGCTTTTTAGAAATTTTTCTGATTCACAGGATGGAAAGATTGGAGTCCGTACCTCAACTTTCTCAACTACCTGCTTGCCAAAAGAGCAGACCTTTGTCGAACATGTAATGGTCATGTTTTCTGAGCTCTCGTACTGACTAGTGACTCCATAGAATGATCCAGTATCATCTTGAATGTTGCAGTTCAAGTCAGCCTGGGGAGCAGAGAAAAAAATAGAGTTCAGTTTCAATGAACATTTGTGTTTAGGGTCCACTTTGGAGGAATGAACAGTACACAAACCCCTGGCAAACAGGTAAATACGTAGTGTTAAAAATAGGTATACTTCCTTCTAGTAAACTGAAATACTTTTAAGAATACCTCTACAAGTCCTTGCACACCTGTATAAAGACAGGCATTTAAGAAAATAAGTGATGAGTCTGGGTAACCAGAAGCAGATTGTCAACACTTGTGGCAAATTAATTTAAAAGCTACATTTTTGTTTAGAAAGTAACAATCCCAAACATATATATACACATTCTTGGTCCCTAGGTTTGGCTTAATAAATACACAATGAATTATTGCAAGGAACATAGGAAAAAAAAAAAAACATTCAAGGGGGCGGAGGAAGTGAGGAAATATATTTAAGGTCCAGGGGAATTTTCTGTAATGTACCCATTTAAACATTTAAGATAATAACCTGTGGACAATGTCAACAAACATGAAGGCCAAACCAAAATCAGATCAATACCCAGACATCAGACATCCAAAACCTTACAAACTAAAGTTTGTTGGCATTCTAAAACTATCTTGGATATCTACCCAACAGTACAAAGAATCCCAACATCAAAACTCTTAAGTCCCTTCCAAAAGAGAAAAAAAAAAAACGCTTTGCTTGGGAGTACAGCTGGGCCAATCCTGATATTGATATTTGGCAGTTTGAAAAATCCAATTACCAAATCGACAGATATCCTTTTTTTCTTTTAATTTCTTTTAATGATCTTGATACAGACTTAGAATAGAGACTTTTTTGCCACCAAGTTACATAATAATGGAACACTTTACTGTTTAAAAAAACAACTTCTTATTGCTCTCTAGTGGCCAAACTATGTAACGGTGACACTATATTACCTCAAACCTGGTCTGGAACTCCTGCACTGTAATTTCTTTTTACTGGCTGACATATACACCAATACCAATATAGATACGGGTGACAAATTAGAGGAAAAACCAACACAAAATGTCTTAGTAATGTGTTAGGTCTCCATGAACCTTCAATGCGCCTTGGCATTGATTCTACAAATCTCTGCTGGAAGGATGAACACCATTCTTCCAAGTCATTTCTTCATATGGTGTTTTGATGATGGTGGTGGAGAACGCTATCTAACACGTCGGCCCAAAATCTCCCATAGGTGTTAAACTGGGTCGAGATGACTGCAAAGGCCACAGCATATGATTCACATAATTTTCATTCTCATCCAACCATTCAGCGGCCCCTCGTAGCCTACGGATGGGGGAACTGTCATCCTGTTTCTCCACTCATCTGTCAGGTTTCCTTTAATTTGTCCCATCTGTAGGTGCAATAACTCTACTAGAGGGAGGGGCAGTTGTAATATGGATATGGCTCAAGGATTAAATAATGTTACTCCACTATATTTCATCGCTGTGTCCCGAATCCATACTTCATACTAATTTTAAAACAGGTTTTTATTATTTGACTGACTCGGAGTCAACATGCGTTTTTTAAAAAAAAAAAAAAAAAAAAAAAACCTTGATTCCCCCCATGTGCTGTTAATGAACACTATTCTCCCACAATGCTATGCACTTGGCGCCTGCAGAAACCAGTTGTGAACACATAATCATCATCGTCGTCGTCATCATCCTCATCAGCTTCATCATCATCATCATCATTGTTGATATGGTGAACTTGTTAGCAAACAGGTGTTTATTTACACATACAGCAGCTATGGAGCAACACCAGCATTCATTTGGAGAATGAATGTGAGTCCAATATTCACTGTCTTTTAGCTCTGTTTTTGGTCTCTGCCAATTCCTGAGGAAAATATCTGGCTGTTTAGCTATTAAATGCTGCACTGTGTTCAACAGCTAGTTGCTAACTGTCTGTTTGGTGCTGTTTGGTATTGTGGGCTTTTAGAGGGTGTTTTTTTTTTCTCTGCAAAACAGCTGCCTGCTGCAGCCGAAAGCAGAGCTTCGAGAGCACTGACAGTGAACCAAAACACTCAAGTTGCAGGCCAGACAGCTAAACGAGCTAAAACTGAGCTAAGGGGACCTGCAGATTCAGGGGATAATTCTCTCTAGGTTCATCACTATGTGTGACAAATTACACACACACACACACACACACACACACACACACACACACACACACACACACACACACACACACACACACACACACACACACACACACACACACACACACACTTTTCAAATGATAATTTTTATAATAATGTATCAAATATCGATTATGGTGGCTTTAGCTGTAATAGGCAGTGAACTTATGAAGTCTCACAGTGAAGGCATTGTGTCTTGTTAGTATAAAGCCGTTACATTTAGTACTATAGTATGTTCTGTATGTATATATACAGTATAAGCACATACTATATCTCCACTTTTAGCATTTGGTTTAAATGTGAGAACTGAAAAATGTAATGAATTAAACTCTGCACTAAAAGTTTCTGATCAGAGCTTTCAATGATACATGTACATGGCATATCAAATTAGAGGATCTCAGGGGTCAAATCTGAATAAGCATGTTAATGTGTCCATATTGGAAACAAGATTCTAAAGAGGATTAGATGAAGTTACATTAAAAGACTGATTTATAAGGTTGAACGGGTCTGCTCCCGGAGGGCAGCCTTTCTTTGCCCTGAACATCCTGTTCATTATGGATACAAAAAGGGGAGACATCCTCCTCCAACTCTTCTCCTTCATTAAGCAAAGCAGTTATACATTCATTATTGTGCAGATTCTGTCTTTCATTTGAAATTTAGATTGGTCGGTCACTTCAAAAGGAATTTGAGGGGACTTGGTCCAAGTGCATACGGTCCCTACTTTGTTGGCTGCCGCTAGTTAGCATTTTGCATCAAGGAGGAAATACATGCAATGTTTAAACAGCCATTAGGAGTGCAACTGGGTCACTCCATTGTTTGGAGATATTACATTGAATTAGTGAGTGCTTTGATCAAAAGCTCTCCTGCTATGCAAGTCCAAATATAGCACAGTGCATTCTGCAAACATTAAGAGAGCAGTCTTCTCTGTGTAGACTGATTACACCCAATCACTAAAGACTAACCTGAACAGGCTGTTTCTGAACAGGGGTTCTGCCATCAAACATTTCACAATGTGCAAAATTACCAATGTTATTAGGACCAGTGTGTGTAAAACATCAAGCTGCAACACTGCCATTTTATATGATATGTATCATTCTAATCAGTGTGGCTGACAAATAACACTCACCCAGAATTTTATAAGGAAGAAGGAATTCTGGGGACCTTTTCCGTACAACTCCTTCAGTCCTCCTTTCTTTTCTGGAAATTTATCATAAATCTGACGAATGTCCACTGACTCCAGCAGGGCGTCACTGTAGGAATGATTTGTCTGCCCGATATGTACAAATAGGTGCTTGTTGTACTGAAAAAGTAAATAAATAGTATTAGAAACACATTTTAAATTATGGTGTTTAAAAAGAATAAACTCTTGCAAGTTGTATTATTGTGATTTATAAAAGTAAAATTCAAGTCTATCTCGTCTGAATGTAACATTAGAAACTCTCATAAAATGACATAAAAATGATCTATAGCGGTATTGCATATCAATATCCCAAAAGTTATCAGCACAGAAAGGTTTTCTGAAGTAAAATTCTTACAAATAACCTCCATAATAAGCAGGCTGTGGCTAGAATTAGATTAGTAACAATACACTCATGATGACAAATAACCCTACACAACATTGCTTTTTATTTGGTTGTCTGCATGGTTTTAGGCATTTTTTCTATATTTAAGATGTACAAATTAGGTAATATTAGTCTTCTCCACTAAAGCCAAAAAAAAAAAACTGATCCCCTTATTTGTATTAAACCAAGCTGGGAATGCCCGACTGCTTCACCCAAATTCTATAAGCTTAAGATCATTATAATAAGCAAGAAGGTTGTGAAACCACAAATTCTGACAAAGATAGATCTATTTCAAGCGTTAAATTAAGTAAAAAACATACAGTAAAAACAACAACTTATTTTCTCAAAAGCTAATAGTAGATGAGTATAATTCAAACTGCGCTCACATGGAAAGCAATATTTCTGCATCAAAAGGCAACTACAATCATCATAAATTGACAATATGGAATGAAATAATACTGAGGTTTGCTCTGTTCCTTTAAACTTTCAACTGACAGTATTTGGATTTGGTTTTGAAGTGGATGAAGTGGATAAAAACTGTGGTCTGTTAAACCTAAAACCCATGATGCGTAGCCAAAAGCAGAAAGAGAAGCATCAAATTAGAGAATAACATTTGATTTTTTGGAGGTTTTGTTGCCTGGATCGTGACTGTATGAAATCCTGTCATGTATCGCTGCACCTCAGTCTAAAAGCTCACAGAGCAGCCTTCTCTAGCATTTAGCCTTTGGGGCTGTGCTGCATGTAAGATTAATGGCTGTCATACGATATCAATCCCAAAAGAGTGCATAGGAAAATGTGAACAAACATTTAAAAAAATGCTAAAGCAAATAAGAAATGTGAACTGCTGATTCGTGAACTCATACTCCACAGCGAGTCTTTAGATTGTCCTACTGAGCTGAAGTCTGCAGGTTAAATATAGTTTTGGCATGCCTTTTAAGGAGCTGATTAATAAACAGTCGTTCATAATTTCTGAAGGGTTTCTAGCTGTGGTTCCCTACAGGCCAGACTTGTTCCTTCTCAGCTTGTTTTGGCCTCCTCTCAGCTGACTGTCTGCCTGGGAAAATGTCCCGTTGTATTCATAGAGGAAATGACTGAATGATAAGAGGTGGGCATTAAAACCATGAGATAGTTGCTTTCATGCTTTAGTAGAATGCTCTACTCACTGAGTCTGGGTCTCTCTGCTGCTCTAGGAAGGCAGAGAACTCCACCAGTCGGAGTTTAGATGTACCAATGGAGCGGCCCTGCCATGCTGGTGCTGTGGGACCCGGAGCGGTAGTGGGCTCGTAACCTAAAGTAAAACAGGATCAAAATTCATCCTCTCTGTGGGTGATTTTACAGCATGAATATGTTCATTTTACAACAAATAAAACTTTTATGTCAAATAGTAGAGATATAGTTTGAGAGTTTTTTTCTCCACACAGGATTTCTGGAGCTCAGCCAGAGTGACCATCAGGTTCTTGGTCTCCTCTCTCACCAAGGCCCTTCTGCTCCCCGCTGCTCAGTTTGGTTGGGCAGCCAGCTCTACAAAGAGTCCTGGTTGTTCCACACTTCTTCCATTGAAGAATTATGGAGGCCCCAGTTTTCTTGGGAACCTTCAATGCTGCAGAATTTTTTTGTAGCCTTCCCCAGATCTGTGCCTCAACACAATTATAGCAAAAAGATCTGAATACCTTTGTCAATGTGATTTTCGGTTTTTCTTTTTTAATAAATATGTAAAAAACTCCGAAATTCTGCTTTGGCTTTGTCATTATGGGATATTGACTGTAGATTAACGGAATTCTTTCTTTCTTTCTCTTTTTTTTTAATTTTAGCATAAAACTGCAACATAAAATGCGAAAAAATCTCAATAAAGTCTCAATTTCTGAATGCACTGTACTCCCTGCCTCCTGGAGCTACAGAGTAGATAATGCGTTCTGGGGGAAAGGTAAGTACGTTTAAGTATCAAAACCCACCTTTATTGTGAGTGCTATCTCTATGCAGACCTATATCAGCATATATGTTTTACAGCAAGAATAAACAACTAATGAGCTTCTGAAATTTTTCAAACCAAGCAGGGAAAAGACAAAGTTAGGGCTCCAGACTGACTTTTCCACTGGTGGTACTATTGCTGCCAACTTTCTCAGTCGGTTAAAAATGATTTGATCACACTCTTTTTTGTGAATGGGAGTTCATGTTTTGCTATGTTATAGGCAGTGTTGAACTGGATGACCATTTCATTCTCCTCTGTTGAGCAATTACTCTCATCTAACCGCTGAAAAGAAGTGGGGAGGGGCTCAGTATTTCAGGTGATGCATCTGTCCCTGCAGGTTTTGTGTTTCTTACTGTTGTTGTGCAACTTCAAAGTTCAAAGCTTAAACTGGGTTGACCCGTAACAGGTTTAGAGTTGCCTGCAATGGACGGGCCACCTTGCCTATAATACACACAGAGAAAGCATCCTCCTTGTACCGCAAGCACGGGTACTGCATTAGCCATTGTGGTTGAAAGTATAACTTTTTCTTCTTCACTGGCTCAGTCGGTCTCTCCCTAAAACATGCACTCTCGTCATCAGCTGTGTATGAGTCAGGACCGCTTGTTGGCTCTCCCTCTCAACCTGCCTTTCTCCACTCTCGTCTCATTTTGTTTTCTAAAAATGATTAGCTATAGACTGCTTCATCTGTGGATCACATTAACAACTAAATGGATTATTTCAGGTATTTCATCATCAGTGCACGTGTGTTGACAGTGCAGGCAGGGAGAGAGAGACGGAGCCAGTATAGAAGAAAAAGTACTACTTTAAACCACAATGGCTAACAAGGCGAGCCAGAGCGGCACCAAAATAGCCTAATGATCATCATGCACTTGCACGAATACAACCACGTGAACTTTTAACTTGCAGACTCTCAAAAAATGGGAGCATATGCGAGCATTTTGGTCGCAGTCTGGGGCCCTGGAACTGGAGAGGGAATGATTTTGATAGAGTGGTCTATAGTTAGCACATTTATTACTTTGTGCAAGTTATCAGACAAAGAAATTTACAGAAGTGACAAACAAGTTGCATTTCAAAATTGTCAGATTTAGAAAACTTTTTTAGGAGTGTGATGTTCATTTTGAATCCTTTTTCCTTAAAAGTTTCTTAATCGGGGAAATTCTTACTTGATATGGCTGTTGTGACTGCTTGCTGGGTGGGATAAGCTTGTTGGGTGAAAGGCTTAATACTGCAACAGAGAAAGACAGACCCATTAGGAAAAGAAACTATTCCACAGAAAAACATATTAAACTTACTGCTTTGAGAGAGGTTTTTGTGTAAGTTTTAAGTATGTAAGTATGATACTTACTCTTGTGAGGATCCTGGCTGACCAGTCGATATCATACCCTGCCATAACTAGAGAATTAGATGTATAAATAAACAACAAAGAACAAACAACAAAGAACATCCAATTGTGAGCAGCTGTGAGCAACAAGATCAAAATGGCTCTTTGTTCCACGTTCAGTGGATGTAGTTATCTTGACTACCACTCCTTTTGATCATGTGCTTATCTGATAGGGGCAGATAAGCTGTGGTGTGTAATGTGATTTGGCCTGGGTGTCAGTGTGTTTGGCCCCATGGCTGCCCTGGGTGAAGCTGGACCGGATGGATCAAAAGTGGGGCGCTGACAAGGCTCTTACCCCTGCTCCAGGAAAGGCTGGGCGCGGGATCCCTGGCAGGCCGAGCTTGTTGTGAATAGCCGTGGCAGAGACGATCTGAGCCGAGGACATGGAGGCCATGCTCTGGAGGGCTTTGTCCTTCACGGCTTGGTCCTTTAACAGCAGTCACAAAAGGCTTAGCACTCACACAGAAGGGGAAAGTGGAGCATGTTGCAGAGGTAGCAACAACCAGACTCTAAACAACGCACTGAAAGCACCACTGACCTCTCACAACAGTAAACAGCAAGCAGGTTAAAAGAAAATGCTTCAGCATTGCTATTTAAGTGTAGGCTTTTTTTTTTTTTTTTTTAAGAGGAATGTGACAAACAATTACCACTGAATTCCAATATACAATGGTTAGCAGTGGTATGCACTTAAACGAAAGTTTGCTTGTTGACTAATCTACCGCTAAAATACTTTTTAAAAACTCATTCAGCAGCACTTCTATCAAGGCCGCATTTGTCTTCATGTCAAAAACACATTTAAACATCACAAAGAATTTCTCTCAACCGAAGGACACCTATGATGCTTGTTTAAGCGTCTCCCCCAGCTCCAGTTAGTTCCTTTCCTTTAATCTTTGGACAAGAGGTTTGTAAATGATCAGGATATATGTATCTACATCAGTTGTAAATGGTCCTGCTTAATTAATGGTACAGTAAATCACGAAGAACCAAAAAAAAAAAAAAACCAAACTGCTGAAACAC